>NC_090648.1:484143069-484473069 GCF_040937935.1 Hyperolius riggenbachi | reverse complement strand
TGATATGTATTGTTTTTTTTTTTTTCACAAAGTGTCATTTTCCGCTAACTTGTGACAAAAAAAAATCTTCTATGAACTCACCATACTCCTAACAGAATACCTTGGGGTGTCTTCTTTCTAAAATGGGGTCACTTGTGGGGTTCCTATACTGCCCTGGCATTTAAGGGGCCCTAAACCGTGAGCAGTAGTCTAGAATCCAAAGGCCTCAAAATGACCTGTGAATAGGACGTTAGGCCCCTTAGCGCACCTAGGTTGCAAAAAAGTGTCACACATGTGGTATCGCCGTACTCAGAAGAAGTAGTATATTGTGTTTTGGGGTGTATTTTTACACATACCCATGCTGGGTGGGAGAAATCTCTCTGTAAAAGGACAATTGTGTGTAAAAAAAAAATCAAACAATTGTCATTTACAGAGATATTTCTCCCACCCAGCATGGGTATGTGTAAAAATACACCCCAAAACACATTATACTACTTCTCCTGAGTACGGCGGTACCACATGTGTGGCACTTTTTTGCACCCTAAGTGCGCTAAGAGGCCCAAAGTCCAATGAGTACCTTTAGGATTTCACAGGTCATTTTGCGACATTTGGTTTCAAGACTACTCCTCACGGTTTAGGGCCCCTAAAATGCCAGGGCAGTATAGGAACCCCACAAATGACCCCATTTTAGAAAGAAGACACCCCAAGGTATTCCGTTAGGAGTATGGTGAGTTCATAGAAGATTTTATTTTTTGTCATAAGTTAGCGGAAAATGACACTTTGTGAAAAAAAACAATTAAAATCAATTTCCGCTAACTTGTGACAAAAAAAAAATCTTCTATGAACTTACCATCCTCCTAACGGAATACCTTGGGGTGTCTTCTTTCTAAAATGGGGTAATTTGTGGGGTTCCTATACTGTCCTGGCATTTTAGGGGCCCTAAACCGCGAGGAGTAGTCTTGAAACGAAATTTCTCAAAATGACCTGTGAAATCCTAAAGGTACTCATTGAACTTTGGGCCCCTTAGCGCAGTTAGGGTGCAAAAAAGTGCCACACATGTGGTATCGCCGTACTCAGGAGAAGTAGTATAATGTGTTTTGGGGTGTATTTTTCCACATACCCATGCTGAGTGGCAGAAATATCTCTATAAATAGACAATTGTGTGTAAAAAAAATAAAACAATTGTCATTTATGGAGATATTTCTCCCACCCAGCATGGGTATGTGTAAAAATACACCCCAAAACACATTATACTACTTCTCCTGAGTACGGCAATACCACATGTGTGGCACTTTTTTGCAGCCTAACTGCGCTAAGGGGCCAAAAGTCCAATGAGCATCTTTAGGCTTTACAGGGGTGCTTACAATTAGGCACCCCCCAAAATGCCAGGACAGTGAACACACCCCACAAATGACCCCATTTTGGAAAGTAGACACTTCAAGGTATTCAGAGAGGAGCATAGTGAGTCCGTGGCAGATTTCATTTTTTTTTGTTGCAAGTTAGAAGAAATGGAAACCTTTTTTTTTTCTTTTTTTTGTCAGAAAGTGTCATTTTCCGCTAACTTGTGACAAAAAATAAAATCTTCTATGAACTCACCATGCCTCTCACTGAATACTTTGGGATGTCTTCTTTCCAAAATGGGGTCATTTGGGGGGTATTTGTACTATCCTGGAATTTTAGCCCCTCATGAAACCTGACAGGTGCGCAGAAAAGTCAGAGATGCTTGAAAATGTGAAAATTCACTTTTGGCACCATAGTTTGTAAACGCTATAACTTTTACCCAAACCAATAAATATACACTGAATGGATTTTTTTTTTATCAAAAACATGTTTGTCCACATTTTTCGCGCTGCATGTATACAGAAATTTTACTTTATTTGAAAAATGTCAGCACAGAAAGTTAAAAAAATCATTTTTTTGCCAAAATTCATGTCTTTTTTGATGAATATAATAAAAAGTAAAACTCGCAGGAGCAATCAAATAGCATCAAAAGAAAGCTGTATTAGTGACAAGAAAAGGAGGTAAAATTCATTTAGGTGGTAGGTTGTATGACCGAGCATTAAACCGTGAAAGCTGCAGTGGTCTGAATGGAGAAAAAGGCTCTGGTCCTTAAAGAGAACCCGAGGTGGGTTTGAAGAATATTATCTGTATACAGAGGCTGGATCTGCCTATACAGCCCAGCCTCTGTTGCTATCCCAAACTCCCCTAAGGTCCCCCTGCACTCTGCAATCCCTCATAAATCACAGCCACGCTGCTGACAAACAGCTTGTCAGAGCTGGCTGTGTTTATCTCTATAGTGTCAGTCTGCTGCTCTCCCCGCCTCCTGCAGAACTCCAGTCCCCGCCTGCATCCCTTCCCTCCCTGCTGATTGGAGGGAAGGGACGGGGGCAGGGACCAGAGCTATGCAGGAGGCGGGGGAGCAGCTGAGACTGACACTACAGATGTAAACACAGCCTCACAGCACGGCTGTGATTTATGAGGGATTGCAGAGTGCAGGGGGACCTTAGTGGGGTTTGGGATAGCAACAGAGGCTGGGCTGTATAGGCAGATCCAGCCTCTGTATGCAGATAACATTCTTTAAACACACCTCGGGTTCTCTTTAAGGGGCGAAAAGACTGTGGTCCTGAAGGTGTTAAAGGAGCATGACCAGAGACCAGGCAGTCCTGCTGATGTATTTGGCTGCAGTAGTATCTGAATCACACCAGAAACAAGCATGCAGCTAATCTTGTCAGATCTGACAATTATAATGTCAGAAACACCTGATTTGCCGCATGCTTATTCAGGGTCTATGGCTAAATGTATTAGAGGCAGAGGATCAGCAGGGCTGCCAGGCAACTGGTATTGCTTAAAAGGAAAGAAATAGGGCAGCCTCCACATCCCTCTTGCTTCACATGCCCTTTAAAGCCCTAAAGTTAGTGGACCTACGGTAACAGTAAAAAAGGGCGCAGGAGGCTAGTGGACAAATCGGGCGCCGCCATTCACTCCCATAATAAATATCGTTTAATGGGCGCCCGATAGGAAAAAAAGGGCGCCGGAGAAAAATAACGTTTTAAAAGCGGCGCCCGGAGACTTAATGTTTTATTACTGCTTCTCATGATTACACATTATTTAATGATTTATACATTTTTTAATATTATTTTTAAACGAAAAACAGTACAATATTTTTTTCAAACATTATTTTTAAACGAAAAACAGTACAATTTTTTTTTTTAACATTATTTTTAAACGAAAAAACCGCACAATATGTTTTTGAAACGTTATTAATGCTTATCACAGGGGGGTCTTAGGTTTAGGCACCAACAGGGGGGTCTTAGGTTTAGGCACCAACAGGGGGGTCTTAGGTTTAGGCACCAACAGGGGGGTCTTAGGTTTAGGCACCAACAGGGGGGTCTTAGGTTTAGGCACCAACAGGGGGGTCTTAGGTTTAGGCACCAACAGGGGGGTCTTAGGTTTAGGCACCAACAGGGGGGTCTTAGGTTTAGGCACCAACAGGGGGGTCTTAGGTTTAGGCACCAACAGGGGGGTCTTAGGTTTAGGCACCAACAGGGGGTCTTAGGTTTAGGCACCAACAGGGGGGTCTTAGGTTTAGGCACCAACAGGGGGTCTTAGGTTTAGGCACCAACAGGGGGTCTTAGGTTTAGGCACCAACAGGGGGGTCTTAGGTTTAGGCACCAACAGGGGGGTCTTAGGTTTAGGCACTAACAGGGGGGTCTAGGGGTTAGGGGTAGGTACAGGGAGGGTTACTTAGAATTTTTTTTTTAAACGTTATTATACGTTTCACTATTTAAACGAAAGATTAACGTTTTTACAATTGCCGATTTAATGCACATTATTTAATGATTTATAACTTTATAAAACATTAATTTTAAACGAAATATAGTACAATACATTTTTAAACGTTATCCATGCTTATCGTTTAAAACCCCGCGCCCTTTTTTCCCAGCGCCCCTTTTTAACGTACGCTGGACCTACCACCAGCTGGAAACAGACAAGGTCCTCCAGCACCCAAGGCTGAGACACCAAAGTGCGCCCCTCCATCCCTCCCACCCCAGCCGTCACACACTGATTGCTATTAGACTAAGAGGGCCACAGGGCCCCCAACCCCTCCCCTTAACACCTTAATCTCTAGTTATCTGGCTTGCAGTCACTGCCATGTATCCCCTTTTCTTATTTCTCTCTGCGTCAAACACAACAGGGGAACGATAGCTGAGTGAGTTGTGCCCCTCCTACACTGCGCCCTAAGGCTGGAGCCTCTCTCGCCTCTGCCTCGGCCTGGCTGGAAATGACACCATAAATCCGTAGGATAAACGTCTCAACAAATCTTTATTACTATTGGGCTACACTGACAGTGGTGCATTGCAGTGAGATGTGTTGGGCGATATACGTTAATCACATTGTTACCTCGATGTAATTATATTGTAACGGTACTGTTCACATCAGCCTGCTAGAAGTGCGGGGCGATGGATCCGCTGGCAAGAACACGATTTCAGCCGTGCATTACCGTATAATGCATGCAATAACAGTTGCAGTGAAGCAGGCTTTGCATGTACTGAATCAGAGGCGTAACTAGAACTCACTGGACCCCCCTGCAAAACTATGGATGGGCCCCCTCCCACTAACCCACTGTATGCATTTTCTCTATCAATTACATGAGCTTCTGTGATAATACGTGCATGTTTTCACACATACAGACACACATGGGGCTTGATTAACTAAACTGTGATAACTCATAGCACAGCCGCACTAGCAGTTTCGTGCGCTCAATCACAAATTTTTGCGCGTTTAAATTCATGATTGTGCATGAAAATTCACAATTGCACGCGGAAATGCAAAAACGCATGCAAAAATGCTAGCGTGGCCGTGCTATGAGTTGTCACGGTTTAGTGAATAAGGCCCATGGTATACAGAAAACTGACAGACAAGTGTGCTTCTAGCCTCAGCTTATTACATTCACTCTATCCATTTCTGAAGGAGCAGAATTGGCTCTGCAGACTTCTCCAGCATCACAGTACAGAGCACTTGGGGAGGGGTAGAAAGGTTGGGGGCTGGGCGCTGTACACAAGACATTGCTGAACACTGAATAGGGACTGTCTACAAATCTTTGTATAATCAGTGACTGAGCAGATGCAGTCATTAGAACAATAGTGCAGAGAGCAGAAAGTTTTCTCTCTCCTTGCCCTTAGTTTTCAGTATCTCAGGACGTGGTCCCCTGTGGCTTATGAGCCCCTCTGTGGCTGCATCCCTCGCAAGGTCTATTGTTACGCCCCTGCATTGAATGCTTCACTGTATGCGTTGCACTGTATGCATAATGCGCATTGCAACTTTTCCTCTCCTTCGCGTCCCTGCTTTTACATGGAACACAACATAACTTTCCTTCTATCTCCTATGCCTATCACTTGTTTTTCTATTGCCTAGCTAGCTAGTAGTAGCAAATACTCATATGTAATGATAGTTATTATAATTAGAATTATCTCTTTATTTAGGTACATTAGACCTCTTGGCTGCTTGCTGCAGGCTGCCCATACACCGGTCTTGTTCTCAGCAGGTTATTTCAGCACTGTTCTATCAGTCTGTGGTTTCAGCCTGTGGTTTGGCGATGACATCACGTCCCCTCTGCTGTCACTGAGACACGCTGCCCTCGGGGCAGAAATTTCCAGCTGGTTTATCCACCTTTGCACTGACACGCTCACTTAACGGAGTGAAGGACGTGCTTGTGTCAGGAGTAGCGGTGAGAGTGCTAACATTTACTGTCAGGGTGTAACTGCAGAGGGATTACTGCAGCATCGCCTTTAAGCAAACCTGTGGAGGGTTCCATGACAACAAACAGGTGTCCGTGGCATCTGCTATACTATTCCAGAGTTCTTGGTGATCTCTGGAGCGAGTTTTCCAGAATTCCTGGTAAGCTCTGGAGCAAGTTTTCCAGCATTCCTGGTGATCTCTGGAGCGAGTTTTCCAGAGTTCCTGGTGAGCTCTGGAGCGAGTTTTCCAGAGTTCCTGGTGAGCTCTGGAGCGAGTTTTCCAGAGTTCCTGGTGAGCTCTGGAGTGAGTTTTCCAGAGTTCCTGGTGAGCTCTGGAGCGAGTTTTCCAGAGTTCCTGGTAAGCTCTGGAGCAAGTTTTCCAGCATTCCTGGTGATCTCTGGAGCGAGTTTTCCAGAGTTCCTGGTGAGCTCTGGAGCGAGTTTTCCCGAGTTCCTGGTGATCTCTGGAGCGAGATTTCCAGAGTTCCTGGTGAGCTCTGGAGCGAGTTTTCCAGAGTTCCTGGTGAGCTCTGGAGCGAGTTTTCCAGAGTTCCTGGTGAGCTCTGGAGCGAGTTTTCCAGAGTTCCTGGTGAGCTCTGGAGCGAGTTTTCCAGAGTTCCTGGTGAGCTCTGGAGCGAGTTTTCCAGAGTTCCTGGTGAGCTCTGGAGCGAGTTTTCCAGAGTTCCTGGTGAGCTCTGGAGCAAGTTTTCCAGCATTCCTGGTGATCTCTTGAGCGAGTTTTCCAGAGTTCCTGGTGAGCTCTGGAGCGAGTTTTCCAGAGTTCCTGGTGAGCTCTGGAGCGAGTTTTCCAGCATTCCTGGTGATCTCTGGAGCGTGTTTTCCAGAGTTCCTGGTGAGCTCTGGAGCGAGTAATCCAGAGTTCCTGGTGAGCTCTGGAGCGAGTTTTCCAGTGTTCCTGGTGAGCTCTGGAGCGAGTTTTCCAGAGTTCCTGGTGAGCTCTGGAGCGAGTTTTCCAGAGTTCCTGATGATCTCTGGAGCGAGATTTCCAGAGTTCCTGGTGAGCTCTGGAGCGAGTTTTCCAGCGTTCCTGGAAGCTCTGGAGAGTGATGCACTGTGCATTTAGCCCAGCAGCATCATGACCCCGGCGAGTTCTTACGAACTCCGTCAGGGGTGGGGAAGGGTTAATAGGCAAGGGGGAGGTGGGAGTGCCAGGGCAGGGACAGGATGGGGAGGGCGCTTGAGTTAGCTAGTGGACAGGAAGAGAGGAGGAGTTTCCTGGGGGTAGCCATTACCTCCCTGTATGGCAGTCTTTGCAAATGTCCCACCCACCCGCCCTTTAGTTTAATGTTAGTCAGGTGGGAGGGGGTTGGTGGTTTTTTGTTTTCCATTTAGTAGCTGGAAAGTTTCGGCGTCTCCTGGTTGGTGGGAGACAAGCATTTGTTAGGTAGGGGGTTAAAGATGAGGCCAGTTAGGCCATCTCATAGTGGGGTTTATACTAATTATGATTTTCTTTGGCAGATGTCACAGCTGTGGCGGCGGTCCCCTTCTGCTAAGAGTGACGGCAAGTGGCGGGACTGAGGGGTCAGAGTTGATGGCTGAGATTTATCTTTATGCACATGGATAATATTGGAGGAAGTAAGGTGATGGTGAAGTGGAACTGTTATTGGGAGAGCATGGCATGTAAGCCCAGGGAACTCTCGGGCCAGGTATTACGGTTGGGAGTTTGGTTTTCATGCCTGGTTCCGGGGATAAGTTAATATTTTGGATAATTTTGGGAGGGGCTCCTCAGTTGCCACCTGGTAGTGGAGGGGGATGAAGATCTGGATTCTTGGGGTGTTCTATTTGGACGCATTGTTATTTATATATGTATTGATGTTGTTTATTATTAATTTATGTTTGATGATTGATAATTTCAGAGTGTTCAGCTGTGGCCGACTATTAAAGTGTCACTCCAACGAACTTCTAGAGTTGTAGTGTTTCTTCTTTGAGTGTGAGTATAGGTGGAGAATGTCGGTCATGGCTGCTATACATATTAAGAAAAAAAAAAAGTTGGGTTACTATGGTTAAGTATAATTGGTGGGTGTTAGGGGTGTTTAGTGTAGCTTATGTAGCTTGGGCGTGAGTATACAAGGCTGCCGGTAGTGCTGCTCGGATACCACTTTTCACTATCTGGATCTAATTCGGATCCGGATACCCAGATATCCGATCCGGGTCGGATATCCGAGTTTAAAATTTTCCAATCCGGATCTGAATCGGATATCCGACCTCAGTATCTGGCCGGATTTGAATATCCGGATAGAAAACCGGAATTGACCTAAAAATGGCTTAAAATGCTTCCAAAAGTCTCTTCGAATGGCCAAAATCCCTTTCGGATGGATCTCTCTCTCTCTCACTCTCTCTATACATCTCTCTCTGCCTTCGAAAGGGATTTTTGCCATTGAACTTTTGATTTTTGTCATTGAAGGTGATTTTGACTTCTGCTCGGAAATCTGAACTAACTATCCACCCGGATTTCGGATTTCAGATGGGAAATCATAGTCTATTCAGATTTTTAAAAATATCCGAATTGCTATTCAAAGTTCGGATAGTGGAAAAAGTTCGGATTATCTGGGTAGTTTGGATATCCGAAATCTTGCTGAGCACCACTGGCTGCCGGGTCACAAGTCTTCCAGTGTTCCTGGTGAGCTCTGGAGCGAGTTTTTCCAGTGTTCCTGGTGAGCTCTGGAGCAAGTTTTCCAGAGTTCCTGGTAATCCCTGGAGCAAGTTTTCCAGAGTTCCTTGTGAGCTCTGGAGTGAGTTTTCCAGCATTCTTGGTGAGTTCTAGATTGAATTTTACCAGAGTTCCTGGTGAGTTCTGGAGTTAACTTTCCAGAGTCCCAGGTGAGTTTCCCCCAGTACCGATGTCCCACCTTTGCGAGCCTTCCAACCAGCTTCCAAAGCCTTTCAATGAGTCCTAAAGGAGAACATTTTGAACGGGGGACAGCAGTGGAACAAGAAGTGAGAGAGAGAGAGAGAGAGAGGGAGAGAGAGAGAGGAAGAGAGAGAGAACTGGGGAGGCTTTATGGATCGAGAGCCTTCCCTCTACTCAGGGCCTGAGCCCACTGATGCAGTTGTAACCGCTTCCGTCCGCCTTTTAGCATCTCTAACATTGATGTGTAACTGAAAAGCAGACACAAATGCATCCGTGGGCTCAGGCCCTTAGGCAAGTATCTAAGGGTGCGTACACACATCCTATTTAAGTGGCCCAATTGCCCAATCCCCCCCCCCCCCCCCACACACACACACACACACACACCTAACCTTAGTAACCTCCCCCCTTTCCCAATCGCCACCCAGCCTCAAAAAAAAAAGATTTTAAAAAAATGTAATTTTTCATTGCCATGGCATTGCCATAGATACCCATTGAACTAGCGCCATTGAGGGGTAATTTGGGTGGCCACAAAATTTTCCCTCAATATTACTATTTCAATAAGCACCTATTGGCGGTGCCAATACTTCCACCGCTAGCAGGCGCCCAAAGTTCCTGCTACCCTCATGTAGGACCCTTAGGTCTAGAGACGCTGGTGTGGTCACAGGACTCACAGCCTCTGCAAAGTGATATTGCCACACTACTGCCTTTCCTGCCCTGCCCACCAGAAGGCGCTCCACCATCCCTCCTCCTATCGCTAGCAGTACACATTGCTTGGCAGGTAGGAGGAGCACTATATAGTGGCAGAGTTGAGCTCAATCTCGACAGACAACACTAATAGCACGTGTGTGCATAACTGCAGACGTTTATTTTCCAACAACCTTGATAAATACAGTGTTACCCCCAAAATACGAGACACAGGGCCTGATTCACAAAAGGGTGCTAACACAGTTAGCACCCCTAAAAGCTTTGCACGAGTAAACTAGGGTGCAAAATAGTTTGCATGGGCAAAGCTGTTACTGAGCGCATCTGAAGTTGGTGCGCGCGAAACGTCACACCGTTCATGTGCAAAATGGCTTATAAATTATTATTATTATTTATTGCATTTATAAAGCGCCAACATATTACGCAGCGCTGCACAATAGATAAATGGGTTAACAAACAGGTAGAACATACGGAAACTCACAACAAAACAAGATCATGCAAATGATTTGATAACAATACAGTGTCATAGGTCAAAATAGAGACTGTTCGAGTCTACAAGAGGGGTGGTTGTGAGTAAGATTGCATAATCAAGCTGGATACATTAAGGAGGAGGGCCCTGCCAGAGGCTTACAATCTAAAGGGTGGGGTGGAGACAATAGGTGCGTCTTTTGAGAGGGGGTCTAACAGAACATATTATGGTGCTGGTGTAGGGGGGTATGCGAGCGTGAAGAGGTGAGTCTTGAGAGCTTGTTTGAAGGTATTAAAGGTGGGGGCGAGTCTGACGGCTGGTGGGAGAGAGTTCCTGAGAGTTGGGGCAGCCCTGGTGAAGTCCTGCAATCGTGCGTGTGACTGAGTTATGCGTGGTGCGACTAGGAGCAGGTCATTGGAGGATCGGAGGGGGCGGGCTGGTATGTGCCTGTGGACCAGATCAGAGATGTAGGTCGGGCAGGTCTTGTGCACAGGGGCGGCGCTACACTGGGGCTTGCCGGGGCTGAAGCCCCAGCTGACAAACTGTAAGCCTCCCCCAAAGCCCCCCCAGAGCTGAGTGTACTTTAAAAAAAAAAACCTTTCCCTCATGCTGCTGCTGCTTAAATGTTCTGCCCTCATCAGTGTCGTTGTTAAGCTCAATTTATTTGTAGCACGTGCCGGTATCAGCCCGACTGTGCCCCGAACGGGCATTTCCACTGTACAAAATAGTCCCGATCGCTGCATATTTACACTAACTGACTCAAAGGCGTAAGGATACAGGATTTTGCAGCTGCAGGGCGGAAGGATACAGTTTCAGCTGACAGGGAGTGCGGGTGTTTGAAAAGCTAAGAAGAATTGAAGAAGAGAGGAGGAGAAGCAGGAGGCTGGAGGAATGTCTGATGCTGCAGTAGTCAGAAATCAGCGGTGTCTGTGAGTGTTTCTCCCCCACGACTTCACTCACACCACCAGTGGACTAAAGGGCAGATCATGGATGTCTGATAGCTGACCCCACGGAGAGAAGCAGACATGGAGGGATTACTAGTGACTAGTGTGAGTCTATGACGTCTAGGGGAAAGCAGCAGCAGGATAGATACTGTGAAAGCAAGCAGGGATTCTGGGCATACATTAGGATAACAGATCACCAAGTAAATGTCTCTTAGCATGTTACTCTGCTGTGCAGGGAAGGGAGTCACACATCTTCACCATACACTGAAAATAATGCACTTTACCTGACTGCTTAATAGCTAACCTGTTGCCTATTATATGAATGATATGGTGCAAAATCAGGGTGCCTAATTGCTATATGGGAAACGTCTACCTATTAAGTGGTATGTGTCACTAATTGCTGTGTGCTCTGCTACCTTACTACTTCCTACTATCCATCTGCTACCTTTCTACTTCCTACTATCCTACTTCCTACTATCCATCTGCTACCTTACTACTGTGCACAGGGATACGCTGCCTAACTGCCATGCAGGGGTATAAATGGGGGATACATGCAGTCCTATTGCTATGTGATGGATGCCTAATTACTGTATTATGTGGGACATATGCAGCTGTATTACTATGTGGTAGATGTAGTGCCTAGCTGCTAAATGGGGGATTTGCTGCCTAAAAATTGCTATGTGTGAGATATTTTGGCTGTTATGTGGGAAGATTCTATAGGAGACTTCGGAGCTAATCTACTTTAGGGGACCCAGCAGGAAATCTAGCTAACGTGATTGGGTGGATGGCATGCTCTTGAACTTGTAGGTTTCAGATAGGTTGTAATAAACTACGCCCACGTTGTTCAGCCAATCACAATGCTCTGTGCGGTAAAGGGTGCTGTGATTGGAGAGTTGTTCCCTATGAGGTTTCCTGCTGGGTCTCCTAAAGTAGACTAGCTCTGAGACTTCTAGCCTTATTCTTTTTTATTATGGTGACATATAACCTGTCATTGCCATGCCCACAAACACCACAGCATGTCACACGGTTTCTTTTTATTGGTGCCCAGAAGTGCCCTGAATCTTTTGGGATGCTGGCAACGCACCTGCCCCTTATTCTCCCCTGTGGTGGTGCTGCTGCTGACGCTAACACACCTCAGATCGGCGGCGAGCAGTAGATAGGAATCAGCCAGACCAGCGCATAGCAGCCGCACAGTGGACTTTAAATGCTGGACGTGACCGATGATATCACTTCCTGCATTTGATTTCACCGCGTGGCTGCAATGCGCTGTTCTGGCTGACTCTTATATCCTGCTCGCCGCCAATCTGAGGTGTGTTAGCGTCAGCAGCAGCACCACCACAGGGGAGAATGAGGGTGGGGGGTATATTTAAGCAGAAATGCAACAGCAGTAGATGGCTTCTTCCTCCTCCACACCCCCCAGACGGACCCAGGACCATGGGAGCCACATACTTCTCTCGCTGCCACTCAAGTACCAGCTGCTCTGGGGTCCTGGGCTGAAGGATGGGGTCAGTGCTAGAGGGAGGAATGAGATGTGCTGCTGGGGTTACAGAGGGACAGGTGTGTGATGTACTGGAGGGGACAGATGTGTGATGTACTGGAGGGGACAGATGTGTGATGTACTGGAGGGGACAGGTGTGTGATGTGCTGGAGGGGACAGTGAAGTGAGGTGCTGGAGGGGACTGGGGTGTGATGTGCTGGAGGGGACTGGGGTGTGATGTGCTGAGAGGGACAGTATTGGCATGTTCTGGAGAGGACAGGGGTGTGATTTTCTGGGAGTACAGGGGTTTTGTGCTGGAGGGGACATGGGTGTCATGTGCTTGGGATCTCCCCAGCTCACAATACCCCCTGTCCTCCCAGCATGACACCCCTGTCCCTCGATTTCCTCAGCATACATTTACTGGTGAAAAGCTGTCTCTTATGTGCATTTACTGGTGAAACGCTGTCTCTCATTACGTGCATTTACTGGTGAAATGCTGTCTGGGGAAACGCTGTCCCTCCTTACATGCATTTACTGGTGAAAGGCTGTCTGTCATTACGTGCATTTACTGGTGAAACGCTGTCTCTTATTACATGCATTTACTGGAAAAACCCTGTCTGTCATTACGTGCATTTGCTGGGGAAACGCTGTCTGTCATTATGTGCATTTACTTTATATTTTTTTTTATGCAACTACATTAGCTGGTACAAATACATTAGTTAGCCCCTCCCACATGATGTCATGACCACGCCCACAAGGTCGCCGCGGCGCAAATTCCCCCCATGAGCCCCGCCTGCCAGCCATTGTGCCCCTCTTGAGCCCCCCCAAAAATCTGAAGCTGGAGCCGCCACTGCTTGTGCACTGATTTGTAGGCCAAGCACAGGATTTTTAAATTGATCCTAAAGCTGATGGGGAGCCAGTGTAGTGCTTTACAGAGCGGAGTTGTAGAGGCGCTGCGGTGAGAAGAATGTATCAGTCTGGCTGCCGCATTCATTACCAATTTAAGTGGGTCAGTACGGTTAGAGGGGAGGCCAGATAAAAGAGAATTGCAGTAGTCTAGGCGGGAGATGACAAGGGCGTGGATAAGGAGGTTAGTGGTGTCAGGGGACAGGTAGGAGCGGATCTTGGAGATGTTGCGGAGGTGGAAGTTGCAGGATCTGGCAATACCTTGCATGTGGGCTGTAAAGGAAAGTTCAGAGTCCAGAGTAACGCCTAGACAGCGGGCTTGGGAGGTAGGGTGGATAGTGGTATTTTCAATAGTGACGTGCAGATCTGGGAGGGGTGCAGCTGTGCGGGGTGGGAATATTAGAAGCGCAGTCTTGTCCAAATTAAGCTTCAGGTACCTGGCAGCCATCCAGGAGGAAATGGATGTGAGGCAGGCAGAGACTTTGTCCATGGTAGAGGAGGAGAGATCTGGGGTGTGGAGATATATCTGGGTGTCGTCGGCATACAGGTGATAATTGAAACCCATGGAGGAGATGATTTTGCCAATTCAGGCAGTATAGAGTGAGAACAGTAGTGGTCCTAGGACAGAACCTTGAGGAACACCAATTGAGAGGGGTGTAGGAGTGGATGAGGAGCCGTTGAAAAATGTTGTGAAGGAGCGGTTGGAGAGGTATGAGGAGATCCAGGCTAAGGCTAGGTCCTGAATGCCCATTAGCTGCAGGGAGTGGAGGAGGAGGGAGTGGTCGACAGTGTCAAATGCCGAGGAGAGGTCCAGGAGGAGCAGGATGGAGTATTTACCTTCGGCTTTGGCAAGGGCAAGGTCGTTTACCACTTTGGTGAGGGCTGTTTCTGTAGAATGGGCTGTGCGAAAACCAGACTGCAGGGGATCGAGAAGGAAGTTGGAGTTAAGGAAGTTGGTCAGGCGTTGGTGGGCCAGGCGTTCAAGAATTTTTGAGGCAAAAGGGAGGAGAGAGATTGGGCGGTAGTTGGATGGCAGAGCCGGGTCAAGTGAAGATTTCTTTAGCAGGGGAAGCACAGTGGCCTGTTTGAATATGGAGGGGAAGATGCCGGTGGAGAAGGAGAGGTTGAACAGATGGGTGAGGACAGGGGCCAGATCAGAAAAATGTGGGTGCAGAGAGTCAGAAAAGCTATTTTGCACGCAGACGGTGCAACGTTTCGCACGCACCGGTGCAATTTTTCGCACGCACCAACTTAAACTATGCACGCGCAAACTCTTGTGCACATATTAGATATAAAGGCACTTTGCACGCGCTAAGGGGCTTTTCACTAGCGTGCTAACACTTAGCACCCTTTTGTGAATTAAGTCCACTGTCTTACATTCATTTTACCTTCAAAAGATGTGCTAGGGTTTATTTTCGTGGATGAAGGCGCTGACTATGTTAGGATACTGGAGCCGTTTACAGGAGAACGGAGGGAGATGCAGCCACAAGGGAGGTGCAGTAAGAGACTGCACATCTCCTTATACACTAACATAGCATCTAATTTTTTTTCTACCATTATACAGCCAGGGCTTATTTTCGGGTAAAGGGCTTATTTTCGGGGGAAACATGGTATAGTCCAGAGCTGCAGAGAACCAGCTTATGATTTCAGAAACAGGGGAATACTGCAGACAAAAAACCCATCTTGCACATTTCCATAATGCAGAACGTGCGCCCATGTGTTTCCCATACGGTAAATAAAACATTGCGAGCTATTAGTCATAACACGGAGGCCTCGGAGCAGCGGCCGCCGCCTTTCAAACGATCGTCAAGCACACAAATGTTGTGTTGAAGTCTGAAGGTTGTTCCCTCACAGCCTCCTCAAAGCTTTTCAACATCAAATGTAGTTACTCAACCGTAAAAAAAACCGCGCCAATGACAGACGTGCTGATACGTCGCCTTTCTCTTGTTTACCTGGTACATTCAGCGACCGACCATCCATCAATGTCGCTGTCACTCAGCGCAGGGAAGTAAAACAACACGCCATTCAGCTCCACTCACAAGAAGGGAGCTTTTACCGTCGAAGAAGCACTTACCTAGAATAATAGAGTGGCTGCAGGTGAAAAGAGAAATATTTGACATTACTTACGGATGGAGAGAAGAGATAATGTGGACGCGATTCATGGTGGTAAAAGTGATTAAATGTGAAAAAAAAATGACCTGTGTGAAGGGGGATTTGTCTAGGAATGATTCTATTCCTGTTCAGGATGGATGAAGAACCAAAAACGAAATTCTGCTTTTGTTAAGAAAAAACACGTAACTCTGTCTAGGCGATTTGATATCAAGGTTTTGACGGAAAATGCAAAATGAGTCAATGCATTGAAAGCACTTTAGTCTCAGGGAGGGGTGCAGCTAGGCCCAGGCGAAACAAGAAGCTGCCTGGGGCCTCACCGACAGCAGGGACCTCCCATACTGCCAGGACTGTCCTGTCTGTGACTAGTATGGCCGCCGCTGCCTCCTTGTCACTCACACACAGACCTCAGACCAGCGCAAACAAGAACAGAGGGGAGAGCAGCATAGTGGCCAGTGAGTACACTTCAGATGCGGAAGTGAGGTCATTGCTCATTTCCTGCATTTGAAGTGTGGCACATGGTTACTGTGCACTGCTTTCCATTCTACCGGTTGGCGTTGATCTGCAGGTCTGTGAGTGCTGGGGGTAAAGAGGCAGCAGAAAGCTACATATCCCCATTGACACTCAATGCCCTATATGCAGGGGGGGGGGGGGGGGGGGCTATACTGGGGAGGGACACCTTTTGCTACATATATATATTTAATTTTTTTTATTTGGGGGGGGGGAGACACACCTTGGCTATCTATACTGGAAGTGGCTGCCTATACTGGGGGGACACCTTGGCTACTTATACTGGGGGGAGGGCACTTTGGCTATCTATACTGGGAGTGGCCACATATGCTGGAAGTGGCTACCAATACTGGAGGGACACCTTTTTGCTATCTATACTATGGGACACTTTTGCCGATCTATACTGGGGCTGGATGTCTACTGGGGGACACCTTGGATACCTTTGTGAGGGTGGCAACCTATACTTAGGGACAAGTTTGGCTATCTATACTGAGGGTAGCCATCTATACTGGGAGTAACTACCTTTACTGGGGCAACAACTTGGCTACCTATGATGCAATTGGCTACCTATACTGGGAGGACCTCTTTGCTACCTATACTAGAGGTGGTTACCTACACTGGGGGGGGGGGGGCACCTTAGGCTACCTATACTAGGGGTGGCTACCAATACTGGGGGGACAACTTGGCTACCAATATTGCAGGTGGCTACCCACATTGGGAGTGGATACCTATACTGGGGTGGTGCACCTATAATGGAGTGATACTTTTTTAATTCTTTAAATGATGTGCTGCTTGGGGCCTCAGAAACCCTTAGTAACACCTCTGGTCTCAGGGATGCAATAAGAAACATAAAGTAAACCAGAGGTGAAAATAAACTGATGAAATAAACAATTATATTAATCCTCCTACTCCTAAAAATTACTTTTTTAAAGGACTACTATAGCGAAAAAAGTAGGCAGTTAAAATCTGACAGAACCAACGGGTTTTGTGCCAGTCCATCTCCTCATGGGGGTTTTCTTTGTTTTCAACAACATTTCCTGAACAGCAATTTTAACTGCCAAAATGGTAAGATACCAGCCAGCCCCCGTACGCACTTGCACTTTTTTCGCAATAGTGGTCCTTTAAAGAGAAACCGTAACCAAGAATTGAACTTCATCGCAATCAGTAGCTGATACCCTCTTGCCCATGATAAATCATTTCCTTTTCTCAAACGGATCATCAGGGGGCTCTGTATGACTGATATTGTCTTGAAACCCCTCCCACAGTGTGATGTCAGGACCATGGTCCTGACAGTTTCCTGTCTGTGAACCTTGTTGCATTGTTGGAAATAACAGCTGTTTACAGCTGTTTCCAACTGCCAAACAAGCAAGCAGCATCTCCTCCCACTGACATCACCTGCCAACAGTAAAAATGTAACCATTTGATAAATGTCAGAATGTAAATCAGGGAGAGGAAAGATTGGGCAAACACTGATGAAACCATCTGTACATAATTAATGTAAAAATGAAGCACTTTTTTATTACATTTATTATTTTCCCTGTAGTTCACCCTTAAAGGAGTTATCAGGCAACATAAAGTAAAATGAGTGGTACTTACCGGGGGCTCCCTCCAGCTCCAAGCTCCCAGGATGTCCCTCACCGCAGCTCTCCCCGCAGCCGTTCACCGCAGCTCTGACCCGGTCCCCGGTGATGACGTCAGAGCGACCTCCAGGTCGCTCTGTACTGCGCCTGCGTGAGCGGCGCTGTCAATCACTGCCACGTGGGCCGGAGCGGACTGCGCAAGCACAGAACTACTGCGCCTGCGCAGTCCGCTCCGGACCATGTGGCGGTGATTGACAGCGCCGCTCACGCAGGCGCAGTACAGAGCGACCTCCAGGTCACTCTGACGTCATCGGCGGGGACCGGGACGGACCTGCGGTGAACGGCTGCGGGGAGAGCTGCGGCGAGGGACATCCTGGGAGCTTGGAGCTGGAGGGAGACCCCGGTAGGTACCACTCATTTTACTTTATGTTGCCTGATGACTCCTTTAAGTATCCCAGGGTTTTATTTTATATTTAAACATTTACAAAGTAGGTTGAATGTTTTACAAGTTCTAAACAGCGGCAGCCTAATAAGTGTCCCAGAGTTAGCAAAAGGTCAATAGTTCATGTATTTTCTCCCCACCCTCAAAAGTTGTATTCTGCCAGGAAAAGTTGTATGGCTGTAATAAGCTTATCAGTGATGTTTACTATATTCCCCGACAAGTTACTGACAAGACAGAAGCTGTCACTTCCGTGCCTAGAAATTAACTCTTTCAGGCAGCAAAATAAAACAAGTAAAAAAGCCTGGTTATTAACTACTGAAAAGAATTACGAGTCCAAATTTAAAAAAAAAGTTCAGTACCTGTATGAATTTTGAAGGCACGGAGGAGGTCATCCGCGCCCTCCGTGCAGTTCCACCGGGTCCCCGCTGCTTAATCTCCCCCCCCCCCGGCCGGATCCCAACCCCACAGCCGGGTCAAGCTCTCTTGCCTCCTCAAAAAGCCGCCGGAGTTGGCCGTGGCTGCGCAGTCCGCACAGACACGAGCGCGGCTGCTGTAGCGTGGATCGGGGGAGGCCCTAGAGCTGCGCAGCCGCACTCGTGTCTGTGCGGACTGCGCAGCCACGGCCAACTCCGGCGGCCATTTTTGAGGAGGCAAGAGAGCCCGACCCGGCTGTGGGGTCGGGATCCGGCCGGGGGGGGGTGAAGATTATACAGGTACAGAACTTTTTTTTTTTCATTTGGGCTTGTAAGTCCTTTAAGCATTTTGGACATAGCTGCTACGTCCAAAATACTTTCCCTACTGCCGCTCGCCCCAGTCGCGCACAATTGGGCATGCTCCCGCTCGTTACCTCGGAGATCAATGCATGGGAACTCAGTTCCCATTTATTCCAATTCATTGATCTAAGTCCCTGTATGAAAGACCGACGCCATCTATGAGACATCTGTGTCCTTCACCATGCCAGGGCTCTCACGTCCACGCATTACTTCTGTATTGCGTAGTAATTCTATGCATACAGAAGTGAATGGCGAGGACATCTTGTGGCCAAATAGTAAAATTTCATCTGAAAATAAAAATTTCCAGAAAATGACACTTTTTTACTTTTAAAAGTATCCCCTTACTTTCCACACTCCCTGCAGTTATTTTAATTTTTTTTTTGTACTAAAAAATATTCAACTAAAAAAAACAAACATAAATAGTTACCTTAGAGACTTAACTTTAATATATATGTCAAAAAGGTATATTACTGTTATTTTTAAATTATGGGCTTGTAATAAGTGATGGACGCAAAAAATGAAAAAATGCACCTCTACTTCCAAATAAAATATAGGCGCCATACATTGTGACATTTAAATGGTGTAATAACCGGGACAAATGGGCAAATAAAATACATGGGTTTTAATTATGGTAGCATGTATTATTTAAAAACTATAAAGGCCAAAAACTGAGAAATAATGATTTTTTTCTTAGTATTCCTGTTAAAACGGATTTATAATAAAATAATTCTTAGCATAATGTACCACCCATAGAAAGCCTAAATGGTGTCAGAAAAAAACAAGATATAGATCATTTCATTGTGATAAGTAGTGATCAAGTTATTGGTGAAGGAATGGGAGGTGAACGTTGCTCTGATGCCTACGTTGAAACAACACTGAGGGCTGAAGTGGTTGATATGTTTTGCACATACACATGTTTATCTCATCATGTCATGTGTCGCCTCAGGTACACTTTAAGGCTTTCCTGCTATTTGCAGCTTGTGAGGCATGCAGAGATATGGGGATGTGGTGGTTTTGTGTACACCAGAGAGCACAGCACAACGGTCTATGGTTACCGTGGTTGCACTTCCAGGCTGCTTTTCCACTGTCTGCAGGGATGGATAGTTTCTAAATGACGATCAGGCAATCACATGTTGCGGCATCAATTTCTGACAGATTCGATCGTAATGATCAAATCTGCTGGGAAAATCGACAAGTGTATGGGCACCGATAGTCCCCTGTTATTGTGTCATCTGACATCCTTTTCATGTAAAGCAAAGAACTGTTATTGCGAATAGTTAAATTGAATGTATTTGTTTTTCCTTTTCACTGGGTTTGTTTTTTTATTGTTCTGCATTGTAATAAAAGTTTATTCAGAAACAATCTTGTCATTATTCCTCCTAATACTTTAATTACAGCTCAGTACACGACGCCGTGCATTAACATGTCCAGTGAAAGGGCTCCTTGTACTTTGCAGAAGTCTTAGTGGATGATTTTGTTCAGTAGCACTAATTGCTTTTTGATGGCCTAAAAAGTAAAGCTGTAGAGCGCCAACTACAGATTACCTATCCCCGGCAGAGCCAGATGATCCACAAGGCAGATGGTGGAGGCAGGCCAGATCCTCCTTCCCCCCTCACCTGGGGCTCCCCCTTCCTAGCTCCCCCTCCAGAGCAGCGGGAGGGAAATGGTAATCAGCTGCAGCGGACGGGGAATGAATTACTCACCTCCGCTTCCACGTTCCAGGCGTCGGAAGCGCTGCCTGCGTGCCTCCAGGTCTCCTCCTTCACTGCCGCCCACTGCGACCATAAGGCACTGTAGGCTCGGTCCTACAGGCGCCTGATGATTGAAAGGCGGTTCACTCTCCTCCCAGAGTGCCTCCCTTCTTCCGTATGCAGAGTCCTGATGAGAGTGTAAATGAGAGGTTACTCACCCTGCTAACGGCATTCTACTAACGAGATCTCCCTTCAGTCACCTGAAGGTAACGCCAGCTACATAATACTGAGGTTCCTCTAGCTACCTAATACTTGGGGCACCTCTAGACACTTAATACTGAGGGTACTTCTGGCTTCCTAATACTAAGGGGCACCTGTAGCTACCTATGACCAATGACAGGAAAGGGGAGTAAGGGAGAAGTGACAGCTGGGCAGCCAGCACACTTGCAGTGGTGTTCGGTGGGGGTGTGTAGGTTTGTGGAGGGCGGAGTCTAAGGTGCCAGGACATCTGTGCCTTTAGGCTCCCATGAGGTAAATCCGGGCCTGGTGGGCGGCATGGAAGGAGGAGACCTGGAACAAGGAAGCGGAGGTAATTCATTCCCCAACCGCTGCCTCTGTTCACCATTCCCCTCCCGCTGCCACGTTGCTCTGGAGGGGGAGTGAGGAAGGGAGAGCCCCAGGTGAGGGGGGTCTGGCCACTCCTCCTTCCTGCGCTACTATCCCCTTCTGCTGACCTTGCCCCCCCCCCCCCCCCCCCGGCTCATAAGGTAACAGGAACAGGCGGCCGCAAGGGAAGGGAGGGGTGAGCAGTGGCTGCCAAGGGAGGGAGGAAATGCTGCTCCAGGGCCCATCTAGGGCATCATGGGCCAAGCACCCCTGCGCACAGCCCGTGCGCATTCCCGTATGTGTACTTGTCGCCGCCCGCTAGTATACTCATCAGTTCCTATTCACCCATCAAAGTGCCTATTTATGACCCTTATTTAATTATGTATTTATATAGCACTGACATCTTCTGCAGCACTTTACAGAGTACATAGTCATGTCACTGACTGTCCTCAGAGGAGCTCACAATCTAATCCTACCATAGTCATACGCTAATGTCCTATCATATTGTTATTATGTATTTATATAGCACTGACATCTTCTGCAGCACTTTACAGAGTACATTGTCATGTCAAAGGCAAATTTTGAAATAAACAGTTAACACGGCAGTTTTTGAAATATAGGAGGAAATTGAAATACCTGGAGGCAGCTTGGCATTGGGCCAATATAAAAAAAAAAAAACCTAAAAGGAAAGGTTTTTGATTGGCCCATTCTTAGCTGCATACAATTTGCATAAAATTTTCATGCGAGAAAGATTGACTTGCATCTCATGGCCATTCACATGCGCTATGCCACCATTCCCTTTCAGCTTCCTTATAGAGGTTTCCCCATAACAATAGCCGTGACTTATAAAAACCACAATATTCCTCTAGGCCATCCAATACTGGTTATTTATTTAAGGGACTGACAATGGTTTCATTATGAATGGCCTGTGACTCCCACTTACTAATATTAACCCTAATTACAGGACAGTAAAACAATGTTCAGCTCTTTTGTCTGCGGTTTCTCATGCGGCGTCCCAAGAGCGCCCCCCTGACACGATCAGGCCACTCATAGGTCAGTCTGCGGCGAGGCAGTGCCTCATGTCACGGTGAAATTTTGGATGTCATAAATTGTCATAAATTGTCATAAATGGTGGCGACAGCAAACAATGGCCACTCAGTGAGCAGACAGCCCGGTTAGTGTCATGGTGGCAAAATGTCAGCCGAATGAATCAGGCTGCTAATGACACCCAGTGCTATAGAGGTCTGTGTGACATCATGTGTTTCACTGGCATGCGGACAATTATATAATAAAATATATGAAATATGCCACTACTGTACAATACCATAACGCAGCCACTGCCTGGACTGTTGTCAGACTGTAAAGGCTGAGACCCAAAAACAATACCCCAAAAACACTTGCCAATGAAAGCGAGTGGTGAGGATTCGGAGTCCACTAGTGCAGGGGTGTCAAACTCAAATACAAAGTGGGCTGAAACTGTACACTGGGAAATAGTCGCCGGCCGGCCAAGCTCAATGTCTACTGGCCACCTTCCTCCCTAATAAACAGGGCCGGTTCAAGTAACAATTGGGCCCTAGGGCACAATTAGCCTGGGGGCCCCCCAACAGATGCCCCACCCAAAAAGCGTCATTAGAGGCCCTTTGTTGCAGCCAAATTTCCCTCCTGGGCCCCTGAGCTGGCTGCTGACCCTCCCCCAATCACCTCCCAACTTAACAGACTCTGCAGAGTCCCTGGGGAGCAACAGTTAAGATGGGGGAGGGACACCTTGGGGGCCCCTACAGGCTCTGGGGCAATTGCCCATTTTTTCCTATGGTAGCTCCGGCCCTACTAATAAAGTTCATAGGTGTCTAATGACCCTCATCCAACCCCTACACAGTTCCCTGGTATCTAGTGGTTCTCCCTCCCCTATATAGTTCCCTGGGGTCCAGAGGCCCCACCCTTTACTATGCAGTTCCCTAGTGTTTAGTGCTTGCTTACTACTTACTCCCCCATATGGCTTCCATGGTGTTCTAGGACTTCACTTCCAATATAGCTTCCCTGATGATCTAGAGTGGGCCAAACATAATGCAAAAATGGGAAACCACTTGAGGGCCAAGTAGTTTAATGGCTCTGAGGGCCAGATTTGGCCCACGGGCCGGAGTTTGACATGTATGGGATTAGGGTTAATCACAATCGCCCCATAGCAGAAGTGGTCACAGCCGCTTCCTTTAGGAGGCGGGGCAACGGATGCAAGCCAGACATCTGGGCAACCAGTAAGTATAATAAAGTTCGGAAGCGGAAGCGCTGTACAGTTTACTGCACGGCACTACTAAGCACCGGAAAACACGAGTGCAATCGCCCTAGGAAACACTGCACATAGTCCTGCGCCTGCGCACAACGCTCCAGACAACGTGACTGCGACCACGAGTGGCGTGGCGGCGCTTGCGTAGGCACAGAAGATGCCGACCTGGCGAGATTGGCTTCTGCAACAGAAGGGATCCCGGGACACCAGAGCTGCGGCGAGGGGCAGATAGGCTGCCAGGGGCTGGTGGAAGTCCCAGGTAAGTAGATCTTATTTTTTTTTTCCATGCTTGGTCCTTCCACACAACATACAACAAAATGAACCAATTTTACGGCAAGTCAACCAAATTGATCAGTTGTCCCGAAAAATCGAAAACTTTTTTCATTCGTATGAGAAATGTTCGAATTTCCCATTTTTATTCAATAAAAGAAGATAGGGAGAGTTGGATTTTATCTGAACAATTTCTATGAAAATTGTATGGTGTGTGGTAGATTGTCAATTACTTGGTGTACAGACGCAACCAATTTTTTTTTCTGAGTTTTCAATCATTTTTTGTCATAATTGCGGTAAAATTGAACATACCGTGTATGTGTGGTACATTGGTCAAATGTTTGAAATGTTACAATCAGTCAAAAAAATTGATTGCAATTCTTGAATTGAAAATATCTTTAAAGGGACTCCGAGCAGTGCAGAAACTATGGAAAGATGCATATCATTTTAAAGCTCTCTTTCTCCTCTTTCCAATGATATATAAACCGCCGCCCTACGCATTTTAGTTTTCGCTATTTTCGCGATTGAAATTGCCGCGGCCGCGATTTCAATCGCGAAAATAAAGAAAACTAAAAGGCGTAGGGCGACGATTTAGGGGTCGTCAGAAAGAGGAGAAAGAGAGCTTTAAAATGATATCCATCTTTCCATAGTTACATGGTATTACACAGGGCGACTTTTTCTGCTGAATGAAGCTGCTGACACTGGGGAAAGTGTCGTCCTGTGTAATACAAGTAACTATGGAAATCATTTTAAAGCTCTTTTTCTCCTCTTTATGGCGACACCTAAATCGTCACTCTACGCCTTTTAGTTTTCTTTATTTTCGCGATTGAAACCGCGGCCGCAGCCATTTCAATCGCGAAAATAGCGAAAACTAAAAGACGTAGGGCGGTGGTTTATATATCATTGGAAAGATGAGAAAGAGAGCTTTAAAATGATATGCATCTTTCCATAGTTTCTGCACTGCTCGGAGTCCCTTTAAAAAGTTGTATGATGTGTGGCCACCCTTATGCTGGGAATACATCATGGGCTCGATTCACAAAGCGGTGCTAACCCAGTTAGAGACTTTAGGCGTGATAACCATTGCACCACGCTGGTGAAAAGCCAGTTTAGGCGTGATAAGTTTAGGCGTGATAAGTTTAGGTGTGATAAGTTTAGGCATGCTAAGTTTAGATAAGTGTAGATAGCGTGCAAAGTCCCACACGCAAAGCAGCGCCAATAAACTCTATGCGAAGTGCACCAGACTTTGCTAGCGCAAAACGTTTGATCAGCTGTGTACTGCGGTGCTAACGCAGTTGGTGCTTAAGCTTATCACGCCTAAACTTATCACACCTAAACTTATCATGCCTAAACTTATCACACCTAAACTTATCACACCTAAACTTATCATGCCTAAACTGAGTTTAGGCGTGATAAAGGGCTTTTCACCAGCGTGCTAACTGTTAGCACCGCTTTGTGAATCAGGCCCCTAAACTTATCATGCCTAAACTTATCACGCCTAAACTTATCATGCCTAAACTTATCACACCTAAACTTATCATGCCTAAACTGAGTTTAGGCATGATAATGGGCTTTTCACCAGGGTGCTAACTGTTAGCACCGCTTTGTGAATCAGGCCCCATGCGTTTTTTCAGCAGATAGATGGTTCAATAGATAATTTCCATCATGTACGATATTACTTTTGATCGTTTTACAGCTCGATTTCTCATAGAAGTGAATGGAAATTGATAAGAAAAGATATAAGAATCGAGCGGGAAATCGAGCGGAATAACAAATCGAAAATTGATCAAACAGTAAATTGACCCAAAAAAAAATTGCATCGTGTATTCTCAGCATTAGAGCTCACCTGTACAGTCTGTACATAGTATTCAAAATCTGTTGTGCCTCATAATACATGGAAGGGGGTGAAAACGACCAATCAAACTTGGATGTGTGTACCAGTCTTTGATTCATTAATAACTAATTGCTCATTTACACTGACAGGGCCCATTAGAATAGGGACACCTGGGCAGAGGAGCTGACACTCACTCATTTCCATGTACTCCGGCGTCAGTCCGGTGAACGGCTCCAGGGCGTAGTCCTTCACCCACTGCTGAGATTCTCGGGAATTGTGCAGATTGTTCTCTCGAGGTTCCGACCTCTCATCCTTCAGCTTTCTGAACAATTTCTTCAATTTTCTGGAGAAAAAAAGAGAGACAGCCATAAAATCCAATGAGAGCGGCTGATAACAGCTTTCCGGGTCAACTTTGTCGCAGGCGCTGCCTCATTCGTATTCTGCGCTGCCACCAAATCTTCCTACAAAATCCATAAAATGATAATGGCTCATAGCCTGGCCGCAGGAAAGAACGCCACTGAACCACAGTGATCTCATCCATTGTAATTGCTTAGTAAAGGACTTTTTTTTCTGGCCAGGGAAATATCAAAACTGGCCTCAATTCACAGAGCTTTATCAAACACTTTATCAAACGTTTGATAATTTTCCTCATGGGTAAAATCTGATTTTGAATTTACTAAGGTGTTATCGATTTAATGATCATTTCATCGATAAAACATTCGATAAATCTATAACACCTTAGTGAATTCAAAATTAGATTTTACCCATGAGGTAAATTATCAAACGGTTGATAAAGTGTTTGATAAAGCTCTGTGAATTGAGGCCAGTCTTTAAACCACAACTGAAGTGAGAGAGATATGGAGGCTTCCATATTTATTTCCTTTTCAGCAATACTAGTTCATACCTCCCAACTTTTTGAGATGAGAAAGAGGGACACTTAAGACACGCCCCTGTCGCGCCCCCATCACATATAATTTAAACCACACTGGTCCTTTCTATTCTGGTTCATTTTCCTTCATATTAACATTCTAAAATTAGTAATATATCAATTTAAAGGATGGGAATAAAGTTTAGAATCAATCAAACACATTTTAGTAATATATTTAACTATAAAAAGGGACAAAGTCCTGAAAAAGGGACATATGAGGAGGAAAGAGGGACAGGGCTCCTAAAGAGGGACAGTTGGGAGCTATGCTAGTTGCCTGGCTGTCCTGCTGATCCTCTGCCTCTAATACTTTTAGCCATAACCCCTGAACAAGCATGCAGCAGATCAGGTGTTCTTGACAAATTAGACAGATCTGACAAGATTAGCTGCATGCTTGTTTCTGGTGTGATTCAGACACTACTGCAGCCAAATTATTAATATTATTATTGTTTAAGCAAATCTGAAGGTAATTGAAAATAATAAAACAGATCCTCACCTATGGAGAGGGAAGGCTTTGGGTCCTATATGCAGGGGTCCCCAACCACCGGGCCACGGCCCACTGGTAGTCCGTGGGCAGTTTTCTGATGGGCCGCAGCGGATCTGGCCTTTCTCCCTCTCCCCCCCTCGGCCGCCGCTCCTGTTACCTTATGAGCGGGCGGCCGCTTCCTTTCTTATATTCCCGATAGCCGTTCTCTTCTTTGCAGCATCTTCAATTACAGCATCGCGTCCCGCGGCTGTGTAAGGAAGGGAAGGAAGCAGGGCAGCGGTTCCCATGGTAACGGCGATGCATATCGCCACTACAGAAGGCCGCTGTCCCGCTTCCTTCCCTTCTTTACAGCAGCCGCGGGACGCGATGCTGTAATTGAAGATGCTGCAAAGAAGAGAACGGCTATGGGGAATATAAGAAAAGAAGCGGCCGCCCGCTCATAAGGTAACAGGAGCGGCGGTCGCGCGGGGAGGGGGCACCTATCCTAGCTACACTGGGGTAGCTATACTGGGGTAACTCTACTTGCTACACTGGGCTAACTGTACTGGCAACACTGAGCTAACTGTACTGGCTACACTGGGCTAACTGTACTGGCTATACTGGGCTAACTGTACTGCCTATACTGGGCTAACTGTACTGGCTACACTGGGCTAACTGTACTGGCTATACTGGGCTAACTGTACTGCCTATACTGGGCTAACTGTACTGCCTATACTGGGCTAACTGTACTGGCTACACTGGGCTAACTGTACTGGCTACACTGGGCTAACTGTACTGGCTATACTGGGCTAACTGTACTGGCTATACTGGGCTAACTGTACTAGCTATACTGAGCTAACTGTACTAGCTATACTGAGCTAACTGTACTGGCTATACTGGGCTAACTGTACTAGCTATACTGAGCTAACTGTGCTAGCTATACTGGGCTAACTGTGCTTGCTATACTGGGCTAACTGTAATAACCACCCCCCCCCCCCCCCCCCCACCAGGCCCCAGAGAAAAGTTTGGTCGGGATAGTGGGCCCCGGGCTGAAAAAGGTTGGGGACCCCTACTATAGAGCCTTCTTGTTCCTCTCACGGTCTCCTCATTCCAGCACTGACTCCCCCCATTCAAATCTGTTGCCACGGGAGGCTTTGAGAGCCTGAGTGCTCCCAAAAACAGGCGGCTCTGTACTGCAAGTGCGCAAGAGAGCGTGCTTACACATGTGCAGTCTGAAGCCTCACAGAGCAGGTCCTCAAAATCCTAGCGCAGACCAAGCGACTTTGGAGCGTTTGGTTGTAGTGATTTTGTAGTTCTTGTAAACATTGATTTGGAGGTGAATAGCTTTGGGCACAAAAAAAACCCCTTCCCTCCAGTATAAGCCAGATGACCCCTCCCCCTTCCCTCTACTATAGGTAGCCTGATGACCCCCCAGTATAGGTAGCCAGATGACCCCCCCTCTCCCTCCAGTAAAAGCCAGATTACCACTTCCCTCTAGTATAGGTAGCCTGATGACCCCCCCAGTATAGGTAGCCAGATGACCGTTCCCCCTTTCCCTTCAGTATAGGTAGCCAGATGACTCCCTTAATCCTTCCTCCCCCCCTCCCTTCAGTATAGGAAGCCAGCTACCTTTCACACCGCAGCACCCATCAGTGTCACTCATTTCTCCACTCGTCTCCAGTGCAGAAGCTCCCTTTTCCTTTCCGTCTCCAATGTTGTCCAAGTCCATAGCCACCAGCCACAATGCCAGCAGAGTACCGCGGTCAGGCGCTCGCCTAATCTCCCTGCATTGTAGCATTTGCAAGCTTGCAAATGCTGCACCAGTTTAGCCTGCTGATTTGGTGCCCTTCCTCCTGTGGTGCCCTACGCCATCGCCTAGGCCCAGGGCAGCCATCAGGGGGGGACAACTGACACTACAGTGAGGGGCCCAGGGCTTCTGGGCCCCCCCCCCCCAAAAGCGATGGAAGGGCCTCATGTGCTGGCTGCGGCTCACTAACCAGCACACCGCATTCCACCTCTGAGAGAAGAGTGACATCAGCGCTTGAACGTGGGGGAGCAGATTAGTGAGCCTGCTACAAAGGACTTTCTATACTGGGGCACCACCTATATCTGGCTACTTAGACTTTGGAACGTATATACCTAGCTACCTATACTAAGGGGGACCTATACCTGGATACCTATACTGGGGGCCACTTATACCTGCCTAGGGCAGGGGGACGAGCTGAGACAGAAGGGGACAAGAGGTAACACAGGGGGATAAAAGAGGCACAGGGGAAACAGAGGTGGACAAAAGAGGCACAGAAAGAAAAGAGGTGGACAAAAGAGAACGGATAAAGGATAAGAACGGACCTACAAGTCCCTATCTCATTTGTTTATTTTGGTAGTATTTGGTTCCTCTACAACATACCATGGTCATGCCCACTTTTTGCCGCATAACACACTTCGCGCACGGACACAGTGGTGGGGTGGCTAGCGGGTGGGCCCGGGGAGGGGGGCCCAGGTCTGATGATGTGTGAGGGGTCCCAAAATTTCTGATATCGGCCCTGCCTAGGCCTAAACCTGGCCCTGGGAAAGGGAAAGCCCTATAAGACCCAGCGCTTTCTCTCTCCATAGGTGAGTTTCTGTTTTTCTTTATTTTTAATTCATTTCAGATTTGCTTTAAAAAGAAATAAATATGTCAGCCTTCATATCCCTGTCAGTTCAGGTGTCCTTCAGCAATTCCCATCACCCTGTTATGCTGGAAATACACATTACGTTTTTGCGGAGAATCGTTCCAATAGATGCCTTCGATAGATAAAATTCCGTCATGTCCGATTCTCTGCTCGATTCTGTTCCGCTCGATTTCTCATAAAAGTGAATGGAAAAAAAAGATAAGAAAAACGAGCGGAAGATAAGAGGATCGAGCAGAGATTCGAAAGGCTGATAGATTGTGCGGAGAATGGGAGACAAAAAAGTAACGTGTATTCCCAGCATTAGCGTTTATACACTGTTAGACCTCCTCCCTTTGA
Organism: Hyperolius riggenbachi; assembly: GCF_040937935.1. Lineage (NCBI taxonomy): Eukaryota > Metazoa > Chordata > Amphibia > Anura > Hyperoliidae > Hyperolius > Hyperolius riggenbachi. The sequence continues at coordinate 484,443,490 of NC_090648.1, read as the reverse complement.
TAAGATTCAGGAATTGAACAGTCTGCTGTCTGCATTGGAATGGGGCCATCTTGTGGCAATATGGCGGTATTGGTAGAGGACACACTGATATAGAGCAGGCAGATTTAGAAATATTTAAAGGACAACTGAAGCAAGAGTAATATGGAGGCTGCCATATTTATTTCCTTTTATACAATGCAGAGTGCCTGGCTGTCCAGCTGATCCTTTGCTTTAATACTTTTAGCCATAGACCCTGAACAAGCATGCAGCAGATCAGGTGTTTCTGACAAATTACCTAAATGCTTGTTTCTGGTGTGCATCAGACACTACTGCAGCCAAATAGATCAGCAGGACAGCCAGGCAACTGGTATTGTTGAAAAGGAAATAAATATGGCAGCCTCCATATTCTCCTCACTTCAGTTGTCCTTTAAAGTAAATGTGGACCGAGTAAAATTATTTAAAATAAACACATCATGTACCTGCAAGTGAATATTACATACTTACCTCGCAGTCAGTTCCTTTCAGAAGCTCCCCATTTTCTTCTTACAACGATTCCTTAAATTTCTGACCAGATTTTGTCACAAATGAAATATATCAGTAGCTGTCAGTAATAAATCAGTTGTTGTCAGTTATAACTGAAAGGGTAAGTGATGTGCTAGGAAATGTCCATGTTTCTCCATGGCCCAAGTGGGCGATATTACAGTTTAACACAGTGTGCTGACCGGGAAGCTGTTATGGGGTCATCGCCATTTTCAAAATGGAAGGCGGAGAATTCCACTGATCAGAGTGGACAAACGGGATGCAGGAGAGGAGAAAGAGATTGATGAGTGGACTACACAGTAAGCATGGCCTGTATAATAATATATGGTAAGTAAGTATGACCCGAGCGCTGTAATAACAGCACAGGAGATTTGGGCGCAGCCGGCGCCACCATAGACAGCGCACTGTAACTTCAGCGCCGTCAGAAGACGGAGCTGAAGTTGCTCTTAAAACACTATATTTCAGCCCTCCAGCAATAGCTGGAAGCTGAATTAGATCATTTCACACTATCCACGTGGACGTGGAGGGGGAATAGTATTTATGCCACCGGGAACTTGTTCAGCAGCAGGATAAGTCATATACCGGCTATGTCCTGCGCCCAAATCTCCCGGCGGCCAATTCATATGTACGCAGTATGACCTGTGTTATGTTTATTTTGACTTTTATTTTTAGTTCAGGTTTGCTTTAAAGGGGTTGTGTGGGGGCTTAAAAAAAAACAAAAAACGGACACTTACCTGGGTCTTCTATCGGCCCCCTGCAGCTGTCATATGCAGCGCCTTCCTCCTACGATCCTCCATTCCTCGCTGTCGGTCTGGTCTAATTATTCATCCAACAAGACAAATAATGCTCGCTCCTGCTCGCGTCTCCGGGAGCTTACTGCGCAATACAAGGTTTTTTCATACTGCGCCTGTGCAGTAAGCCCTCGATGACACGCACGGGAGCAAGCATGCTCACAGCCACGGCCGCGCAGCTGCAGTCTACTTAGATAAATAATTAGACTGGGACCGGTGGCGGGGAGCAGGGGATCATAGGAGGACGGCGCAGGACATGACAGCTACAGAGGGCTGATAGAAGCCCCAGGTAAGTATCAGTTTTTTTTTTTTTTTTTAAAGTTCCACAGAATCCCTTTAACCTTCTTTCATTTCTATTCGTATTAAGAGAAGTTTTGAAGAAATAACTGTTAGTTAGCACCAGAGCTGGGTTGAGGCGATAGAGCGCGCAGTGTAGGAGTGGGCGCACAGCTCAGCTTTCAATCCCCTATTGTGTTTGAAGCAAGAGAGAAATAAGAAAAGGGGATACATGACAGTGACTGTGAGCCAGCTAACTAGACATTAGGCCTCTTGCACACTGCAAGCAATTCAGATTCAGATTCCGCTTTTTAATCTGTTTTTACTTCCGATTCAGATTCAGATTTGCAGTTTGCTCCTTGCACACTGCAAATCTGAATCTGAATCGGAGGTAAAAACTGATTAAAAAGCGGAATCTGAATCTGAAATTCTTGCAGTGTGCAAGAGGCCTTAAGGTGTTGGGGGCCCTGGGACACCTCTTAGTCTAATAGCAATCAGTGTGTGACGGCTGGGGTGGGAGGGATGGAGGTGCGCACTTTGGTGTCTCAGCCTTGAGTGCTGGAGGACCTTGTCCCGGCTATGGTTAGCACCATGCAGTGCAGCGCCTGTTGGTTGGGTGTCATGCAGCGGTATGACATCTCAGGCGTCAGAGGTTGAAATCGGCTGACCTGTGTGATATGAGTGGAATGCGCTGCGATGGCTGCAGTGCCAGCATCCTGGACTCGTTGTCACTGTCCCCTGTACAGAATGCCACCGCTAATCCTGTGCTGTTGTGCAGGAGGTGGAGGATCTGTAAGTGACAGACCATAATCATATAAAATGCTTCAGCTCTCAGTGTGTATGAGGAGGATTTCCCAGCTGTCAGTCTGTCAGCGCTGAGAGAGGTCCTGTCAGTGGCTCTCAGAACATGAGGACTTGAGGGCCTCATACATGATATGTGCATGACCAATTGCCGTCCTACGGACAACCAACCCCTTGATTTATCTCTCTCTCTCCCCCCCCACCCCTTATCAAACATAAACTCTACACTTATTATAAAAACTCTCGGACTGCATATTGACTTTGGAATTTTAAGGCCAATGCAGCCCATTTATTAACCTTAATAACATTTTAATATAAAACGATAACTTGCTTATTTATTGCAGGGCAAAGCGTCCAGAGCTACTTAAGCAAACACAATTAAACAAACATTCTCTTTTTGGGCATGCGGCTCAATCCGGCCCCCAGCCGCACCAACAGACTCGGGAACAGCGGCATGCCCCTTATCAACTGTTCTTCTTATCCATTATCTTGTTACGTGAGGAAGTCACCTAAATGAAATCCTCTAAGTCATCCTTCCTTCACCATTCTCCGGACACCTTGCCTCGCCAGCTGCAATGACAAACCACCTACCTATCCTCCCCTAACGGGCGGGTGGGCGGGAATCTTTCTCCTGTGTCTCCCTCCGGCCTCTGACTCCTCCCTTCCTTCCAGTGCCTTCTCTCTCTCCCAGCTCTGGCCTGCCCCACCTCTTCCTACTACTTCCTGCCTTCCTCCAACCACTTAACCCTCTCCCTGCCGGACTATGTCCAGCACTATCATGTTGGCCTTTCCTTACGCTCCCTTCCTTCGCTTCTTCCAGGCCTTGCTTGATATGTGCATGACCAATTGCCGTCCTACGGACAACCAACCCCTTGATTTATCTCTCTCTCTCCCCCCCCACCCCTTATCAAACATAAACTCTACACTTATTATAAAAACTCTCGGACTGCATATTGACTTTGGAATTTTAAGGCCAATGCAGCCCATTTATTAACCTTAATAACATTTTAATATAAAACGATAACTTGCTTATTTATTGCAGGGCAAAGCGTCCAGAGCTACTTAAGCAAACACAATTAAACAAACATTCTCTTTTTGGGCATGCGGCTCAATCCGGCCCCCAGCCGCACCAACAGACTCGGGAACAGCGGCATGCCCCTTATCAACTGTTCTTCTTATCCATTATCTTGTTACGTGAGGAAGTCACCTAAATGAAATCCTCTAAGTCATCCTTCCTTCACCATTCTCCGGACACCTTGCCCCGCCACAGCAAACAAGGGGGAAACCTCACCCTTGCGCCGCCCGCACCGCTAGGGCTTTTTGAATTCCCTCCTCTAACGCTAGTGTCCACAAATCAATCCCGATGGGGTTGAGATGAACCCCGTCGGCTGCCAGCAACAACTCCGTATCCTCCTCTAGCTCTAGATGCCTAACAGCCACACCCCCGTGTTGTACTATGAAACGTGACACGGGATCAGTGAATAATGGCGCACAGTGCCTATGCATAGAAATGGCGCCGCATTAAAAAGATACGCTTATCGCTATTTATCGTTAGTACTGCATAATAATGGCGCACAGGGAAAAAAGAAGAAAAACGGCACACACTAACGTTATTTATCAATAGTGGCACACACTAACGTTATTTATCAATAGTGGCACACACTAACGTTATTTATCAATAGCGCCCTACATAAGCCAAACTGCAGAAGTTATTTAACTGCAAAATGATGAATGGATTTAATGTAACACTGTCAAGGTTAGGGTTAGGCACCACCAGGGGGGTGGTTAGGGTTAGGCACCACCAGGGGGGTGGTAAGGGTTAGGCACCACTAGGGGTGGGTCTTAGGGTTAGGCACCACCAGGGGGGTGGTTAGGGTTAGGCACCACCAGGGGGGGTGGTTAGGGTTAGGCACCACCAGGGGGGTGGTTAGGGTTAGGCACCACCAGGGGGGTGGGGGGTCTTAGGGTTAGGCACCACCGGGGGGTTTAGGGGTTAGGGTTAGGTACAGAGAGGGTTCTGTGTGTTAACGCTAAATAACAATAAGGCTTTAACGCTAAATAACAATAAGGCTTTAACGCTAAATAACAATAAGGCTTTAACGTTAAATAGCGATAAGCGGCAAACGGATTAGCGGCAACACTGTGCGCCATTATTCACAGGCGCCATTTTCAGATGGATGCACGTGACACATCTCTGTTGAGCTTCCTCCGAGCTCGATTCACCTTCTCCACTGATCGTGCCAGTCTCCACTTGCTCCTACTCACCATCTCCGACCACACGATCACAGTGTCGGGTAAAGTAGAGCGCAGCTCCAAGAGATCACCTTTTATCTCCCTGGTTATTGCTCGCGTTGTCCTTGTGGCCAAATCATTGCCACCCGCGTGTATAACTAGGACATCTGGTGCTCCGTCCTGTGTCACCAGACTCCGTATTTTTTTCAGCACCTTATCCCACATCAAACCTGGGAAACCTCGGGACAGTTAAAAATGGCGCACAGCGCCAGATGAATAAGAAGGGCGCCCCATAGACTTGCATTATATAACGCTATTTAGCGTTATAAGTGTTAAAAAATGGCGCAGGCAGTGTGCCTTACACTTATAACGCTAAATAGCGTTATAAAGCTTCAAAATTTCTGAGGACAGAGGGGTCGGGGGGAAGAGAGAGGCAGCGGACACTGGAGGGCATAGGCAGCGGACGAAGATGTGTGCAATATGCATACATTACCTTGTCCCGGGCCGCCGATCGCTCCTTCCCTCCGCTCCTTCACTTCCTCCATTCGTTTACTGTAGTCCTGCAGCCGGCCAATCACCATGCGGTTTCATTCTCCGCATGGTGATTGGCCGGCTGCAGGACTACAGCAAACAAACTAGGAAGTGAAGGAGCGGAGGGAAGGAGCGATCGGCGGCCCGGGACAAGGTAATGTATGCATATTGCACACATCTTCGTCCGCTGCCTATGCCCTTCAGTGTCCGCTGCCTCTCTCCCCCAACCCCCGCTGCCTATACTAGCGACCCGCAGCCCCCTGGCGTACCGTGCTGAAATAAATGTAGCATAAAACGCTATTTACCGTTTTAATGTATTTTCGGTAAATAGCGTTTTATGATACATTTATCGGCAGAACGGTGCGCCATTTTTCTCCCTGCGCCATTTTTAGATGGACCCGGGAAACCTATCCATCTCAGCCTCGCCGTTGTTCTTGGAATACCCAGCTGCCGACCGTCCGGTCTTACAGCAGCTCGCTGGACACCCCTTGACACATAGGAGTGCCCCATAATCCAGACCAGCCGAGGAGAGATGCCAATCACTGAAAGAAAAGAAAAGAAGAGAGGGAGAACCAACCACCAACTAACTATAAAAACTAGAACATGCTACAATGCTAAATCAAATGCGGCCTAACATAAAGCAGAAAACGGGATGACTCCCACCTTCCTATTCGCTTTATGTGCTCGTCCGCGAGCCCCCACCTGGCTGCTTCCGTCGCTGCACCTATCCTGAACGAATGAGATGCGTATTCCTTTCCAGCTAACCCCAAGCTTGCTAAAGTTTTTCTAAAGACTGCAATAAACTGATACTTAGATAGGGAATAACCATCCTCGTGACACAGGAAGGAAAGACCAGTTTTGGTCCGGACCCTTAAAAACTCAGCAACCCTGGAGACTGGGCATGCTACGGACCCACTAATCTGAAATAAATGAATTGTCCTGCCTGCCCCTGCACGATCCGTCTTTGATCTGCGGAGGAAAACCTCCACAGATTCCGTAAGAAGCTTGACCTCCTCCCGCAGTAGACCTCCAGGGAAATGCCTTCCTTTACTCACCAATTCGCTAATCCTGAATGCCCCGAAAAACGCTAGTGAGAAAGCCGCCCGAACAGCAATTCCTCATACCACGAATTACACAGCGATCCCAATTTGTTCACCAGCGACTCAAGCAGCTGGAACGTAACTGGACGCCTGGAATCCTTCGGTATCTGTTGCTGCGTCCTGAAACCCCTTAGTGCCATACGCACCCTAAAATCCTTGGTCACGTCCAGTAGACCCTGTAACTTAAAGGCAAATGAAAGTGCTGACAAGTTTTTTGATAATGCCGATGCAGATATTCCCTCCGCTCCTTTCATAGCCATGAACTGCAACAGCAGATAAACTTGATCTTGTTCCGTCTCACCTCTTCCAAACTGGTGCTGTAGTTCGCTCCATTGTCTCCACACTGTCGTGTATGCCGACCAGGTGGCCTCTGACAATGAGTTCGATATCCACTCTCCTACGGGCCCAGGGGTACCTCCCACAAGGCCGAGGGACAAGACTCTCCTTGTCGATCCGCTCCTGGCGCGACGTCCCGGAATCTCTGCCATTGGAACCGAGAAAGAGCGTCAGCCACATCATTCTCCACCCCCGGCAAGTGAACGGCGAAAATGAACAGGTTATATCTCAAACAACTGAGAACCAACTGTCTCAAAACCTTCACGACCGGAGGTGATGATGCTGACAAGCTGTTGACCGCTGTCACCACTCCTAGGTTATCGCAATTAAAGCGAATCCTCTTGTTCCGAAGCAACGTACCCCACAATTCTACCGCTACCAAAATGGGAAACAATTCCAGGAGCAGTAGGTTTCTTGTAAAACCTAACTGCTCCCAACTCACTGGCCAGGCTTCCGCACACCACTTACCTGCAAAGAAGGCCCCGAACCCACACGATCCTGCAGCATCCGTGAACAACTCCAAATCATGATTGCCTGTACTCTCATCCATCCAAAGGGACCGCCCATTGAATTCTTCCAAAAAGGACAGCCACATGAGCAGATCTTGCTTATGTGCCGTTACCAGGCGAACCCTGTGGTGAGGAAGCTGTACGCCCGCAGTAGCCCTTGCCAATCGCCTGCAGAAAATCCGCCCCATGGGCATGATCCTGCAAGCGAAATTTAACTTCCCTAACAGGGACTGTAACTCATGCAGGGTCACCTTCTTACAGCTAAGGACTCTTTTTATGGTACCCTGCAAATCAATCACTTTTTCCTCGGGCAACCTGCATTCCATAGCAATGGAGTCTATCGTAATCCCCAGAAATTTTATGCTGGTCTGAGGGCCCTCCGTTTTCTCTTCTGCTAATGGAACGCCCAATCTGTCACATACCCACCTCATTGTGTTCAGTAGATGTGCGCAATCACTTGACGAGGCCGGGCCCACGAATAAAAAATCATCCAGATAGTGAATAGCCGTCCTGAGCCCCGACTCGTCCTTCACCACCCATTCTACAAAGGAGCTAAACCGCTCAAAATAAGAACATGAAATCGAACAACCCATTGGTAAACAACGATCGACATAATAACCCCCTTCCCAAAAACAACCAAGCAACCTGAAACTTGTGGGGTGAACCGGTAATAAACGGAAGGCCGCCTCCACATCCGTCTTAGCTAACAAGGCGCCCTGTCCTGCACGTTTTACCAGTCTAACCGCCGCATCAAAAGACGTGTAAATTACTGAGGAGGATTCCGGGTCAATCCCATCATTAACTGAAGCACCTTTTGGATATGACAGATGGTGTATTAACCTAAACGAATTTGGCTCCTTCTTAGGAACTAGCCCTAAAGGTGACACAATCAAATCTTCTACAGGGGGTTGCTGAAAGGGGCCAGACATTCTACCTAAACTCACCTCCTTCTCCAACTTCCTCGATACCACTTCCGGATGTGCGGTAACTGATTTTAGATTACGAAATGGGGGTTGCGAACTCGGAACCCCAAAGCTAGGGATTATGAAACCCTCCGCAAACCCTCTTCTCAAAAATTCAGCTACCTCCGTATCGGGAAATCTATTTAGGTACGGTTCCATCCTTGCTACCTTCACCGGACTCTTCCCTTTTTCCAGAGGAATCCGCGTACTGACCCTTTCCTTTTCTGAAGCATTTCGTAACCATGTGACTTCCACCGCAGGCTGAGCATTCGTGCTTAAACCGACATGCGCTCCCAAATTTGCATGCCCCTTCATTGAACTTCCAGCAGACCTAGGGCTTTCTATTGGCCAGCTGACCCGCTGATCCAGGGCTGCTGGCCGTCCCCTGAAAGGGCTGATTTGCCTTTGTGCCTGGAATCATCAGACTCATCCACAAATCGATGTTCTTATGATTCCATTTAATACCTGGATGAAAAGCCTTTTCCTGTCTGAATTGTTCGTCATACCTCAGCCAGGCGTTTCCACCATACATCCTATGGGCCTCCCCAATCATATCGAAATAGCAAAAAAGTGCCGAACAGCACTCTGGTTGCTTCTCCCCCAGCACACTCGCATATATCGCAAATGCCTGGTACCAATTTTGGAACGTCCTTGGTATCAAGCGATACCTCCTACGCTCTTCGTCCTCTTTTTTGGTCTCATCAATTCTACCCCTATCTAAATTGAACTTACCCAAAGGGAGCAATGAAAAAATCTCAATGTACTCCCCTTTCCAAATTTTTTCACGCACCTCCTGTTTCAAATGCTTTCCCATCGGCCCCCTCATACATAAATAAACATCACCTTGTGCCTTATCTGATAAGCGGATCATCTCTGTATCCTTGTCTCCCGTCGTCTCAAGTGTCTGAGTCGACCCGGTAGCTGTCTGCACACTAGCCTGCGTCACCTGAGGCGGCGTTGCAACTACCGCCCTTTGCTCCGCAGGTCCTGACCACGCTGCTACAGGTGTGGACCTCGTAGCCGTCTGACCTTGTAATGTATCTCGAATACTCAGCAATAACGACGTCATCATTGACAACGCCGCACCTGACACATCGCCTAAATTTGCCATATTGCCCCCCACTGCCGGGCTAGACCCCTCACATCCACTACCCGCATTGCTATTCACACCAGCATGTAAGGAATTATTGGATCTGTACATTGGCTCACCTCGCTGTGCCGGCTGGTCATCATGGTCCTCCGGGACCCTCGGACTCTCCATCCTCGGTCCATCGTCCTCCCCGGACCCCTCAGATGCGGCATCGCCCGGGCGGGCCGATCCGCTGACATTCCTGTGCTGATTGGCACCTCGTCCTCGACCCCTCTCTGTGCCGCCGTTGTCCCCTCTCCTATGCACTTCCGACTCGTGCCCCCTGGAGGTCTCGCCCCTTCCCGTCCTGCGGGGTGGGGTCGGTGAACGGTGCCTGCTTCTGGTGGCCACCCTGCCCCCTTGGTCATGTGGCTGGCCGCTGGACCCCTTCCGATGTGACCGCAGGGCTGACTCTGGCGTGGCAGTCTTCCCCGCCTGCTTCCCCTTGCCCGCACCTCTGCTCGCCGCCTGCTGAGCCTTCTTCTGGTCCGCGGCTGACTGTACTGCGGCCTGCTGTGCCCTGGTGCTGCCGCCTCCCTTCTTCCGCGTCCCACCTTTTTGCGGACGCCCAGCGGGGGGTGCTGGCGTGTGCTGTGCCCCTTGTGCTCCCTGCGGCTGCTCCTCGGTAGGCCCAGCGTCTCCCTGGCCCGTCATCCCATCCTCTCCGGTACTGGGGCCCGGTCGTTCCTCCTCCCCATGCGACTCCGGCTGCTCTGCCGCGCTCCCGCCTGCCGCTTTGCCTCTCTTCTTGGGGGGAGCCGGCGGTCCCTGAGTCGGACTTCCGCTCCGCCTAGTCCCCCTGGGCGATGGGCTGGGGCTCAGCCGCTCCGGCGGCCGCGATATCCGCGCACTAGTGCGCCCTCCAGGTTCTCCATCCGCCCCACCCGCCATCCTGGACATCTGTTCTGCGACCCATGAGGGGCCGCGTGCAGCAGCCTCCGTCCGGACCATCCGCAGCAAGCTCTCTACGTCCTCCATTGCGGGTAAGGCAGGAGCAGCCACCTTCAATCTTTCTCCTGTGTCTCCCTCCGGCCTCTGACTCCTCCCTTCCTTCCAGTGCCTTCTCTCTCTCCCAGCTCTGGCCTGCCCCACCTCTTCCTACTACTTCCTGCCTTCCTCCAACCACTTAACCCTCTCCCTGCCGGACTATGTCCAGCACTATCATGTTGGCCTTTCCTTACGCTCCCTTCCTTCGCTTCTTCCAGGCCTTGCTTTCTTTTTCTTCTTTAACCACTTCAGGACCGCAGGCTTACACCTCCCTAGTGACTAGGCTATTTTTTTACAATTTATGCCACTGCAGCTTTAAAGGATACGAGGTGACATGTGACATGAGATAAACATGTGTATGTACAGTGCCTAGCACACAAATACCTATGCGGTGTTCCTTTTTTTCTTTCTCTGCCTGAAAGAGTTAAATATCAGGTATGTAAGTAACTGACTCAGTCCTGTCCTGACAGGAAGTGACTACAGTGTGACCCTCACTGATAAGAAATTCCCCTTTTTACCTCTTTCTTGCTCTCAGAAGCCATTTTCTGCTAGGAAAGTGTTTTATAGTTGGAATTTATTTTCAGTGAGGGTCACACTTGGATTGCCTGGTTAGCATCCTTATTACTCGTTTATCAGATAAAAATAAAGAATTGATTTTTGATTTTATGCCCGACAGTTACACTTTAAATAAAATGAGTTAGGGCGGGTTCACACTGCAAGAGCTTTTTCTACAGGTTTGTGATTTTAAAAGCGCTTGCAAATGTAATGCTATGTGTGTGTGTTCTCACTGGAGTGATGTGATTATATTCAGCAGAAAACTGGGTTCTCAAACAGCTCAGGTACAGCAAAGCTATAACAGGAATTCACAGCTTGCAAAAGGCCAGACATGCTGGCTATTATAAAGAGTTCACCTTCTTTACCGATATTTAACAATTACTTACGGGAACTCTAACTCTCCCTCTACTGATGCCTAACCTTTAACCCTACCTCTACTGGTGCCTACTCTTGGCTGGATTGTGTACTGATTAATGGACACCCGAAGCGAAAATAAATATACGATTGTATCCATCTTCCTTCTCCTAAAAATGACTTTTTAAGATATTCCACAGTTTTATTTTATGTTTAAATCTACTTTTTAAGTTTTAACTGTTTTAGTGTTTTTGCTCAATGACACATTCATTGAAGTGTGCCAGAGCTAAAATCTATGAACTATTGACCCTTTTTATCTCTTTCCTGCTCTCAGAAGCCTTTTTCTGCTAGGAAAGTGTTTTATAGTTGGAATTTCTTATCAGTGAGGGTCACACTGTAGTCACTTCCTGTCTGAGTCAGGACTGAGTCAGCCACTTACATACCTGATATTTAACTCTTTCAGGCAGAGAAAGAAAAAAGGAACACAGCATAGTTATTTGTGTGCTTGGCACTGTACATACACATGTCTATCTCATCATGTCACACGTCACTTCGGGTATCCTTTAAAGAGAACCCGAGGTGGGGATCTTAGAGTTAAATCTATACACAGAGGCTTGGTCTGGCTATAGTGCCCAGCCTCTGTTGCTAGTTGAATCCCCCGTAAGTCCCCTCTGCGCTCCGCTCTCCCCCCATAAATTGCAGCCGCGCTGTCGACACTGAGCCGGTCGCAGCGGGCTCTGTTTACCATTCTAGTGCCACTCACGCCACTCCCCCGCCTCCTGCAGAGCGCCGATCCCCACCCACGACCTCTGCAGGAGGCGGGGGGAGCGGCGTGAGTGGCACTAGAAAGGTAACAGGAGCCCGACAGCGCGGCTGCGATATATGGGCTAGAACGGAGCGCAGGGGGGGGGACTTACTCAACTAGCAACAGAGGCTGGGCACTATAGCCAGACCCAGCCTGTGTATAGATTTAACTCTAAGATCCCCACCTCGGGTTCTCTTTAAGGGCCCGCTGCAGGGCCGTACAACTCAGCACACAAGTGATTCCGTGTCACAGAGCTTTTGTGTTGGTGGGCTCTCTGATCCTGGCCGGCTTGTTTATTTATTTTATTATTTATTTGGGGTTTTTTTCAATAAATATCGCTATTTTTGACCCCCACTTGACCCTTCCTCCCTCCCCACGCCAGCCAATCACTGTGATCGGCTGTCATTGGCATCAGCTTATGACAGCCAATCACTCCTGTGTCTCCCAGGGGGACAGCCGTGTCACACGGCTGTCCCCAGTACAGTGCCGCCGTAGATAGCAGCGCTGTACAGTGTAAATAGACAGCGGTTTCACCGTCTAACAGTCTCCTAGCGGCGATCCTTGTGAATGGGGCTGGAGGAAACTACAGGTACGTATAAGTCTTGTATAGGTATTCGTCTCTGGTTCTCTTTAAAATGGTCATACAGGTGCGTAACTAGGAGCCACTGAGCCCCCCTGCAGAGATTCTGGCGCCCCCCCTTCCAGCTTCAGGATGGTCCTCGCTCTAGTGTCTGATGCTACTTCCTGTATAAACAAGTAGCGTCTGACACTAGAGCAAGGAACATCCGCGGTGGAACACACTTATTGAAGCTGGAGGGGAGAGCCCGGGACCTCCCCCCCTCCCCGCCGATGTGTGGCCATGGCTTTCCCCTCATGCTGCAACCCCTCCAGCCACCCAAAATGGCCCTGAGAGGGCCCGGACCTCCCCGCGGGTGCAGACGCTGCAGCCCCTATAGTTACGCCCCTGTGGTCATAAATGACCAATAGTTTCTCATTCTAGTGATGAAGTTACACTTGAGGTTTCCCGCTTGATGCATGTTATCTTCTAGGACAGGCTTTCTCAACCAGGGTTCCCTGGAACCCGAGGATTCCTTGAGTACTCTGTAGGGGTTCCTGGCATTTTCCTCCATCAGAGGGGGAAGTGTAACAAACAGAGCACATTATAATAGAAATATCAGAGTACAATAATAAAAAGCACTAGGATATGGAGACAGTATGAGGGGCACTGTAATAGGGAATAGTAAAATAAGCAGCCACAACTACTTCTGCAGACCGTGCCTCCTGCAAAATAATGGCAGGGGTTTCCCAAGATCCCAAAATTATTTGCAGAGTTCCTCCAAGTTCAGAAGGTTGAGAAAGGACGAACACTTCCTATCCAGTGCAGGAGATTTGGGCGCAGCCGGTGCCACCATAGGCAGTAATAGGAATTACGGCCATAGCAGCGCACAGGGAGTAACTTCGGCGCCGTCAGAAGACGGAGCTAAAGTTAATTATAAAACACTATAATTCGGCCTCCATCAGTTGCTGGGAGCCGAATTATTTCATTCCCCCACTATCCATGGCGGCCTGGAGGGGGAATAGTATTTAACACGGCCGGGACTTGTGCAGCAGCAGGCTCAGCCATATACCGGCTGTATCCTGCGCCCAAGTCTCCCGCGCCGATTCCTCTCGTACTCGAGAAAGGATTTTCTAGGGTTGAAGCCCTTTCTGTGATTGATGCAGTTTGCTCAGGGCTGCCATCAGTGCAGCACTGCCGCATTGCACGCCTCCAGTCGCCAAAATTTACCTTCTTTACCTCAAATTGCAGCTTTTATAATGGGCACGATTTGCAGTAAAGGTGGTACATTTCGGCACAGAGCCATGGGGATATGCACATTACATAGCAGGCACGGGCACTTGGAATGAGATCTGCACAGAGATGGATTAACCCTCTGGGTGATATAATTACATCGCCCAGGAGGGGGCGCAGCACTTTTTTTAAAAAAAAATTATTTTGTATATCATGTAGCGAGCCCTGGGCTCGCTACATGATAGCCGCTGCGCAGCGGCATCCCCCCACCCACTCCGATCGCCTTCGGCGATCAGAGTAAGCAGGAAATCCCGTTCAGAACGGGATTTCCTGCTGGGCTTCCCCGGTCACCATGGCGACGGGGCGGCATGACGTCACCGACGTCGTGACGTCAGAGGGAGTCCCGATCCACCCCTCAGCGCTGCCTGGCACTGATTGGCCAGGCTGCGCAAGGGGTCGGGGAGGGGGGGGGCTGTGCAGCACGGCGGGTAGCGGCGGAGCGGCGGCGATCGGAAGTTACACGCAGCTAGCAAAGTGCTAGCTGCGTGTAACAAAAAAAAATTACGCAAATCGGCCCACTGGGGCCTGAGAACTCCTCCTGCGCAACATACCCCGAGCTCAGCTCGGGATTATCGCCCAGGAGATTAAGATGAAACGGGGTGGACCCCTTGTGGTTTTCTTGGTAAACTAAAGTGGAGAGAGGTCAAAGAAGGTGGCTGGTGGGCCCCTTGACCCCCACAAGGCCCCAAGCACCTGCTTAGGTTGCCTGGTGGATGATCCTGCTCTGCGTCTGAATTTGCAGCAGTGGCTGAGTAGTGTACTGGATAAGATTGCACCTTTGACACAGGAGAGCAGGATTTGAATCCTGGCTGGATACAGCACCTGTTCAGCAAGTAATCCTTGGTCAAGAGACTCCCTAATACTTCAGAGTGGCCTACTGCACATGCCCTTAGTAAGTTCAGCTTTCAGCCCAAAAGGAGATAGCAGAATAGTGTAATGCAAGTGTAAAGCCTCTTTTCCATGGACTGTTGAGCTGTGTGCTCAGCAAGCAGTTGCCAGGCAGCAGTGAACAGTTATCAGGCAGGAGTAAACAGTTATCAGGCAGCAGCAAGCAGTTGTGAGAGTTTGAGAGGCATTTCACTGGCCTAAGGCCTCCTTTCCACGGACTGTTGATAGGCAGTGAAATGCCTCTCAAACTCTCACAACTGCTCACTGTTGCCTGAGAACTGCTTGCTAAGCACACAGCTCAACAGTCCGTGGAAAAGAGGCCTCAAACTCTCACAACTGCTCATTGCTGCCTGGTAACCTTTTGCTGAGCACACAGTTCATTAGTCCGTGGAAAAGAGGCTCCAATGCTTACACTTAGGGCCCTTTTACACGGGCAGCTGATCTTTGTGCTCACCATCACCAAGCATTTACCAGGCAGCAGCAAGCAGTTGTGAGAGGTTGACAGGCATTTCACTGCCTATCAACTGCCCATGTGAAAGGGCCCTTAAAAAACAGCTTTATTCACAATAGATTTATTTACAACACTCATACAGAGATATCTGTATATGATGCTCAATTTTCCACCTATCCTACAACCTGTGCATTACCCAACGGACATACATGAGAGTCGGACCCGAGGAGTCAGAGCAATTTTGGGTGTCTAGAGTCGGAATTGGTGGTTTCATAAAACTGAGGAGTCGGAGTTGGATAACTATTGTACCAACTCCCCATCCCTGGTAAGCAGTAAGGTAGCCACACATCTAACTATAATGTGCAGATTCGATGAAGAGTTAAATCTCTCTGTAATCTGTCGGCTCCCCATACACTGCAGGCCGATTCACGATCAATTTCATGCTTAAATTGATCTGGTCAGAAGACGGATCTGAAGTTGCTTAAAAACATAATAATTCGGCCTCCAGCAATCGCTGGAAGCCAAATTATTTCATTCCCCCACTATCCATGTCGGCCTGGAGGGGGAATAGTAATTAAATCGGCCCGGACTTGTGCAGCAGCAGGACCAGCTATATAACAGCTGGATCCTGCGCCCAAGTCTACCGGCGCCGATTTCAAATGTACTCACTGGGAAGTATAATACTTCGCCCTCAGCTCTCGTGTTATTTGTTCTGTTGCTAAAATAGCCTGACAATGCCCTTCAAGTGGCTGGAAGTTCCATACATGAAATGAGATCCTTGTCTCCACCCTAATTGTTCCTTCTCTTGGGCAATACTTTGTTCCTCCTGAAATGGACCACTCAGACGTTTATCCAAAATCTGCTGATTAATAAGCATGACAAAATCCGTATTGTCTGATGGGTACGTTCCTTTATTCTTCAATAGCCCCGGGAACGTTCTGGTATGAAGCATCCTGTTCCGATTGCGAAGGGATTGTCTATTGATAGCCAAGTTCCTATTTGTTTTCGTGTCTGGCAGAACTTGCAGACTAAACACACAGGGGGAGACACGGTGTATGGGCCGCAGGGTGATGCCTTGTGTCATGTGTATCGTATGTGGCGTCTGGTTACACGCTAGGACAGCTGTGTCTCAGACTTCTGTTTGGGTAACGTAGCGAACAACGAGCTGGGAATCTCAGCGATAAAGAATGCCACAAAGTGTCTCTGGATTGGGAAGAAGCTAAAAGTTTATTTATTCTTTGCTGAGGATGAAAATATTTGTCTAAGGCACAGGTGTCAAACACAAGGCCCGGGGGCCGAATGCGGCCCTTCTTGCCATTTTATGTGGCCCTCCAGAGGTTCACATGTGCATCATTGTAAGCAGTAGAAGAACGACAGCACACTACCTGCCTCTCTGGAGGAGCACACCGTTGATAGTGTTTCTGATTGAAACATTGTCAGTTTGAGCCGGGGTGCAGCATAAAACCCACAGGATTCCCACCAATAAAATTAGCATGGGGCTCCCTCCTTGGATTCAAACCCCCCTGGTAACTGGTGAGACACACAATACGCACACCCACCTACCCCCCATTTCCCCACATAGGGGTATGTAGAGCAGCGGAGCAGTGTAAGATTTACCTGCTCCAGCAATGCCTTGCGTCTCTTCTGTTCTTGCTTGAAGTCACACACTCTAAGCTGCGTATCACCTCCTCCTTATCACATGACAAACCTCAGGAGCTAGAGGTAGGCAGCATAGAGGGTGTGGCTGTCAGGAAGATCAGAGGCGATCCCCCCCAAAAAAACCACTGGAGCAGGTAAGTATTTAACGGCGATGAGCGCCGTGCACCAAAACCACCTGTTTCACAACCCTTCCTCTGTAGTCTGTCCTGTAGGCAGCAGAGAACATCAGTCCTTGCTATTACTCAGCAGTCACGGTGAATGAGATGCCAATAACTCCATGTTAATGCAAATTGTATGTTAATTTTATACAAATGTGCATATCTTTGGAATAAAACAATCAACTGCAGATCTCCCTTATGGGATTGGTCCTGTTTCCTACCTTGCATAAATTTGCATCAATTTAAATGTATCAGCATATCATTGGTCAATGAGATGCAAAGAACTCTGAGTTGGTGCAGCATTATGCACATTTTGTATGTAAATTTATGCAGCTTGAACATGGACCAATCAAATCCTGCTGAGGTAAAATTCAATTGGTCAATTTTAAAGCTGCATAGATTTGCATACAATATTTGTATAACCCTGCATCAACTCGAAATTATTTGCATCTTATTGTACTCCCTAATCCCTTCAGCTGAGCTTAGTTCTATGAAAACCCAGGAGTCTTTTCAAATCAAGCATCATGGCTCCACCCTGTATTTTGTATAATATTTGCCATAAATAGTAAAGATATGTTACTTTATATGATATGATAGGTTACTCAGCGCTGCGTAATATGTTGGCGCTTTATAAATACAAAAAATAAATAAATACTTTGTAGACTTTTCAATAAAAATAATAAAACTTGAATGAATTTCTGCATTGTCCAATCTTAGAAAGAAATGCCACTAATATCGTTCTTTTTCATCATTGCCTGAAAGGGAATCTGAAGTAAAAATACATTTCTGAGATAATGATTTGTATGTGTAGTACAGCTAAGAAACAGAACAGTGGTAGCTAAGTAACAGAACCGCTTTTCTAAAAAACGTGAACGCAATCGCTGCACAAAGCAATTTTGTGAGCATTTGCCTTTTTCCTATTCCATTGAGGCAAAATCGCTTTAAAAAAATGGCCCATGCACCGCTTTTCTGAGCGGATCGGAAACGAACCGCTCAGATGTGAACTCTCTCATACACAATAATGGTGTAAGCGCTTTCAGGGCGATTTAGAAAAATCGCCAGCGCTTAAAAAAATTCGAAAAACGCCTCTAGTGTGAACGAGCTCTAAATGATCTTTTCCTTTTGCTTTTCCTTCTCTTTCATCTTTACCTTAGATGAACTTTTTTTTTTTTTACCTTTTGATTTAATAAAGCGCTGGGTGAAATTCTGAATGGAGGCGCAGGCGGCGGGCCCCCTACCTGCTGCCGTAGCATTCTTGTGTAAATGCTGTAATTAAAAGTCTTGTTTTCTGTCCAAGCCCGGACGTGCTGCGACATAGCTGCATGTCTGACGCAGTCGCAGCCAGACGTGACTTGAAAAGCACGTTCGCTTCGCTGGGACGGAGGCTTCGCAAGATGGGGCTTTACAAAGAGGTAATAAAACAGATTCGGAGACAAATAACAATCAGAAACAAGAGTAAAAGCAGCATAGTCACAATAAACTGCTGGAATAGGCAGAGCCAGAGAAGCGTCGACGATGCATCCTGTGCAGAGATTTTCAGCAGCCACATTTCTCCCGCCAATCTCGAGCACTGCTGCTGCTGCCAATGTCGTCCAATAGAGTTGCTGCTAGCTAGGACACACCTGCAACAACTGGAAGCTCCACAGGCTTGTATTGTAGCTGTTACCAGGGTTGGCCTTTGCCCTGAGCATCCTGAGTGATTGCTCAGGGTGCCACAATATTCTTCTCGGAAAGGGGTGCAGGAACCACCGTGAAGCTCCACATTCAAACCGCCACAAAACTCCAACCACAACCATAAAACTCCGCCCCCAGAGGCATATTCCTGTGTGCAGCCAGTGATTCTTTCCTAGCTTTGGATCCTGGAGAGGTGAGTTGCTTTACCACTCTGTTGTGCACTCTTCATTGGGTTGGAGGAACGGGGCAGTGCCCTTTCTCCTCCCACATATACTCCGGAAGGGGGGGGGGATAATTTGGCTACCTTTATTGGAAGAGGAGAGGCTCTTTGGATACCTATACTGGCAGGGCTCTCTGGTTACCTATAATGGAGGAGACTCTCTGGCTACCTATACTTTGGGGCTCTGGTTACCTTTATTGGAGGGGCTTTCTGGTTACCTACACTGGAGACTCTCTGACCAGGGGTGTAACTACAGGGGAGCAGCCCCGGTGACCGCAGGGGGACTCGGAGCTGTAAGGGGGCTCCAACTGCTACTGCACTCTCACTGATAAAGGGGTCCATTCTTCAGATCAGGTGTTTTTGTGGCAACACTTGTTATGGGTGTGCTCTCTCCCTGCCACTCCCAGCATCCTCAATATCATCACTCCCTCCCCTCCAAGCCATCAATAGCCCCCCTCTCTCCCCTGCCACTCCCAACATCCTCAATAACATCACTCCCTCCCCTCCAGGCCCTCAATAACCCTCCCTCTCTCCCCAGCCACTCCCAGCATCCTCAATAACATCACTCCCTCCCCTCCAGGCCATCACTAACCCCCTCTCTCCCCAGCCACTCCCAGCATCCTCAATAACATCACTCCCTCCCCTCCAGGCCATCACTAACCCTCCCTCTTTCCCCTGCCACTCCCAGCATCCTCAATAACATCCCTCTCTCCCCTCCAGGCCATCACTAACTCTCCCTCTCTCCCCTGCCACTCCCAGCATCCTCAAGGACCTCAATAACATCACTCTCTCCCCTCCAGGCCATCACTAACCCTCCCTCTCTCCTCTGCCACTCCCAACATCCTCAATAACATCACTCTCTCCCCTCCAGGCCATCACTAACCCTCCCTCTCTCCCTGCCACTCACAGCATCCTCAATATCATCACTCTCTCCCCTCCAAGCCATCAATAACCCTCCCTCTCTCCCCTGCCACTCCCAGCATCCTCAATAACATCACTCTCTCCCCTCCAGGCCATCACTAACCCTCCCTCTCTCCCCGGCCACTCCCAGCATCCTCAATATCATCACTCCCTCCCCTCCAAGCCATCAATAACCCTCCCTCTCTCCCGTGCCACTTCCAGCATCCTCAATATCATCACTCCCTCCCCCCCAGGCCATCAATAACCCTCCCTCTCTCCCCTGCCACTCCCAGCATCCTCAATAACATCACTCTCTCCCCTCCAGGCCATCACTAACCCTCCCTCTCTCCCCTGCCGCTCCCAGCATCCTCAATAACATCACTCTCTTCCCTCCAGGCCATCACTAACACTCCCTCTCTCCCCTGCAACTCCCAGCATCCTCAATGACATCACTCCCTCCCCTCCAGGCCATCAGTAACCCTCCCTCTCTCCCCTGCCACTCCCAGCATCCTCAATAACATCACTCTCTCCCTTCCAGGCCATCACTAACACTCCCTCTCTCCCCTGCCACCCCCAGCATTCTCAATAACATCACTCTCTCCCCTCCAGGCCATCACTAACCCTCCCTCTCTCCCCTGCCACTCCCAGCATCCTCAATATCATCACTCCCTCCCCTCCAAGCCATCAATAAGCCCCCCTCTCTCCCCAGCCACCCCCCGTCCTCAATAACATCACTCTCTCCCCTCCAGGCCATCACTAACACTCCCTCTCTCCCCTGCCACTCCCAGCATCCTCAATAACATCACTCTCTCCCCTCCAGGCCATCACTAACCCTCCCTCTCTCCCTGCCACTCACAGCATCCTCAATATCATCACTCTCTCCCCTCCAAGCCATCAATAACCCTCCCTCTCTCCCCTGCCACTCCCAGCATCCTCAATAACATCACTCTCTCCCCTCCAGGCCATCACTAACCCTCCCTCTCTCCCCGGCCACTCCCAGCATCCTCAATATCATCACTCCCTCCCCTCCAAGCCATCAATAACCCTCCCTCTCTCCCGTGCCACTTCCAGCATCCTCAATATCATCACTCCCTCCCCCCCAGGCCATCAATAACCCTCCCTCTCTCCCCTGCCACTCCCAGCATCCTCAATAACATCACTCTCTCCCCTCCAGGCCATCACTAACCCTCCCTCTCTCCCCTGCCGCTCCCAGCATCCTCAATAACATCACTCTCTTCCCTCCAGGCCATCACTAACACTCCCTCTCTCCCCTGCAACTCCCAGCATCCTCAATGACATCACTCCCTCCCCTCCAGGCCATCAGTAACCCTCCCTCTCTCTCTCCCCTGCCACTCCCAGCATCCTCAATAACATCACTCTCTCCCCTCCAGGCCATCACTAACCCTCCCTCTCTCCCCTGCCACTCCCAGCATCCTCAATATCATCACTCCCTCCCCTCCAAGCCATCAATAAGCCCCCCTCTCTCCCCAGCCACCCCCCGTCCTCAATAACATCACTCTCTCCCCTCCAGGCCATCACTAACACTCCCTCTCTCCCCTGCCACTCCCAGCATCCTCAATAACATCACTCTCTCCCCTCCAGGCCATCACTAACCCTCCCTCTCTCCCCTGCCACTCCCAGCATCCTCAATATCATCACTCCCTCCCCTCCAAGCCATCAATAAGCCCCCCTCTCTCCCCAGCCACCCCCCGTCCTCAATAACATCACTCTCTCCCCTCCAGGCCATCACTAACACTCCCTCTCTCCCCTGCCACTCCCAGCATCCTCAATAACATCACTCTCTCCCCTCCAGGCCATCACTAACCCTCCCTCTCTCCCCTGCCACTCCCAGCATCCTCAATATCATCACTCCCTCCCCTCCAAGCCATCAATAAGCCCCCTCTCTCCCCAGCCACCCCTCGTCCTCAATAACATCACTCTCTCCCCTCCAGGCCATCACTAACCCTCCCTCTCTCCCCTGCCACTCCCAGCATCCTCAATATCATCACTCCCTCCCCTCCAAGCCATCAATAACCCCCCTCTCTCCCCAGCCACCCCCCGTCCTCAATAACATCACTCTCTCCCCTCCAGGCCATCACTAGCCCTCCCTCTCTCCCCTGTCACTCCTAGCATCCTCAATAACATCACTCTCTCCCTTCCAGGCCATCACTAACCCTCCTTCTCTCCCCTGCCACCCCCAGCATCCTCAATAACATCACTCTCTCCCCTCCAGGCCATCACTAACCCTCCCTCTCTCCCCTGCCATTCCCAGCATCCTCAATAACATCACTCTCTCCCCTCCAGGCCATCACTAACCCTCCCTCTCTCCCCTGCCACTCCCAGCATCCTCAATAACATCACTCTCTCCCCTTCAGGCCATCACTAAC
The DNA here is from genome assembly GCF_040937935.1 of Hyperolius riggenbachi. Lineage (NCBI taxonomy): Eukaryota > Metazoa > Chordata > Amphibia > Anura > Hyperoliidae > Hyperolius > Hyperolius riggenbachi. The sequence goes on along the minus strand of NC_090648.1, from coordinate 484,421,417 downwards.
CCCCCCTCTCTCCTCTGCCACTCCCAGCATCCTCAATATCATCACTCCCTCCCCTCCAGGCCATCACTAACCCTCCCTCTCTCCCCTGCCACTCCCAGCATCCTCAATATCATCACTCCCTCCCCTCTAAGCCATCAATAAGCCCCCCTCTCTCCCCAGCCACCCCCCGTCCTCAATAACATCACTCTCTTCCCTCCAGGCCATCACTAGCCCTCCCTCTCTCCCCTGTCACTCCCAGCATCCTCAATACCATCACTCTCTCCCCTCCAGGCCATCACTAACCCTCCCTCTCTCCCCTGCCACCCCCAGCATCCTCAATAACATCACTCTCTCCCCTCCAGGCCATCACTAACCCTCCCTCTCCCCCCTGCCACTCCCAGCATCCTCAATATCATCACTCCCTCCCCTCTAAGCCATCAATAAGCCCCCCTCTCCCCCCAGCCACCCCCCGTCCTCAATAACATCACTCTCTCCCCTCGGACGGTGTTACCAATGCAACAGAACGGAGAGAAGGAGGAAGAAGATATGCAGCGTGTGGATCTCGGAGAGGTGAGATACTGCTCCCCCAGTGACTGCCTAAACCTGAATTACATCTCCTTGTGACTTGTGAGTTGTTGTGATTCGGAGGGGAAATAGCATTTAACGCCGCTGGGGATTTGAGCAGCAGCAGGTTGAGCCGTCATGTAGCTCACCCTGCGCCCAGCTCACCGGAGGCCGAATACTACGTACACCGAGGTTCCGCTTTGGTACACTTAAGGCACAGGTGTCGAACTCCAGGCCTGGGGGGCAAGATCCATGCCAGTGTTTAGGATGGACTAAGAAAGAGAGGAATGTATTCTACCTGATGGACCACACCTCTCCTGATTCAGACCCATCAATTAATTTGAGCTGTATCAAAAATGTGTGAGTACCTCGGCCCTTGTAGGAGTGGTTTGACATCCCTGCCTTAAGGTTTGGAAAAGGCTTCAGGAAGTTGAAGGGGATAAGTAAAGAACAGCCGATTGCCAGTAGAAAAGCCCCCAAAAGACCAAAAACAGCACCAGGGGTGTAGTGATCGCCATAGCAGCTGCTATGTAGCCCTGGAGCATATCGGCCCAGATGGTACTAAATGTATTCACCATTAACCTTCTTGTTTTTCTTCGCCCTCTGACTTTGTCTCGGTGCCCATGAACTATGTGCAGTGTAGACGGCATGAGAATGTAAATTGTCCAGGTAACTCTATCCATATGGTAGGGGCAGGAGGCATTGCTTATGAATGCCTCCATCTGAGGGCCCCATGAAAGTTTTGCTGTAGGGCCCAGAGCCGAGACAAGGTCTTCCAGCACCAAGGCCAGAGCTACCATAGGAAAAAATGGGCAATTAGAGCCTGTCGGGGCCCCCAAGGTGTCCCTCCCCATCTTAACTATTACTTCCCAGGGACCCTGCAAAGTCTGTTAAGTTGGGAGGTGACTGGGAGAGGGTCAGCAGCCAGCTCAGGGGCCCAGGAGGGAAATTTGGCTGCAACAAAGGGCCTCTAATGGCGCTTTTTGGTCGGGGGGTGTCTGTTGGGTGGCCCCCTGGCTAATTTTGCCCTAGGACCCAATTCTTACTTGAACCGGCTCTGTCCAGCACTCAAGGCTGAGACACCAAAGTGCGCCCCTCCACCCCTCCCACCCCAGCCATCACACACTGATTGCTATTAGACTAAGTGGCGCCCCAGGGCCCCCAACACCTTAATCTCTTCAGATCTTTCGGGGAATAAGTCAAACTGGAGGCCGAGGCATTCACCGCACAAATGTTCCTCATCTTGCATTCAGGAATTGAAAATTCCCTTATGGAATCTCGATTTCCAGATTGTTTCATTCGATGAACAGCAGGGAGATAACATCAAAGAATACAAGAACTATAAAGAAATGCAAACTTTTCAACATCCAAATTAAACGGTAGTGACTGAAGCTCTCATCTTGCTGGAGATTAACGTAATGGGGTAATTATGCGCAAGTAAAAAAAAGAAGACGGCGATATTTTGCCAGATGACTTGGATTTGTGTACTTTCGAGAAATCTGGTGTTTATACGACACTTGTAAAAAGCCTCATCGTCCCGCAGAAATATGGAAATTGTAGGGTTTAACGTTTGGCGCACTTCAATTATCCCCCTCTCGCTCTGTTATTATTTGACATTCGTTTTATGGACATGTGTTTACTTGGAAGAAGCTTTTCAAGTCCTTAATGAATAATGGACAGTAATTGTAGGTAGAACAATGGCGGTGATATAGACAAGAAAAGCGCTTATACGGGCCATCCAGTCAAACATGAAAATGTGGCATTCAACTCATTAGCAGTTTCAATAGAGTTATCTCGTTTGAGATAAGTGCACTGCTTTTGATCATTGTGCTGTAAATTCTTGTAATGCTTTCATCCCTCTCTACCTGCAGCAGGCGAACTTTTGCGGAAGTTCGATTCGCCCCATAATGCACTATGAGGGTCAACTTTGACCCTCTGCATCACAGTCAGCAGGCACATTGTAGCCATTCAGGCTACACTAAGCCCTGGAGCCCCACCCCCCCTTATATAAGGCAGGGTCCGGCGGCCATTACACTCACTCGTGTGCCTGCTAGAGAGAGGAAAGGGACAGCTGCTGCAGACTTTTTCTCCTAGGGACAGATTAGTTAGGTTCTAGGCTGCTTTGCTTGCTCCTGACTGATTATTATCGCTTTTAAAGCCCCCATCAACAGCAACAGCTCTTTTCAGAGCTCATCCTGTACATATTTTTTTTTTCTGTGTGTCAAACTGACACTTTTGTTGCATGCACAGCCTTGCTAATTGATAGTGTGTGTGTGCCACTGCCAGCAGCCCAGCACATTCAGTGACTACCTGTGTGTGTGACAGGGAGCTGCACATACCCAGTACTGCATATACCCAGTACCTGTTGTGTTTACTTAACCCACCTCATCACTGCATATACCTAGCTTTGTGTTGAGTGAACCCAGCTCACTGCATCTAACTATCTGTTGTGTTGAGTGAACCCAACTGGCCACCTCACTGCATCTTACTACCTGTTGTGTTGAGTGAGAACCCACCTCACTGCATCTTAAGTACCTTTACTGTTCAGTGAACCCAGCTCACTGCATCTTACTACCTGTGTTTACTTGGAAGAAGCTTTTCAAGTCTTTAATGAATAATGGACAGTAATTGTAGGCAGAACAATGGCGGTGATATAGACAAGAAAAGCGCTTATACGGGCCATCAAGTCAAACATGAAAATGTGGCATTCAACTCATTAGCAGTTTCAATAGAGTTATCTCGTTTGAGATAAGTGCACTGCTTTTGATCATTGTGCTGTAAATTCTTGTAATGCTTTGATCCCTCTCTACTGGTAGAAAATATAGAAACTTAAAGTAAAAATCCTCTGTTACTGTCTTACACTGCCCCCTAGTGACAAGTGGTCATAAATACGCAATACAGCAGTACAAATTAGAAGCAAAGAAAATGTAAAAAATAAGAAATGAAAAAAAAATGTGCTAAAAAAAATTGACCTGGAGCAAGACTTGCAAGTCTCTAAATAAATTGACTGCTAAAGGGTTAAGTGGCAGTGTAATGACATATAGTAGATTGCAATACATTATTTAGGATACCCAATTAAGTTAATTACCCCAGTTTCAGCATCCAAAACCCTTCCTATAGCTATATATTGCTGTATATTGATGTATGTACTAGCCCCTACCTTCTAGTGATGTCACAGCCTAGGCTGTTTATTATGTGGAATTCTTCTCCCAGTGCACTCTGGGAGATCAGGTGTTATTTCTGCTCACCTGGATACAGTGAGTAAACAAACGCTCCGCAGAGCTGCACCTGCCAGCAGTAAAGATGTCTCCAGCTGTGATATATTTCAGAATGCAAATCAGGGGGAGAAAAATATTTTACAATTAGATATAAGCCCGGCCATTCAAAAACGGTCGCTAGGGCTTGGCCGCGACCCCCCTCACCCGCCACCGCTGTAACCCCAACCCGCCAGCACGGTGCTGCTGGACTACTACAGCAACACAGCAGCGGCAAAAGTAATGTAAGTCAATGGGTGATGCAGGAATTTGAAAAATGTTGGCGCCATCGGTGCGCCGTGCACAGAGCGCAGGGAATAAAACAGGGAAACTCGGGAATCCCAGTGATGTACTTCCTGTCTGCCGCGGGGTTGTATGTTGGTAGTTTTGTGCAATGCAGTGCAATGCGGTGGGGAAAGGGCATCGTACTGCATTTCATGTGTAAAACCGGCCTAAAGCAAACATGTTATTATTCAGGACGATGAAATGACCCCAAGAACTGATAGATACATAAGTAGCGCTGCTGTCTCCAGACACATGCCTCGTCTCCACCGCTGTCACCACATATTAGCCATGGCCAATGGGCATGGTAGAAATGCCAATTTCTGATTCCGCAGAAATGCCAATTTCTGCCAATGCCGATTACCGATGTCACAGATTTCTGATCATTTTTCGATTTCCGAGTAGTGCTTTTTTGGTCATTTTTTTCATTCTCTGATTGGCCAAATACTTCTGAGTTCTGTGATTGGGATAAAATTACCGAGTTGCAATAATGCAGTATTTCGCAAAAATTCGATTTCCGTTTTCCGATCGGAAATATGGATTTCCAATAGGAAATGTGGAAATTTTAACTCTGCGGAATACGAATGAGCATCCCTAATGGCCAATAGCATAACATTAAATTGCCCCAGGCCTTTTATATATTGTAAATTTTCAGATAACACCCCAAGCATTGAATGAGCGATACTTCAGAAGACTGCCTAAGGACACAAGTACTTCCAAAGACAGGACACGGGTACTTCTAAAAATTGCCCAAGGACACAAGTACTTCTGAAGACTGCCCAAGGACACAAGTACTCCCAAAGACTGCCCGTGGACACAAGTACTTCTGGGGACTGCACAAGGACACATGTACTTCCAAAGACAGGACACGTACTTCTGAAGACTGCCCAGGACACGAGTACTTCTGAAGACTGCCCAAGGACATGAGTACTTCCAAAGACTGCCCAAGGAAATGAGTACTTCTGAAGACTGCCCATGGACACAAGTATTTCTGAGGACTGCACAAGGACACGTACTTCCAAAGACAGAACACAAGTACTTCTGAAGACTGCCCAATGACATGAGTACTTCAGAAGACTGTCCAAGGCCACCACGAGTACTCCCAAAGACTGCCCATGGACACAAGTACTTCCGAGGACTGCACAAGGAAGGACACGAGTACTTCCAAACACAGGACACGAGAACTTCTGAAGACTGCCCAAGGATACAAGTACTTCCAAAGACAGGATACGAGTACTTCTGAAGACTGCCCAAGGATACAAGTACTTCCAAAGACTGCCCAAGGACATGAGTACTTCTAAAGACTGCCCATGGACACAAGTACTTCCGAGGACTGCACAAGGACACATGTACTTCCAAAGACAGGACACGAGTACGTCTGATGATTGCCCAAAGACACGAGTACTTCTGAAGACTGCCCATGGACACAAGTACTTCCAAGGACTACACAAGGACACAAGTATTTCCAAAGACTGCTCAAGGAGGGTCAAAAACATATTCGACCTGTAGGCTGAATAACTTGAACAGGAGGACGCCGCTGGAAGGGTGGGACGGAGAGAGGACTGGGAAGGCTTTATGGGATCCAGAGCCTTCCCTCTCCATAGGAGAGTACCTAACACTATGTTTTTATCTCTTCAGGTTTGCTTTAAGACTTTCTCCTGAATGGAAATACATGTATGTAGTCCATGCACTGTGTACAGTTAGATGAACATATATTACATCTGGTACATCAAAGTGGATAAAACAGACTCACAGTTGCTGATGCCTTGCAAGTACAACCTCACCATTGAGTCCTCCCCTTCAGAATTTTGTTCGCCCCTCCAGCTTGGTGCCCTCCCCTGCTCTCTGCCTACCTGCATCAAATTACATCTCTTTTCAGAGTGGGTAGGAGTAGAGGGGGGGGGGGGGCAGTTGCAGCCTGTCTTATCATATCTGTTTGCTATAATTCTTATCCCAAATGTCTGCCTGCCTGGATTAGGTTACTTCTCTTTTCACAGTGAGTGTGGGCTGGGAGCAAGACATTGGAGTCATGACATCAATCCCCCAGCAGCCTTTGCGCCCATGGCTCGGAAAAAAAAAAAAATCCCATGACTTGATTTTAGCCAGAGGGCAGGGAATTCAAGACCATGGTCCATATGTAATTGTTTTTTTCACCTAAGTTAGTCTCATAGAAGATAATTTTCAAATTATTTTTAAAATTACTCAGGTTTTTTACAACTGGAAAAGTACTCAAAACTTGGTGAAAAGGCACTATAAAATTTATTTTGAGTATTATCATGCTTGCTGGTGGTTTAAAATGCATTTTATGACAAGGGGCCATATGCAATTCACTTTTTCACCTGAGTTTTCTCCTAGGAGATAATTTTTCATATTTTATTTAATTTAAAAAATAACTTTCCAGCACTTTTTAACTAAATAAGTATAAAAAAATGAAAAAAAGTACTATCAAAATTATTTTGAGTATTTTCTTGCATTCTGGTGGCTTAAAAGGCATTTTATTGACAGGTTTAACCACTTTATCCACAAGTCAGTAGATATACGTCCTCTGTGACTTCATCTAAGCCACAAGTCAGTAGATATACGTCTTGTAGCAGAAGCAGTGCTGTGCAGGATTGGGCTTGTTCCTGTGCACACCTATAGTACTATCTGATGCAGCACTAATTGGTGAACGGGAATATATGTTTCCTGAGCTAATGAGATTGATTTTTACTATAAAAAACACTTTTATTTTCTCATTTCATAGTGAAAAATACACTCTGTAGCATTATTTCAGAATCAAATGTCTTCACCATAAATTGTGACCGGAACATAATCTAATTTTTGTGATAAGCAGTAAGAATAGCCAAACAAAATTTGTGTGTTTTATCTACAGTAGCACTTTTTCTATTTTTTTCTTTGTTTTCCCATTAAAATTCATAGAAAACAAAATTGTTCGAGGGAAAAAAAATGGCATAAAATGAAAGTCTGGTTTGTCTTGAAAAAAACAATATATATTTCATTTCTGTGTCGTAAGTAGGGATAAAGTTATTTCTGATTAAATAAGGACATAGCTAAACTGTCAAAACTGCTCTGGTCCATAAGTGGGAAAAAAGGTTTGGATGCAAAGTGGTTAAAAATATAATCTAGAAGAGAATTCAGGAAAAAAAGTGAATTGCATATGGGCCCCTATGTGAAATATGGACCCTGTCCCTGGGGGTGATAAAATCACACTTTCTTATGGGCAATTTAATATATCTTGGCAACTTATTAGGTTTAAAGCAAACCCTCACTTATGATTTAGGAACTCTTTAAAGAAAGCCTTCAGCAGCACCTAGCATGGTTTTAATAGAAAGGAAATGTAACGTTCTGGTCCAGAGAATTCTAAGCCTGCAGATCACACGGATGGGAAGTGCTTGTTACTCTGATGGATCAGTATTGCCGACCTGAGGGCTGAAAAGAAACAAACCCCTTAAAGCCAGCCGGCTTTTCAATCGACTTACGAAAGCTTATGGCCCCACAGTTACAATTCAGAGAATGCTTTGTATTACTTGGACCGTCGGGTTGCCGTTTCATTTGCTGACCTAAATCCCCTCCCCTTTGGTTCGCTAATCACTTTCTAGGAAGTAATGCCCCCAGCTTAATTGTTCATCTATGGAGAGAATTTGTCCAGGGTGATTGTGGAGGTGAGAGAGGGAGCGGGTGTCCCATCTATACCGCGGCGCCCATTCTTGCCCAGTGCTGCCACTTCCTGAATGTAAGCTGAAGTCACTGTATGGAGGAGATATGTGAAATATGTGTTGTTGGTGGGAATGACCTTCTCTACAAATTCTGTTACACCTGTTGTTTTACGCTGATCACACGTCTCGTGAGAGCTAGCTCATACGGAGAATATCTCGCCATGGTCACTACAGATAGCACTGACTCGTCAAAAAGCTAGAATTTAGTGTGTTTTCAAAGTCAATTTACACTAGAATTCATCCTTTCTATCACAGGAGTAACACTCTACTTTGCAGTTTATTAAAGTGAACCAGAGACAAAGCACCCTCATGTATTTTACCATATATATCAGTGGGAACATGAGAGAAAACGCCTACCCTGCTCTCTGTTTCATTCTGCACTGCACAGCTTGTTTCTAATCAGACCTGATAAAATCCCTGACTGAGCATTCAGTCTGGCTTTGCTATAATGACTCAGCTATAATGATTCCTGAGCAGAGCCAGCAGGGGGCAGGCTTGGACTTGAAAAGACATCACAGAAGACAGACTCAGCTATAAGGATTCCTGAGCAAAGCCAGACTGAATGCTCAGTCGGGGATTTTATCAGGGCTGTTTAGAAGCAGGCTGTGCAGTGCAGAATGAAACAGAAAGCAAGGTAGGTGTTTTCTCTAATGTTCCCACTGATCTATATGGTAAAATACATGAGGGTGCTTCGTCTCTGGTTCCGTTTAAAAACCAGACTGGCACCTCTCCAGTCCCTACTGAACTCTGCTGCCTGCCTCGTTCACCTCTCCTCCCACTCCTCTGATGCAACCCCTCTCTGCCAATCCCTACTGATCTATGTTGCCCGCCTCCTCCACCTCTCTTCCCACTCCTCTGATGCTGCCCCTCTGCCAATCTCTACTAACCTTCGAAGCCCATCCCATCCACCTCTGCTCCCACTCATCTGATGCAGCCCCTCTCTTCCAATCCCTACTGATCTCTGCAGCCCATCCCATCCACCTCTCCTCCCGCTCCTCTGATGCTGCCCCTCTCTGCCAATCCCTAATGATCTCTGTTGACCGCCTCCTCCACCTCTCCTCCCACTCCTCTGATGCTGCCCCTCTTTGCCAACCCCTACTGATCTCTGCAGCCCATCCCATACACCTCTCCTCCCACTCATCTGATGCTGCCCCTCTTTGCCAATCTCTACTGATCTCTGCAGCCCATCCCATCCACCTCTCCTCCCACTCCTCTGATGCAGCTCCTCTCTGCTAATCCCTACTGATCTCTGCAGCCCATCCCATCCACCTCTTCTCCCACTCCTCTGATGCTGCCCTTCTCTTCCAATCCCTACTGATCTCTGCAGCCCATCCCATCCACCTCTCCTCCCACTCCTCTGATGCTGCCCCTCTCTGCCAATCCCTACTGATCTCTGTTGACCGCCTCCTCCACCTCTCCTCCCACTCCTCTGCTGCTGCCCCTCTTTGCCAACCCCTACTGATCTCTGCAGCCCATCCCATCCACCTCTCCTCCCACTCATCTGATGCTGCCCCTCTCTGCCAATCTCTACTGATCTCTGCAGCCCATCCCATCCACCTCTCCTCCTACTCCTCTGATGCAGCCCCTCTCTGCCAATCCCTACTGATCTCTGCAGCCCATCCCATCCACCTCTCCTCCCACTCCTCTGATGCAGCCTCTCTCTGCCAATCCCTACTGATCTCTGCAGCCCATCCCATCCACCTCTCCTCCCACTCATCTGATGCTGCCCCTCTCTGCCAATCCCTACTGATCTCTGCAGCCTATCCCATCCACCTCTCCTCCCACTCCTCTGATGCTGCCCCTCTCCGCCAATCCCTACTGATCTCTGTTGACCGCCTCCTCCACCTCTCCTCCCACTCCTCTGCTGCTGCCCCTCTTTGCCAACCCCTACTGATCTCTGCAGCCCATCCCATCCACCTCTCCTCCCACTCCTCTGCTGCTGCCCCTCTTTGCCATCCCCTACTGATCTCTGCAGCCCATCCCATCCACCTCTCCTCCCACTCCTCTGATGCTGCCCCTCTCCGCCAATCCCTCCTGAACTCTACAGCCCATCCCATCCACCTCTCCTCCCACTCCTCTGATGCAGCCCATCTCTGCCAATCCCTACTGATCTCTGCAGCCCATCCCATCCACCTCTCCTCCCACTCCTCTGATGCAGCCCCTCCTCCTGCTCCTCTGATGTAGAAGAAAATGGTGAGCTTCTGAGAGGAGCTGACGGTGAGGTAAGTATGTAATATTAATTTGCAGGTACATCATGTGTTTATTTTACATAATTTCACTCGGTTCATGTTCACTTTAAAATCGCAGCTCTAGAGAAGCTATTTTGTTTTTGAGAGCCACATGAATATGTCTGAAAAGCATTTCTTTGTAACCGTAAAGGAATGCAGGAGTCACGGTGTTGCTGTCGGATTCTGACACCCCGTCTGAAGAAGCGTAATAACTGTCCAGTGATGTCAGCCCCTAACAGAACGTCCGGAGATTTATCCTCTATGCATGGCGTCTGGCGACTGTGCGGAACCCCATAAACAGGCCAAAGACCAGCCACCGAACAGAAGACAACAAGCAGTCACTGCAATGTCACCACCCACCTGCTCTGCCTCATGTCCCCATTAAACTGTCCCCCTTTATCGTCTCATCCGGCGCAGTCCAAGCCGCAGAGCACTTTAGAACGGCAGGAGGAATATTTGACTGTGAGATAAAGTGTGTCTTTCGTGTTTTCATACTTTTGCTGCTAGTCATAATTGCATTCCATTTGTGATTCCATGTAATCTCCCTGTCTTCATTCACTAATCCGAGGGCTGTCAAGGCATCTACAACACGCTGTTTACAGAATGTTCCTCTGTGTGGATAGCTAGACACCAAGTAAAGGGAAACTTCTGAATCATAGATAAATAAACAGTACAAGTTATGGGACGACTAAAGATAGCGGAGGAAGGGGATTCTTCAAATGTGGAAAATGACTGCACAGTCAGCAAAAAAAGGGGATCAAAGAGAACCTGTCATTTTATAAACTATGAATCTGTGACATTATTTACTTCCTTCCGGAGTTTGTTGGAAAGGGAGTCAGGAGTTTGGGTCGAGTCGGCAGCTCAGCAAGAAAGTCTACATGGGGTGGAGTAGAAGCAGAGAAGGATTAAAGGACAACTGAGGTGACATGTGACATGATGAGATAGACTTGTGTATGTACAGTGTCAAGCACACAAATAATTTTCTTTCTTTCTCTGCCTGAAAGAGTCAAACATCAGGTATGCAAGTGACAGTTTCTGTCCGGGTCGGGACTGGGTTAGACTATAGCATAACCCTCACTGATAAGGAATTACAGCCATAAAACACTTTCCTGTCAGTAAATTACTTTCTGGAGCAGGAAAGAGATAAAAAGGTTCAATATTTCATAATTTTGAGCTCTAGCATACTTCATTGAAGGTGTCATTGAGCAGAGAAAATGAAACAGTAAAAACTTAAAAACTAGATTAAAATTTAAAATAAAACCGTGGGGTATCTAAAAAAGTCATTTTTAGGAGAAGGAGGATAGATACAATTGTTTTTCTCATCAGTTAATTTTCACTTCGGATGTCCTTTAAGAAGAAATGAGGCCCTAGGTAAGGCGGTAACGTTGGCTCCCCCTTATGGCCATTTTGGTATCCGGAGATAAGAAAGGCCGTTATGCTGGGTACACACGATGTTTCGATTCGTTTTTCCACTGGATTTCCCGCTTGATTCTGTTATCTTTTCTTATCAATTTCCATTCACTTATTTGAGAAATTGAGTGGTAAAACGGTCAAAAGTAATATTGGACATGACTGAACTTATCAATTGAACGCATCTATCGACCGCAAAAGTGGCAGTTGGGCACCCACACCCACTGCGCCCCAGGCACTTGCCTACATTGCCTTGTTGATGATCCTGCTCTGAGGTGAAGAGAGTGGCAGCATATTGAAGAGAAGGGCTGCTACTCCTGAATGAGCGGTCTAGAGTTACTTGGAAGTGGGGAGCTGCAAATGGAGTAGAAAGGCTGGTATATGATGGATTGCATCATGGGGGGCTGCACATAGAAGAAGAGACTGCACATAGAGGAATGGGGGCTGCACATAGAAGAAGGGACTGCACATAGAAGAGTGGGGGCTGGGCTGCTGTACATGGGGAAACTGCCCATCAAGTATGGGGTCTGCAGCACAGGGAAGAGGAGGGGTCTTTGCTCATTCACTTTGGATCCATCCCAAGACCTTGGGGTAAGGTGGAATAATCCATAATCCATACTAAGGGGTGTGTGGGGCCAGGGCAGGATTCCCCCTCCTCCCCAACGCACACCTCGGCTCCAAAGTGGCAGAGTGATTTCTCCCCCAGCAAACCACATTTCACCAACTGGACCCCATAATATGTGGACAATGGAAACATATATGAACAACCACAGAGCATCCCTTCACCCAAATGTAATGATTTAAAGGGCCATGGTTCAAAGAAATTTAACATTTAAAATATATATCCATAAAAAGTACATTTCTCCCAGAGTAAAATGCACCATAAATTACTTTTCTCCCATGTAGCTGTCACTTATAGTAGGGATAGGCAGTAAAAATCTGACAGATCAGACAGGTTTTGGACAAATACATTTACTTATGGGGGATTTCTTACTTTTTGCTTTTTTCTTTAGAAAAGCACTCTATGGAAAGAATCTATATAAGGATACCGGCCAGCCCTTTCCGCCTATGCTTTTGTTTGACAGTTGGGCTGAGTAAGTGCTTTTGAAAACTAAAAAAAGAAAAAAAACAGAGAATCCCCCATGAAGGGAATGGACTAGTCCAAAACCTGAGAGATCTGTCAGACTTTTACTGCCCACTGTATATGAAAACAACATAGGAAAAACATTATTTATAGTACATTTTATTCAGGAACAAGCACACATTGTATACCTATGCATACACAAGCATGTGACATTTAAAAAAAAAAATTGCAGTATTGGTCCTTTAACTCCATCATACACTTTTAATTCCATCATACTCCTTCAGAAAGGGTTCTGCACTGAAACTTGAGTTCATCATCACTAGACATTATCAAAAAGATGCTATTAATTTATGCATACATGCAAATTTAATGCAAATCGCTTGCAGCTTGTAACCAGGCGATTCAAAATCAGCAGGAAGTGCATTTTATTGGCCGAATTCCAAGCTGAATACAACTGGCATTAAATTTGCATGCAAGCCAGAATTATTGTCTAATTGGCCATGTCATGACTGCCAACCTCCATGTTGTACTTTCTATTTTGACAGATAAAATACAGAAAGTTTTTCAGCTTCGGCGTACTCACGGTATTCCAATCTCAAACAAGTTGTTCTGTATCAGTTGTTTTCCCAACATGATAATACTGAGCTGGATGCAGAGCTCCATTAGACATCCACCAGGGGCGCACTGCAAGAGAGAACACAGCACCAATGCGTCTGAGTATACCGCCCATCATCCGTCTCTATGACTCTAACCGGCTCTGACGCTTCCATCAGTTTCCTCTTCCTGTCACTCTGACGCCTGTTTAATGAAGCCACTAGTGGGCCAATAATAAATTCTATCCAAGACTCCCCCCAATACAGTACATAAACTTAGGTGGTACAAGTCTGGGTAGGCATCAGGCAAATGCCATGACAACTTCCATAGACATGAACTTATTTTTTGCAAGATTGTGCTGTTGCTGTCCTCCTTCATGGTGCTTATTAGCTTCAGGTGCCCCTCTCCCATTCCTCAACATTTTAATACTAGACTGGACCCCTCAGTCGAATAGTCCAAAGGAAGTGCCTGTAAGGCCCAGTGCAGACCAAAACCGCTAGCAGATCTGCAAACGCTAGAGGTTTTTGGAGCAGATTTCAGAGCGATTCTAGGCATGTTTAGGGAGGTTTTCTAAACATGCCTAGCGTTTTTGGGATCGTTTTGGTGTAGCAGATTTCATATATTGTTACAGTAAAGCTGTTACTGAACAGCTAATGTAACAAAAATGCCTGGAAAACCGCTCTGATGTAGCGTTTTCTAGAGCGGTTTGAGCTTTTCCTATATTTTACATTGAGGCAGAAACGCTTCTGCAAACCGCAAATGTGCAGCAGGAGGCACGTTTGCGGTTTGCTAAAAACCTCAAACCGCTGGTGTGCACCATCCCATTGAAATACATTAGCCAAGCGTTTTCCAAGGCGGCAGCGGTTGCGGATCGCTTCAAAAAACGCTCGGTGTGCACCAGGCCTAACAGGGCACAAACGAAACTGAACTGGGCATGCGCGAGGTCCAAGTTGCTCATGCTCAGCAAAAGGAATCAATCAACCATGGAAGAAAGAAGAGCAGCAGTGCTTTCTAGTGATTAGCACAAATTTCCCATAGACATAATTTTGCATTAAAATTCGCAATTACGTTGAGAAAATCATATGCAAAATTTTGAGAAAAAATTGTAATTCATTTCTTCTGTAATTCTGCTTCAAACGGTCAGGAGCACCGCTATAGGCTCCAAGATAAAGATATAGGTGTGCCAAGATCCTCACCCCGGTACCCAAGGGGTCACAATATCCACTTCACGTAAAGGACCGGCACCACACCAAGTATTAGTAGCTCTTCAAGGTTTAATCAAATAGACATGATGGCAACGACAGACTGCTGTTTCGGCCCTCCTAGGCCTTTGTCAAGTTGCAAGAATCATACAGCCGTATGATTCTTGCAACTTGACAAAGGCCTAGGAGGGCCGAAACAGCAGTCTGTCGTTGCCATCATGTCTATTTGATTAAACCTTGAAGAGCTACTAATACTTGGTGTGGTGCCGGTCCTTTACGGGAAGTGGATTTCTTCTGTAATTGTAATCATTTGTAATTTCGCTTAATTTTCATGTTAATTTTAATTTTCATGTTATTTTTTTTTTTGCCAACTCTAGAGATTTTTAAGTCTTTGTAGTGTTTTAGAAAATCCATTTTAAAAATGCAAAACAAAAATTGTTTTTAAAATGTAATTTTTCAGAGTTTAAAAAACATTTTTCCTTTGCCTCTTTAACCTCCCTGGCGGTATGATTATTTTCCAGATTTTAGGGTCTTTTCTGAACATTTCAGACCAAAAAAATCAGGAAACAATCATGCTGCCAGGAAGCCAAGCAGCAGCCCCTGCGCTCACTCACCTCCCTGGGCTCCAGCGCTGCAATTCTACCTCCATCCACCGGGTGGCGCTGTAACACTTTGGTGAGATCAATGACGTGATCTCACCAGAATGACTCAGAGCCTCCGAGGACAGGAATTAGAAGGGCTACTGACGATCCCCCGAGAGGCATGTAAAAGCTCCCTGCTGCCTCCATTCACTTCCATTAAGCCTCCGGCGGCTAGCCCAAGCTCATCTTGGGATTACCGCCAGGGAGGTTAAAGTGAACCAGAGATGAAGCACCCTCATGTATTTTACCATATAGATCAGTGGGAACATTAGAGAAAACACCTACCCTGCTCTTTGCTTCATTCTTCACTGCTCAGCCTGTGTCTAATCAGCCCTGATAAAATCCCCGACTGAGCATTCAGTCTGGCTCTGCTCAGGAATCATTATAGCTGAGTCATTATAGCAAAGCCAGAACTGATATATATGCTAAAATACATGAGGGTGCTTCGTCTCTGGTTCACTTTAAAATCTCAAAAAACTACTTTTTTTTTTTTGCTTGTACCCATTAATCTTCTGAACATATATAGCAATTTTGGTGAAAATAGCATGTATGGGGGCTTTGCTATTCAATCACAGCTAAAGTCGGCATAAAATTACAAATGATTACACTAAATCAATTGAATTTCCAAATCATAATTAACATTAACATGCATAACTGTAGACGTTTGCATGACACCCAGTTCAGAATAGCTTGTTAATAAAGTGCTCATAGAACATTCAAACAAGTGTGTGTGTGTGTGGGGGGGGGGGGGGGAGGGGGAATGAGGAAGAAGAGGAGGGACCTTGAAGACAAAGAGCAATACAAAATAGGTCAGCAACAAGTAATCTATCCCAGGACTTCTTAACTCATAGTTACCTAGTTATTTGGGTTGAAAAAAATACATCCAACCATCGAGTTCAACCAGAAAAAAAGGGGTTTATTAAGGACTGAACTTAATTCCCATAGCACCCGAGGATGTATGCCATCTGGGCCAGGTGCCTAATCAGTTTTAATTTTATTTAGTCTCTTGCCTTCACTCCTTTCTATGTTAAGTATTTAATATTACAATTGGAAGATTTGGACCCTTCCACTTCTGTAATATGCAATAACAATAACGATGTTTTCTGTGTGAAGACAGAAGCAAGTACCCTAAAGTAGTCCTCAAGTACCCCCCACAGTCCATGATTTGTAGATATCCACAGAGATGGAAACAATGGACACACGAAGTGAGTGAAAAAACCCTATGTTTACTTACCTGGGGTTTCTTCTAGCCCCGACAAGTCATGTGTGTCCCTTGTAGCAGCTCCGGTCCTCCTCCACCTCCAGCTGGCAGCCTCTGAGGAACGCCGACCCCTGATAGGTCAATGTCTTCTGAGCATTCGCAGGCGTTCACCCACACTGGGCACACCTGTGTCACCAGGCATGTGCTGCACCAAGTGCAGTATGCTTCCGATGATGCAGGGGCTCGCCCGCGCAGACGCTGACCCATCCGGGGTCGATGATCCTCAGAGGCTGCCAGCGGGAGATGGCGGAGGACCGGAGCTGTGGGAAGGGACCCACGTGACTTGTAGGGGCTCGAAGAAGCCCCAGGTAAGTAAAAATATTTTTTTACTCACCTTGTAAATCCTTTAATGAATTCTGCTAAGACACCAGTTACCTAATCTGTGAATGTTTGCGGTTTGCTGCAAAACATGGACTGTTGGAGGTACTTGAGTACTGAGTTCAGAAACTCTGATCATCATGGGCTTAAAGATACACTGAAGCGAAAAAAAAATTATGATATTATGATTTGTATGTGTAGTACAGCTAAGAAATAAAACATTAAGATCAGATACATCAGTCTAATTGTTTCCAGTACAGGAAGAGTTAAGAAACTCTAGTTGTTATCTCTATGCAAAAAAGCAATTAAGCGCTGTGACTTTCAAAGTCGTGGAGAGGGCTGTTATCTGACTTTTATTATCTCAAGTGTTATTGAACTATTTACTTTTCCTCTGCCAGAGGAGAGGTCATTAGTTCACAGACTGCTCTGAAAGAATCATTTTGAATGCTGAGGGTTGTGTTATCTGCACATATTATAGAATGATGCAATGTTAGAAAAAACACTATATACCTGAAAATAAAAATATGAGAATATTTTCTTTGCTGCTAAACTTCTAGTAATTATTCATAGTACACAACCAATTCATTATATCATATATTTTTTTTCGTTTCAGTGTCTCTTTAAAGGGAACTGAATAAAGTAAAAAAAAAAAAGTTTCACTTACCTGGGGCTTCTCCCAGCATCTGCAGCCGTCCTGTCCCACATCGGTGCATTCTGTACTCTGAATAGGCTACCGTTACACAGTAGTGCAATTTGTGCACGCACAAAGTTACCTGGCTGTCAGTTTTACAGTATTTACACACCTAAAACAGCTCAGATGACAGAGGCAGAATCCTATTCCCCCCCCCCCCCCCCCCAATACTGGTTTAGCTAGGTAAAACTCGTGATATGGACATGTCATATTATTTATAAAGAGATAGCCTCCAGTATTCCCTTCTTTCACCCACCTAGTTCAAACAGGATTTATAATTTCCAGGCAAACAGCTAGTCATTTCCAAATATATACCATAAGCAGGTCACTTACCTCTTCCACCCTGTAATCCTGGAAAATGTATGCATATCTACCGGGTCTTCCAACAAACCTAGAAGAAATTGGCAAAAAAATACATCGTTAGGTTTTTGTTTTTCAAAAAGATTCTGTAATCATCAGACATTTCTGTTTTACAACGACATTTAAACTTAAAAAGTAAATGATCCACCACACATGGTTGGTTGCTTTGGGTGGGTCAGGTAACAGGAACCTGATCTGCATGCTTGTTCAGGGTCTATGGCTAAACGTATTAAAATAAATAGTAAAAGTAAATTAAGAGGCAGAGGATAGACAGGACAGCCAGGCAATCTGAATTTTTTTTTTAAATAAATATACATATGCACAGAGGGAGGTATTGGTTGCTTGGCAGTTGGAAACAGCCATCCTTTCCCACAATGCAACAAGGTTCACAGACAGGAAACTGTCAGGACCATGGTTATGACATCACAATGTGGGAGGGGTTTCACCAAAATATCAGCCATACAGACCCCCCTGATGATCTGTTTGAGAAAAGGTGAAGATTTCTCATGGGAAAGGGGGTATCAGCTACTGATTGGGATGAAGTTCAGTTCTTGTATAGAGTTCCTGTTTAAGTTTGAAGGGGAAAAATGATTTATGTTTCAAGGCAACCAAAGTGGGATTCCCCACCCATATATCCTTCCTGAGAACTAGATACCCTTAAACTTCCTTTTATGAGTCATTCATTGAATAAAAGATGGGAAATGTTTTAACTCTTTCCCATTATTTCTAAAACTAATAAAAGAGATACGATTCACCTTGACTTTCACTTTAAACCTTAGCATGTGTTTTTGTTATTCAGAGTTGACAATAATGGTGAGTGATGCATTTCTGCTGGGAAGACCAGTGAAGATACTGATAGTCTGCAGTGGGGGAAGCAAAAGGAGCTGTGATGGATTCCAGCCTCCTGCAGGGGGCGGAACAGGAAATGGATTTTGTGTAGAGCTGTTGACTCCCTGTGGTCCTGTTTATCATTATGGGATCATCAGAGTCACAATACTTTAAGTTAATGGTGGACCAGTGACACGTCCGGATTACAGATGTCCCGGTTTTCCCCCTGCTGTCTCCCATAGACTTTGTGAATTCAAACCATCTCTCCAAACTACCTTTGACCTGAATATAGGATTATTTTGTGTTTTTGGTACCTCATTTTTGACCAACAACAGAACTTTGTGTCATTGTTGCACACAAGTGGATTATCTGTCTGCTGCCTTTTAAATATCTATGTATACATTGACCTTGTTTTGTTTAGTAATACTAGTAATACTTATTTTTTTATGATTTGTAGGTCTTATGCTTCATCCTTGTTGGTTCACTCCGGAGTTTGGCTATTATAAATTCCATGATTGGATTCCCAAATAGGGCAAACATGGAACATTTTATAAAACACTAGCTGATTGCCCGGCGTTGCCCGGGTATTTGGCTGGTGAGGCTCCGCCCACTTTTCTAACCCTAACACTCAATTCCTCATTGACCAAGTTTGTGAGGTTTGTGGTCTTTGGCATCCATAATTTGCATTGAAATGAAAGAAATCTGAATTTGAACCCCAGTCACCCAATGACCTACTGTACCAGGTTTGAAGTTTGTGCCATTAACAGTGCAAGAATGGCAGAAATTAAATATTCCCTTTGAAAATCAATAGGTGAATTTTGATTGGCTGTTGTAGGCTCCACCCACTTTTCTGAATATTAATCCCAGTCACCCAGAGACCAACTGTGCAAAGTTTGAGAACCCTGCCATTAACAGTGTGAGAATGGCTGCAGTTTACATTCTCCCAGTGAAATGTGTATTTGTCTCCACCCACTTTTTGGTTTTGGGGATAAAAATAATCCTTTATGTTATTCCAGGTAATGTACTATGTGTGTGCCAAATTTCATTCACATCCGTTCAGCCGTTGTTGCGTGATTGAGTAACAAACATCCAAACGTTCGCTTTTATAATATTAGTGAGATGCATTATGCTTGTTATTCATATAGCAGGGCTGTCCAACTGGAGAAGTGGCGTAGGGATCACCATAGCAGCTGCAATGGGTTCCTTAACCAAGGGGGGCTGAGAAAAAATGGCCAGTGGTTACATTTACCAAGTGGCGTACACTGTCGGCATCGCCCCGCGCTGCTGAGCCATTCTGTCATGGTTTGAGGTGTTTATTTTTCTTTTTTTTTACTTAAAGAGAACTTGTACTGAAAAAAGAGCCCCTGGGGAGCACTTACCTAGGGAGGGGGAAGCCTCTGGATCCGATTGAGGCTTTCCCCCCCCTTCTCCAACCCACGGTGGTCTCTCTAGGCCGCTCTGAACGGCAGCCATGTAAATATTTACCTTCCCCGACTCCAGCGCAGGCGCAGTAGCAGCTCTGGGCTCGGATCAGGTGGAAGTAGCCGATCCCAGTTGAATGCGTTCTACTGCGCAAGTGACTGGGATCGGCTATTTCCACCTGATCCGAGCCAGGAGCCGCTACTGCGCCTGCACTGGAGCCGGGGAAGGTAAATATTGCAGGTGCTGAGGTAAGTATCCCCCAGGGGACCTTTTTTCAGTACAGGTTCTCTTTAAAGGACCACTCCAGCGAAAAAAGTGAGCAGTTAAAATCTGTCAGAACCGACAGGTTTGGGACTAGTCCATCTTCTCATGGAAAATTCTCAGTTTTCTTTGTTTTTAAAGCATCTCCCGAACGGCAGTTGCTAAGTCTAACTGACAAAATAGTGTGCAAACATCTATGCTTTTTAAAACAAAGAAAATCCTGAGAATCTTCCATGAGGAGATGGACTTGAAATCTGTTGGTTCTGTCAGATTTAACTGCTTGTATTTTTTACTGGAGTCGTCCTTTAAGGCTGGATTTACACTTAATGTGTTGCGTTGAGTTGAATAGCATCCGATTTGCCAAATAGGATGCAATGCAACTCAATGCAATGCATAAAATGTAAATAGGGCCTTAAAGAGAACCCGAGGTGAGATTTAATGATGTTAGTGGGGCACAGAGGCTGGTTGTGCACACTAACACCAGCCTCTGTTGCCCTATGGTGTGCCCCCAGGACCCCCCTGCGCTCTGCTATCCCCAGCGCCGTGCTACCAATCAGCGGGAGGGAAGGGACGCGGGAGGGTAGCGCCGATACAGAGGAGGCGAGGGAGCGGCGCTGACAGACACGACATGGGTAAACAGCCTGCTGGCGACACGCTGTGTGTCGGTAGCACGGTGCTGGGGATAGCAGAGCGCAGGGGGGTCCTGGGGGCACACCATGGGGCAACAGAGGCTGGTGATAGTGTGCACAACCAGCCTCTGTGCCCCACTAACATCATTAAATCTCACCTCGGGTTCTCTTTAAGGGAACCCAAGGTAGGAGGGATATGGAGGCTGCCATATTAATTTCCCTTGCAATGCACATTACCTGGCTGCCCCCTTGATCCTCTGCCTCTACAGACAAGATTATTTGCATGCTTGTTTCAGGTGTGTGATTCAGACAATACTGACCAGAAAGATCAGCAGGGCAGCCAGGCAACTGGTACTGTTTAAGAGGAAATAAATATGAACTCGGGTTAGTTTTAAATTGACCTCTCTCTTTTCAAAATTCCTAGATATGAAAACAGGTTGGAAGGCTATAGTCATAGTCTAATATCCATACCATAGTCTAAGGATAATTTTTTTTGTGTGGAACTCATTGTATTTTAGGGATTTTGGAGAAACTTGAAGTACCCAAAGGTACACCATGAAACACAGGGAGAACATACAGTATAACACTCATGCAGGTGGTGTCTTGGCTTAGATTGAAACTGTGGACTGGTATGTTTCAAATACAAATTCAGCTTAATAGGCTTGAATTGCCCCTTGATACCCCCCCCCCTCCCCCCTCTCCGTGGCCAGACTTACCTTCCTTTGAAAAAGGCAACATAGAATATTGAGGCATAAGAGTTCACAAACTTCAGCAGAAATGCCTTGAGAATTAACCGTTCTTCAAAAGTTTTCTCGGTTTTAGGTACCTCTGGAATGGTAAAGCACAAGAACATTGGTGAGATGTGTGGACCCTCTGTACTGTAAAGTGTTACTTTCATTTAAAGTGTGTAGTGACTTTTGTTCTTCTGCCTAAGAAAACTGAACAAACTTAGAAACTGGCTGCCGGCTGGTTTGACTTTGAGGCTGAAGGTGAAACGGACGTGGGTGAGTCTTGCTAAGTCTCAGCAATGTGCCACAGGCCGCATGATCGCTACAGCAGCTGAATTGGCCATTTTAGGCCATATCTCACAATAACTGCCCTCCTGAGTATTGGCCAATAACTTTTCTTAATCAATATCGGCCCTTAAATGGTCAAGAGGGTCCAACTGCTTCTACCACCACCTGTTCGGTTTGGATGTTTTAAGTTGTTAAAGTCAGCCAACTTGTTTTTCAGATTGCTCATTGCTTATATAAGACAAACATTAAAGAGAAGTGGTCATGTTACATGGCAGGACCACAGTAAAAATACTGGCATGCTCTAGTATCTTCATTCGCCTTTCTTAACTCGGGTCACGGGATCCCGAGCTGTGAAGAGTCCTGACTCCTGTACCTTGGCTAAGAATAACTCTTCTGGCAATGTATTAGGTTCGAGAGGAGGCGCTCCAGAGTAGTAAAGGTGACAAATAATGAGTGATTAAATAGCTTATCTCTAAAAGAAGAAAGGACAAAAGCCACTGATGGAAAAAAAGAAACTTTTTATTAAGACTAGACACTTAAATGATGATAACGCGTTTTACGGAACACAGTCCACTTCATCAGACCAAATTATATAAAGTATCTTAATCAGTGTAGTACAAGCCAGGAACCCCAATGGCTATTATTTGGTCTGAAGAAGCAGACTGTGTTCCATGAAATGCGTTGTCATCATTCAAGTGTCTGGTCTTAATAAAAAGGTTTTTTTTTCCAAGTAGTGGCTTCTGCCCTCTCTTTTTTCAGAGGTAAGCCATTTTATTACATATGATTTGCCATCTTCTCCACTCTGAAGCACCTCCTACCGTACCCAATACAGTTCACATGCCCCCCTCCTCCCCCCTTAACTGAGGGGCTGTCATGCGTTCAGCTCTTTGAACTTACACCCCCATGTTTTTCTGGAGTGTGATCCACACAAGAGAGGATCCAAATAAGCCGAGTGAGGAAAGTTTTTCCTAACATACCTTTACACTGTGGTTGTGAGTCTTGCAACCCGCCCTTGTATATTCTTATAAGAATATTTCTTCAAGTCTCACTTTGACGTACTACACTATCAGGGGCTCCTGGTGCCTCTCTGTACTTTTCTGTCTCCTCTGGAAGGTTGGCTGATCTCCTTTGGATGCCACAACCTCCCTCCTCTGGCAATAAACCCCACCCCACCGTGGAGATGGTTAATGAGATGCAAATAACTCTGACTTCTATGTAATGTTATGCAAAGTGAGTTTGGAACACTCAAGATACACTTCCTGCTGATTTTAGCTGGTGCAATCCACCTTGCCACCTTTCTGCCCACTGCTGCCACTGGACTATCAAAACACCAGAGGTGAGGCTTGTAGACAGGAGAGGCAGGGCTTAGTTTAAAATTGGTGAAGGCCAAATTCCATAAAGTTTGTGATTTTTGGGGATCAGGCCTTCACCAGGTGCTCAAAATAGGATTTGGATTGATCTAAGGCTCGTGGAGTAGCTTTTGCCTGGCAATCTATTGTTGCTGGTCATGTCTTCAACTTTAATAGGCTAAGTTTTACTCTACTCTTCCCCACAGGGAATGTATCACCAAATCAAATTATGGTGTGAAACCATCACAGGTCACTGTTTTAGCTGCAGATATTGTGTAATATTTCCATTCTTACTTGAAGGCCTGATCGTCATCCTTGGGGGTAGGTGTTTCTGCAAAAATGGCCACTGTTTAAAGACATTTTACAAAATGTGAGGTTCGTCTTTGAAATCAGGGCTTGAATTAAGTGGTTTTATGTAATGTCTAATGATAATGACTAAAACTGAGCATCTACAGAGGATCAGACTAACACAATTTTTACGTTTTTCACATATACAGTGGGTTGCAAAAGTATTCGGCCCCCTTGAAGTTTTCCACATTTTGTCATATTACTGCCACAAACATGAATCAATTTTATTGGAATTCCACATGAAAGACCAATACAAAGTGGTGTACACATGAGAAGTGGAACGAAAATCATACATGATTCCAAACATTTTTTACAAATAAATAACTGCAAAGTGGTGTGTGCATAATTATTCGGCCCCCTTTGATCTGAGTGCAGTCAGTTGCCTATAGACATTGCCTGATGAGTGCTAATGACTAAATAGAGTGCACCTGTGTGTAATCTAATGTCAGTGCAAATACAGGTGCTCTGTGAGGGCCTCAGAGGTTGTCTAAGAGAATATTGGGAGCAACAACACCGTGAAGTCCAAAGAACACACAAGACAGGTCAGGGATAGAGTTATTGAAAAATTTAAAGCAGGCTTAGGCTACAAAAAGATTTCCAAAGCCTTGAACATCCCACGGAGCACTGTTCAAGCGATCATTCAGAAATGGAAGGAGTATGGCACAACTGTAAACCTACCAAGACAAGGCCGTCCACCTAAACTCACAGGCCGAACAAGGAGAGCGCTGATCAGAAATGCAGTCAAGAGGCCCATGGTGACTCTGGACGAGCTGCAGAGATCTACAGCTCAGGTCGGGTAACCTGTCCATAGGACAACTATTAGTCATGCACTGTACAAAGTTGGCCTTTATGGAAGAGTGGCAAGTAAAAAGGCATTGTTAACAAAAAGCATAAGAAGTCCCGTTTGCAGTTTGCCACAAGCCATGTGGGGGACACAGCAACCATGTGGAAGAAGGAGCTCTGGTCAGATGAGACTAAAATTGAACTTTTTGGCCAAAATGCAAAACGCTAAGTGTGGCAGAAAACTAACACTGCACATCACTCTAAACACACCATCCCCACTGTCAAATATGGTGGTGGCAGCATCATGCTCTGGGGGTGCTTCTCTTCAGCAGGGACAGGGAAGCTGGTCAGAGTTGATGGGAAGATGGATGGAGCCAAATACAGGGCAATCTTGGAGGAAAACCTCATGGAGACTGCAAAACACTTGAGACTGGGGCGGAGGTTCACCTTCCAGCAGGACATGGGCCCTAAACATAAAGCCAGGGCAACAATGGAATGGTTTAAAACAAAACATATCTATGTGTTAGAATAGCCCAGTCAAAGTCCAGATCTAAATCCAATCGAGATTCTGTGGCAAGATCTGAAAACTGCTGTTCACAAACGCTGTCCATCTAATCTGACTGTGCTGGAGCTGTTTTGCAAAGAAGAATGGGCAAGGATTTCAGTCTCTAGATGTGCAAAGCTGGTAGAGACATACCCTAAAAGACTGGCAGCTGTAATTGCAGCAAAAGATGGTTCTACAAAGTATTGACTCAGGGGGCTGAATAATTATGCACACCCCACTTTGCAGTTATTTATTTGTAAAAAATGTTTGGAATTATGTAAGATTTTCGTTCCACGTCTCACTGTACACCACTTTGTATTGGTCTTTCATGTGGAATGCCAATAAAATTGATGCATGTTCGTGGCAGTAATGTGAGAAATTGTGGAAAACTTCAAGGGGCCGAATACTTTTGCAACCCACTGTACATAATGAATAGAGAAGTACTATAGAACAGAGCAGTTTAATGCCCAAGACCAGGAACTGAAATGTTTATTTATTTTGTGGAAAGGGGTCACGACCTCTATTGTGTTTTTACTGCTGTTTGTGACATGTGTGGGATATTTCACCTCACTTTTTGTCCCTGGTAACTCTACACATTTCCATGGCCTTAAAAGGAAACCTTGTGGTCCCCAAAATGCAAATGACACCTTGAGGTCCCAGAAAAGTACATAACGGACAGTGTTTAAAAGAGGCACTGAATTGATGTACAGTCGAAAGCAGTAAATTATTCAGCATACCCACTTTTAAAAGATACCCGAAGTGACATGGTGAGATAGACATGTGTATGTACAGTGCCTAGCACACAAATAACTATGCTGTGTTCCTTTTTTTCTTTCTCTGTCTGAAAGAGTTAAATATCAGGTATGTAAGTGGCTGACTCAGTCCTGACTCAGACAGGAAGTGACTACAGTGTGACCCTTACTAATAGAAAATTCCCCTTTTTTAAAAAATATTTTTCTTTTTATTGAAGAGAGGGCAGTAAAATCTACAGTCAAAGGATATGCATTATAGAAAGTTGTAAGACACATTGCCATAATTAACATGCTATGAAAGATGTCATATATAAAATGTATAGTAGCCAAATTATAAATTAGCTGTTAACCTGCAAAAAATAGAACTGGCGTTAACTATTATGCGATAACTGTGAGACAACATTTCCCGTATGTACTGCAATAAACTATGTATCACAAATTACAATCCCTCTCTACATTTTTAAATTTTTAAACACTAAAACAAGACAAAGACATGTAGTAATAGAAGAGGAAAGTAAGAAAAGGAATAAAGAAAAGTAATGAAGAAGAGGAGAGAACTAGGGGGCCAGTGAGCGAGCACGCCACATTACTCACCCACCTCCCTAAGCCTCCCGTTTGGTCCTTGAGCTGAACATAGGATGTAACCTATGTCGAACAGGTAAAGATGTTTACAGAAATATATACTGTAACATCGAGGGGTGAATAGTATAATTAATGTGGTTATAGGCGCTCCTCCAACTCAAATATAGTTTCACAAACAATGAAGCAAACGGGCATGGGTCGCCACACAGTGGGATGGGAAATGCCTCCCTAAATGAAATGAAGTCTGTGCAGGTGCTCAACATGAATAATAGTCCACAGTCCCAGAATAGTCTGTATTCAAACGGACCCAAACGATATCACAAGTTCACAAATATGTATCCACCAGGTACTCTCACCAGATCAGTTGGCTGACTCAATCACAAATCAGCAAACACAGCATACACATATACTCCAACGATCTTCCACTGCTATTGGCATCTGTAGATTCAAACACAATGTGCAGACAGCGTAATACTGCTGGATCACAGTGACAGTGTAATTCACCCCGTGTCAGGTGATCAAATTTGTGTTCCCACCACCAACAATGCAATGGTTAACTGCTCACCAGATTCCAATGCTGACCCCCCGAATCGACCAGCAATGTACGCTTGTGTTTAGATCTTTTCTATTCAGATGGGATGCACATTCCTTATTCAAGTAGAGATCTACCTTCTTCAGATAGAATGAAAAATTCCCATCTCCTCCATAAATCTTTAAACTTTTCTTCACGGTTTGCAGCCAAGTGGATTATTTGCTTTAAGTGTTTGAGTGAGTTAAATTCTACTAGCCAATCACTTATCGTAGGAGCATTGGTGGTTCTCCAAAACTTAGGGATTGTCAGCTTTGCGGCAGTGAGGATGTGACGAATCAGAGATTTCTTGTATGATTTAATGGGCATGGGATTTTTAATAAGAGGAGAGTAACCGGATCATTTGTCACTTTAATTTCACTGATAGCTTCAATAATCTTACAGATTTTATTCCACAAGTGTTGGATATGAACACAACTGTGCCAGATATGGACCATGTCCCCATCCTCACTACCGCATCGCCAGCAAGTGGCAGGTATATCTTTATTAAACCTATGGAGTTTCACCGGGGTTCTATACCATTGGGACAAAATCTTGTATGCGTTCTCTTGAGCCCTGATGGATAAGGAGCATTTGAAAAGAAATCACTTAGCCCATTCCTTTTCAGACAAGGTTATTTTTCAAGGCATGTTCCCACTCTGCAATACATTTTGGTATACTATCACAGGTGTGTGTAAGTAAAACATCGTACAATGCTGAGATCTTATGCTCTGTTGGAGGAGTGACAAAACACAAATGTTCCACATCAGTGATTTCTCTACATGATAAGTGAGTGTCTACCACAGAATGTAAGAAATGCAATAACTGTAAATACTCAAATTTCACTATGGGTGAAATGTTAGTTACATCCATTAATGCGGCCAGGGGAAGAAGTCTATTATCTTTCCATACATGTTTCAGTTTTAGGTCAGGTTGAAGAAGTGTGCGTAGGGTATAGGACGAATTTACACCAGGGGGGAAAAGCAGGTTATTCCAAATAGGCATTTCAGGGCCTACATAGGAGGCAATGCGATGGTGAGATAAAAAACTATCCCAAACTGTAAAGGATACCACAACTGACATGTGGCATAATGAGATAGACATGGGTATGTACAGTGCCTGGCACACAAATAACTATGCTGTGTTCCTTTTTTTCTTTCTCTGCCTGAAAGAGGTAAATATCAGGTATGTAAGTGGCTGACTCAGTCCTGACTCAGACAGGAAGTGACTACAGTGTGACCTTCACTGATAAGAATTTCCCCCTTTTTATCTCTTTCTTGCTCTCAGAAGCCATTTTCTTCTAGGAAAGTGTTTTATAGTTGGAATTTCTTATCAATGAAGGCAGAGAAAGAAAAAAAGGAACACAGCATAGTTATTTGTGTGCTAGGCACTGTACATACCCATGTCTATCTCATTATGCCACATGTCAGTTGTGGTATCCTTTAAGAGACGTAGAGGTAAGTGATGATGGTTTTGTAAGAGATTCTGATATAGTTTTTGGGTATATCCAGATACCCACACCTAGGTCATGTCCTGACAACTTTTTTTCTAAGGAAACCCATTGAGCTTGACGCTGGTCATGGGTCCAATCTAGAATCCGATTGAGATGAACTGCATAGTAATATGTTTTAGGAAGGGTTGAGCCAGGCCCCCTTTGGATTTAGGTTTTTGTAGGACCTATAAGACCACCCTAGGTTTCTTGGCTCTCCAAATATAATTTCACATAAGCTAGGATAGCTTCTTCCAGAAGTACTTATTCACATATATTGGCACTGTTTGGATCACGTCTGGGCATCACATGCATTTGAAGGATGTTAATTCTTCCCATCCATGAATGCAATAAGTGAGTCAAAGACTTAAGATCCTTCTCAAACACCTCTAGCAGAGGGAGATAGTTCAACTCATAGAGTGACTTTAAGTTCGCCATTTAAAAGGGAATGAGCCCTGGATTAATTGTGCCTCCTTTGTGGGTAGTGATATTTTAGACACGATCTTTAAGTCTACGTTTATGAGGGATATAGGGCGATAATTTGAACATAGATGAGGGTCCTTTGCTGGCTTTGGGATAACAATAATATGAGTTTGTAAGGCATGACTGGGGGGGGGGGGTCGAAGCAGAGAGGCTATTGAACGCCGATGCATATAGAGGGGCTAGTTGGGATCTAAATGTTTTAAAGTATTCTATGCTAAAGCCGTCTGGCCCCGGAGCTGAAATTCCCGTTTTTATCTCTTTCTTGCTCTCAGAAGACAATTTCTGCTAGGAAAGTGTTTTAGGCACTGTACATACACATGTTTATCTCATCATGCCACATGTCACTTCGGGTATCCTTTAAGGTAATTATCCTGGTTTCAGCATCAGAACAATTCCTATATCTCTATATTGTTGTATATTGGTATATAGCCCCCGCCCTCCCAGTGATGTCACAGTAAATGTAAATGAATAAAAAAAAAAAAGCAATTTTATTCTGTTATTTTCACCCCAGGTCCTCTTTAAAACTTGTGATTCCATCTCCCAGCCTTATGTTTCCTCATACAGCAGAGATACATTTTTGTAAGGCAGGTTGCCAACTTACCTATTTCTGTCAGCCATTTTGCGACAGATCCATAAATTTCATCTAGTATAAGAATTACGACTAAGTTAATGATAACAGCGGTGGCTGTCACTGTCACACGAACATTCGCTCTTGTGCTTTCATTTGTGCTTAATGCCAAGGCCGCGGCAATGGTGATGCGATATATGATGACCCCGAACACTGCGGAAAACGTCAGCGCAATCTGTCAAGACAAAGAACGCGGTCAGCATGTCAGAAAAGAGCTTTATCTTGTGATTACAGCCAGTGGCATAATTATAATTAATGCCCTCCAGGTAAACATTGATGGTGCCCCCCCAATGTTAAAACCCCTTCCCTTGCCTCCTCCTTCCAGCTGTCTCTCTTTGTGGAGGGACAGCCCCTCTTTGGGACCCCAATCCCTCTTTTCCTCATTTGTCCCTCTTTCAGGACTCTTGATCAGATTTATACATAACTCCCAACTTTTTGAGATGTGAGAAAGAGGGACACTTAAGCCCCGCCCCTGCCACACCCCTGATCATACCCCGTCACTCCCTTAGTCATGCATAAATGTTTCATTAGAAAAATATGTTGTTTTATCATTCGAACCACACTGGCCCTTTCTATCCTGGTTCATTTTTCTTCATATTAACATTTTAAAATGCGTGATATATAATAATTTAAAGGATGGGAATAAATTTTATCAATCAAATATCAGTATAAAAGTTTATAAGTATATAAGTTTATGTAAATATCTGTATTCTATCTACTGAAAAATGTGTAACATGATTCCCAATCCTTTGAATTGATACATTAATAATTTTCATACAGAATGTTAACATGAAGGAAAATAATATGATAAAGATTTCTACAAATTTTCATTTCAAAAAAGTACTCCTGCCCCTTATTTCTTAAAGGGAACCTTAACTGAGAGGGCTATGGATGTTTCCTTTTAAACAATACCAGTTGCTTGGCAGTCCTGCTGATCTCTTTGGCTGCAATAGTGGCTGAATCACACCTGAAACAAGCATGCAGCTTATCCAGTCTGACTTCAGTCAGAACACCTGATCTGCATGCTTGTTGAGGGGCTGTGGCTAAAATTATTAGAGACACATGATCAGCAGGAGAGTCAGGCAACTTGTATTATTTTAAAGGGAAAAAATCCATATCCTTCTCAGTTTAGGTTCCCTTTAAAGGACAATTAAAGTGAGAGGCATGTGGAGGCTGCCATATTTATTTCCTTTCAAACAATAGCAGTTGCCTGGCTTCCATTCTGACCTTTTTCATGCATCAGTGGTGTCTGAATCAAACACCTTAAAGAGACTCCGTAACAAAAATTGCATCCTGTTTTTTTATCATCCTACAAGTTCCAAAAGCTATTCTAATGTGTTCTGGCTTACTGCAGCACGTTCTACTATCACCATCTCTGTAATAAATCAACTTATCTCTCTCTTGTCAGACTTGTCAGGCCTGTGTCTGGAAGGCTGCCAAGTTCTTCAGTGTTGTGGTTCTGCTATGAACTCCCCCATCCAGGCCCCTCTCTGCACACTGCCTGTGTGATATTTAGATTAGTGCAGCTTCTCTCTGTTCTATTATCTTTTACAAGCTGGATAAATCCTCCTCTGAGCTGGCTGGGCTTTCACATACTGAGGAATTACATACAGGCAGAGCTGTCTGCACTCTGCAGGAAGAAATAGCCTGACACTTCAGTGGAAGATAGCTGCAGGGGGAAAGAAACACACACACCACGAGGAGGAGAGAGATGAAGCAGAAGCAGCAAAGGCAACATCCGTGCACTGTGTAGCCAGCATTACAGTGAGTCTCCCTGCCTGTCACACATCCGGCCAGCATGGAGTGTAGGTAGCTCTCTGTATCACAGTACTGCCTTGCTTGTATCACTGTCGTGCATTCAGCCTTCTACCTCTGCTGCTCACATCCTGTCAGTCCGTTTATCTTGCAGCCTCTGTAGTGTTGCTGATATCAGCTACCTGGTGGCTGGCAGGAGTGCTAAGTGCCACACTTCTGCTGGATACATCCTCTGTGTGCTGGGATGACATTAGCATTCCTGAGAACCATTCCTAAGAAACTGGGATGGGAGCAGGGAAGCCTTTCTACATGCAGGCCATGGGGGTTATTTCTGCCAAGACAAGGAGTGAAGGAGGGAGAGCCAGCATGACTGAACAGCTACAATCCGAGCCCATCTTTAGAAAAAATCCCCTGCACAGAGTCCTGCTCTGCTTTCAAAGGGAAAATGCATAATTTCACTTAATAATGGGCTGTTGTGAGCTGCTCTGATCAGTCAAGCGGCTTGGTTTCCCCCTTTATGGCAGACATTGCACTATGACTATGGTAGAAATTAGATTGTGAGCTCCTTTGAGCACTCTCAGTGACGTGCCTCACTATATACTCTGTGAAATGCTGCAGAAGATGTCAGTGCTATTTAAATACATAATAATATGGCATGACATTAGATTGTAACTATGGTAGGGATTTAGGGTTGCCAGGTGTCCGGTTTTAGACCGGACAGTCCGGTTTTTGGCCGCTGTGTCCTGTCCAAAAAGGCATGTTAAAACGGACAATTAAGATTTCCGGTTTTATGCCTTTTGCCACTTGCCGCCACCCGTCCGCCAGCGCTGCGCGACCGCTGATTCGCTGCCTGGCTGTCAGTCAAAGGCACAGCCAGCCAGCTTACGCGGCGTAAGTTACGCCAGCTTAAGTACCGCCCCGAGCCCGCGCTTCCCGACGTTGCTACGGCAACGCCAACGCTGCGTTGCCAACGCACGCATGACGTGCGTCACTCACGTCATTTGCAATGCGATTCTGCATCTGCGAAGGAAGCAAGGTAAGGTCAGGAGTCTGGAGATATGGTGAGTGAGTGACCCATAATTCTCTGGTTGTATTTCCGCTCTTTGTGTGCGCTCCGCTCTATCTCCCCTCCGTATAGTCCAGGCGTGACTTTCAATCTCATTCAATCTCGCCTGAGCCCGCTGCTTACTATACTTTACACTTGAATTCATACTATTGTACAACGCAATTTATACTGTTATACTGTTATGTTTGTTATATTTGCTCAAAATGTGTACATACATGTATGCGCAGATTTATATTTTAACTTTATGCCTATGTATGTCCACTTTATTGTTCTCAATAAAAAATTTTGGTGGGAAAAAAAAAAAAAATTAAAACTTCCCGCAAGAAATCGACCACTTCACTGTGCAAAAACGCCATAAATACATTGCATTATTTGCATAGTTTTCCAGTTTTGTAATAGTTTTCTGCTCTGTCTCTTATTATGTGCATTTACTGGTGAAAAGCGGTCTCTTATTATGTGCATTAACTGGTTAAAAAAAGTGGTCTCTTATGTGCATGTACTGGTGAGGACAGTTAGTGACATGGCTATGTACTCTGTAATGTGCTGCAGAAGATGTCAGTGCGATATAAATACTGTAAAAAACATTTTTTTAAAAGCCCATTGCTTAGCCCCACTCTACATAAAAGTGCGCTTCTGACTCCGCCCCTAACTCCACCCCCTGTCCGGTTTTCTCCATCAGCCGACCTGGCAACCCTACACACAAATGATCTCTTGAGATTCAAAAGGATGGCTGTATACAGCCTGCTTGTGTATGGATGTATTTTCTATGTGTGGACATACTGTACATCAATCTACTTCCTGTTTTGGTGGCCATTTTGTTTGTTTATAAACAAACTTTTTAAAACTGTTTTTAACCACTTTTAATGCGGCGGGGAGCGGCGAAATTGTGACAGAGGGTAATAGGAGATGTCCCCTAACGCATTGGTATGTTTACTTTTGTGCAATTTTAACAATACAGATTCTCTTTAAACAAGCATGCGGCAAATGCAGTCACACTTATTTGCTGCATGCTTGTTCAAGGTATGTGACTATAAGTAATAGAGGCAGGGGGTCAGAGAGACAGCCAGGAAACTTGCATTGTTTAAGGCAGATTTTACACGCGAGGCAAGCGTTGTGGTGCAATGCTCCGCCCCCTCTCATCGCACTACAAGACCAAAAAATTGATTCATATGACCCTGTGGCAGAGTGTGCCGACAGGGTCATATGCATAGCACTGCCCCCCCCCCCTTCACCACCACCAGGGGCGTAACTAGACTTATCATCAACAATGAGGACAAGGCACTCCACGGGCTTCAAACTTGCGTTTGTTTATTCAGAGCTTTGACACATACATGTTACGGGTCACCAGACCCTTCCTCAAGTGTCACTAGACTTAATAGGACCCCCTGCAAAAATGATATCATGGGGCCCACTTGGCCCCCAAACCACATAGGGTCACATGATTGGTAGCCGACGAATGGCAGCAGAGAATGTTCTGCTGTGAAGCAGCGTGTAGAAGCAGGAAAAAATTACAGACCCTCCCACTACTCTGCATGGTGGGAGGAGGTGACAGGGATAGTTTTTGTGAGCAAACGGGAGAATTCTTGCTAATTGACTGCACTTGTGCTTGGGGAGAGGAAGAATGAGAGGTCCCCAAAGCCTCTGGGGCACCCTTGCAATGGCAGGAGTCGCAGGGGTGATTGCTATGCCCATGACCACCACACACATGCCCTTCGCCCCTCGCCCCGTGATGTACTCTCTGCTGCTGGACAGGAAGTACATCACTGTGATTTCCTGCTTCCAGGCCCTACTTGTGTTGTTCCGCGCATGTACAGCACCGTCTCCAATGTATTTAAAGTTACTGCATCACTTATTGATTTACATGTATTTGGTCGCCATGGAAATTGTTTGTGGCGAGTCGCTGGTGGATCGGAAGCTTCCGGCGCAACGTGACGCGGTTAGTGTACTGGGCCCCATACACTTTCTTTGCTGTTGTAATACCCTGTGTGCAGAAAGGAGCCTCTAAGGAAATAAATATGTCAGAATCCATATCACACTCACATCAGGTTCACATTAAAGAGACACTGAAGCGGAATTTTTTTTTTTATAATATAATGATTTGCATGTGTAGTACAGCTAAGAAATAAAACATTAGGAGCAGACATATGAGTCTTATATTGTTTCCAGTACAGGAAGAGTTAAGAAACTCCAGTTGTTATCTATGCAAACGAGCCATTGAGCTCCACCACTTTCAAAGTTGCAGACAGCTCTGTTCTGAAGCTTATTATCTTAGCTGTCAGTCACTGTATTTTCTTTTTCTCCCCAGAGGACAGGTCAATAGTTCACAAGCTCTGTAAAAACATTTAGAATGCTAAATAGTGTGTAAACTGCAAGTATATGAGAATGATGCAATGTTATAAAAAACCCTATATAACTGTAAATAAAAATAGGAGAATATTCTCTTTGCTATTAATCATCTAGTAATTATCCGTTCTACACAACCAATTCATTATATCATGATTTTTTTTTCCGACTCTTTAAGGTTCATCCAACTAAATTACTAAATTGTACTCTCCAAAAAGCATCCAACAACACAAAAGCACTTGAATCTCACATCACAGAACCAATCCCATCTCTCCAATACTCCAAACACATTCCCATTCCCCCTCCCCCACTCTCCATTGTGCTCACCATAAATAAAATTGCTCCAAAATTGACCAGATATGCTGGGATCCGATCTCTCCACGTCAGCTTCTCCTTCTTCTGAATCAGGAAGCAAGAAGAAAAAAACACAAATTAGCAAGCTTTTAAAATATTACTTATAAATAAAGTTAGTGAAAAAATAGTAATTTTCATAAAAGGCAGAATGTGGGTTTATTCTTGGAAGGTTCAGTATTGTGCGTATGAGCAATGCTGTCTATAATAAGCATTACTTCCATTAAACGGAGACTGGACTGACATCATCGAACAGGAGCAATCTGGCACGCCGCCATAGTTGTATTCTGTATACAATGTTTAAAGGGGACTTCTAGTCCAAACCTTTTTACCTTTGTACAAGTGTAAGTCCCCTTTCCCAGATAATAGAATTGCTGTGTGATTAGTGTTTTTGCAAATTCACATTCGCCGCACAGTTAATACAAGTCAATGGCATTGCGTTGTTGTAGGCACTTCTGAATTTGAGTTGACCTGAGGAAGCGGGCAAGCACTCATGAAACTCATTGGGCCTGATTCACAAAGCGGTGATAACTCAGTTATCACGCCTAAAAGACTTTAGGCGTGATAAGCTGTGCACCGCTGAGTTAGCACCGCTTTGTGCTCTTTATCGCGCGCAAAGTCCCGCATCGCGCAATTCCGCAAACTATGCGCGCGGGATTTCGCACGAGTTTCATTTTATCACGCCTAAACTGAGTTTAGGCGTGATAAAGGGCTTTTCACAGGCGTGCAAACACTTTGCACCGCTTTGTGAATCAGGCCCATTGTCTTTTATAGTGCTTGAATAGAAAACCTCTTTCCTAGACTGGCCCTGTTCTTCAGCTGAGGAAAGACCAACACTACCTCTACTTTTAGACTGTTAAGAATTGTATCTAATTCAGTCACCTCCACCCCTTATTATCATCATGCTGACCCTTGTTCACCATAGAAAGTACATACTATGGCCACTTGGGCGTCAGAACAAGAGCAAGAAACGATGGAACAAGTTGGTCTCATGAGTCATGTCTTATTTTTAGGACTTGATGATGCGGCTTTGACCCCTACCGCCAAAACCAAAGATTGCTGAAAACCTCCCCTTTACGGCAACAGTGGTCTTGTAGACTCTGTGCCAGAGTTGTTTTGGCATCACAACGGGAGCTGACATACAATTATGCAGGTGCTTTTAAATGTTTTGTATTATGTATATATTTTTTAATGTGGAATTATCTTACATAACTTGATTCAGACAAAAATAAGTCCTATAAACATGAGCAGCGGTGATTCAGCCCCTCAATACTAATAAACATTTATTGGAGTACAGCTAATGATGGTAAAATTAGCAGCAGATCGTGCATATGGGCATTCTAAAGAACGTTCTTAATGTGCGTTAATATTAAACAAAGATGTTTCCATCGGATGTGACTTTATTATTCATTCCATGATCCTTTCGCCCATTAAGAGGACAATTCTATTTACAACTTTCCAGATGCCGTCCATGTGGATTCCATGGCCAGTGTATTTGCTGCGAGCCAGACGCCCGCTTCTGTGCCAGCAGCACGGGATTGTGGGTAATGCAGGGCAAGTGGAACAGTGTGTTTATATGGGCACTTTGCCTTTATTTAATGCCCATTTCAGCAGGTTTTTTTTTCAAAGAAACCTCCTTTGTCGCTATTGCCCCCATTTACACACATGCCGTACCTTCAAATCACCCGCTACCATCCCCCAAAACCAAGTGTGTAAGTAGAGGGGTGCAGTCTCTGAGACTACAGGGGGTCCAGCACTGTAAGAAGGCCCCAAATACTACTTCAATCCCTCCAATAAAGGGGTCCATCCTTCAGATCAGGTGTTTTTGTTGCTACACTTGTTATGGGTGTGGAGATTACGATGTCTACACTCGTTTTATGACCCTTGTAAGATGGGTCTCCAGCCTGGGAGGGTCACAAGGGGTTGGTAAGGGAAAGAGTGTGAACATTGGAAGGGCCCAATAAAATCTTTGCTGGGGGGCCCCATGATTTGTAGATAGGCCCCTGACCAAAACTCTGTGGTATTCTTCTACTTTCACCAGACCCCTCAGGGAGACTGCTTGGATTATTTCTAGTCACATCGCTCACGGTGCTCATGTCATACTTACCCATCTCATACTCCCGCCACTGCACATTTCAGGTGACTCCCTCTTAATCCCTTAATGCCACGCCCCTCATGCATTATTCCACTAAAGCCATGCACTCACCACTTTTCGGAATGGGAGGAGGATATTAGTTATAACACCCACACCTTCCCTCCACCCCTCCATTATGTTCTGATTGGTGAAGGGAGGTTGTGGATCTTGAGGATCAGATCATTTCAGTGCTGGTGGTTACAAGCACACAATGTCAAAAGACAGGTCTGGCCCACCTTATCAGGATTAGGCAGAGATGGATTGAGATGTATTAGGGCCCTAGAAAAGGTAGTAGATCCGGGCCCCCACTTGTGGTTCTTTGGTATGCAGAAGTGGAGAGAGGTTAGAGAAGGTGGTAGGAGGTCCCCTTGACACCCACTGGTCCCCAAGCACTTTCCTTGGTTGCGTGATGGCAGTGGCGGACACACGGCCATGCAGGCCGTGCCGCCGAACGAGGGCCCCTGAAGTTCCGTTGCTTCAGGGGCCCATTAAGTATTTTATATATATATATATATATATATGTATATTTTTTTGTTTGTTTGTTTCCCTGGGGGGCCCCGACTCCTATCCTCCCTCCCTCCCTCACCTCGGGGGGCCCCCCTCCCCTTATTCATGGCGGGAGAGCGGCAAATAGAGGATGTCTCCGGGGCTCCAGGCAGGCGCTAGAGGCTCAGCCGCCGCTTGGTCTCCGATGCCTCCAACTCTATATACGGCTCGCTACTAAACAAGGAAGTAGCAAGCAGTATACAGAGTTGGAGACATATTGGAGACCAAGCGACTGAGCCTCTAGCGCCGGCCTGGAGCCCCGGAGACTTCCTGTATTTGCCGCTCTCCCGCCGCGCATATCGGGAGGGGGGCCCCCCGAGGTGAGAAAGGGGGGGGAGGATAGGAGTCGGGCCCCCCACCCGGATAGCTACCCACCCACCCGGCTACCTGCCTACCTACCCACCCGGCTACCTACCCACCCACCAGGCTTCCTGCCTACCTACCCACCCGACTACCTAACCACCCACTAGGCTTCCTACCTACCTACCTACCTACCTGTAATAGCATCAGCAACCAAGAAAAAAAAAGGTCTTGGTTGATATAGTTTTCTGTCTGTCTATCCTGCAGATAAGAAACCTTGATCAATATTATTGTAGTGCTCGTTTCCTATGTGCATCAGCAAGGACATATTACCCACACTCTGAATATCAGCTTGTCTTCTCGAACCCTAAGAGGCACCTGAAATAAGCACACCGGGTGACTTGCACATGTGTTGTGTTCCCTACAGGACTAAATGCTGTTGGCCTGACCAGTACTCAGCTTATCAGGAGAATTTTTTCATCACTAATAGAGAGTAGCAGCCAGCTACATATCTTTTCATAAGACAATTACCTCAACCATTGTCATAAGACCACTGCAGCTAGTTTACTATTAGTACAGGCACAGAGGAACAGCTTATACGGTACATATTGGCACGGCCGTTTCTTGGGCAGTGCAGACAGGGAACCGCCCTGGTCGCAGACTAGCAAGTAGAAGAAGGGGGCGCAGGCAGAAGGACATAACCACTATGGAGCTGGTGACCCATGGTGCAGCCAAATAAAAGAAGATTACCAGCATGATCACCTTCCTTGACTCCTCCTGGGCTGCCTGTGTCAGATGTCAAGTCATCATCACGTCACCACCGCGTGATGCCACCTGATGTCCTGTAGCGGTACTGCAGGCTGTCAGTGCTTGGCGCTCATGTGTTGGCTTTCCGGGCTCTCCTAATCTGTGTGTTTTCCTGGTCCCTGCTTCCTCCTGGATGAGCGGCTGGTCACTAGTAAGTAGGCAGATCTACTTGTGACCTGTGACTATGTGACTGTCCCTATAGAGTAAAGGTTTGCGAGTCCACAGGGAAGGGGGGAAGGGGGTGCAATTTTTACACCTTTGCCCTGGGTGCAATTTAGTCTAGAAACTGCCCTGCATATTGGAGGCAGCAGAGATCAGAACACACTGCAGATAGTTTACTATCAGTACAGGCACAGAAGACCAGCTTATACTGTACATATTGGAGGTAGCAGAGATCAGCACATGCTGTAACTAGTTTACTATCAATATAGGCACAAAGTAACTAGTTTTACTGGACGTGATATGCCAGTAGTATAACGGAAGTATATTGCATTCTTAATCCAATTAAACTTGACCATCCATCTCTGTGTCATAGAATGTAGCGACATGTATAGTAAAACTAGCGAACGTTAGTGATTTATGCAGCAGTTGTAGAGTAAATATTCTAGGCTTGTGTGGTATCTATACATATATATATATATATATTTTGTAATTTATAGGTTCGGCGTGGACTTCTCGCGAATGACTTCATTTCGGCGGAGCATGTGCATGTTTTATTACAGTTGCATGTATCTGTGGCATATTAAGAGCTTGTCGAGTCTTGAGAGAGTCGTATTATTTTTCAGAGGAGAATCGGAGGTCAGTCTTGCGTTCCCAGCCAGATTTAACCCTCGCCTCGCTGGAGAACCATTTCCCTCGGAGGTGACTCACGGCAAAAGCCGCCGCCTGGCGTTAGAGCGACCCGCGCTCTCATTTGCCCATTCGGAAACGATGTCCCATCAGAAAGGAAGCAATGAAACGCGGACATAAATTCTGACAGGATGTCCGCTCGGTTAATGTGCGATCTGAAATGAACCATCATTTTCGAAGAAAGAGAGGGAGGGAGTGACTCATTCAACAGAATGTAAAGAAGATCAGCCAAATACCGTAGTGAGTCATGGCTGCAGATTGATGGAGGGAAGACAGGACGCACTGATCTAATAAAACGCATGTGTAGTTTGGTCTTAATTTAAAGGGGATTCCACCCAACTTCACGGATTGGTGGAGTAGGAAGTCAGGAGCCTAAGCCCTTTATACCTCCAATGTATGGATTTCATGCATTGTGCTTTGTTTAAAAAACAGTTTTTTATTTTATTTTCCATTCACTAGTGACATTACTGAGAATGCAAAATATAAGTCTGACACGCGCTAACAATGTACAGTAATGACAGAGGCGCCAACAGAATAAAAAAAGAACTGTTTAAAACAATAAAAAACAAGGGGGTAAGGGTGGACTTACCTCCCCAAATTCCACACACAACAGCTGCGATCAATATGCAAAAAACATTTAATCTGTACTCCAGGTAAAAACAATTGCAACGCGTTTCGCGGGTCTCAAGCCCGCTTCCTCAGGCAAAATACAAAAAGGAGCAGAGGCGCTACGCTATGCTACACAACTGCTAAGCTGCTCCTTTTTGTATTTTTGTATTTTGGCGCCTCTGTAATTACTGTACATTATTATCCACCTGGTGGATGGGTGTGAACACCCCCTTCTTTCCTTTGCTACAGAGAGCGACTTCTTAACCTGAGTGGGGACAGGTTTAACATCCCCATATGTGCAATTAGTGGTTGCCTGTATCCCAGCAACCCGTGTTTGTGAGTATATCTCTATTTTCTTACGACATTGTCACCCATAATCATCAATAATACACTATTGGGGGCTCCCGTTGTTTATTTTTTGTCTTCTTACATACGCGCTAACAATATATATCTTCTTTATTCAAATAAAAGATAATTTAAAAAAATCAGTAAAATATCCCCAATCCACTCATCCATTCCACACCACCTCTACATACACACCTTAGAAGGGCCCTTCTGAAAAAATATATAAAAATGTTTTTATACAAAATAGGGATATGAAGTTCCCAATGCGTTAGGATTCTACCCCAACAATGTCCTGTATTGATCTAAATAGAAAGCCTTGTACTGAATAGAAGTCTAGCAAGACTAGCAAAATCCTCCTGAAGAAGGCCAATGTTTATTGGCAGAAACGCGTTGAGGTTTCTTTCTTCTGTAAACACTGTTGGTTGGTGGAGACCGTGGACGGAGTGGTATACTGCGGAAGCGTGCAGCGGTTACCTATGAAGTAAGTTCCATAGGTCTTCTTCTGAGTGGTGACGTCACCCATAAGCACCAACACGAACGTGAGTTAAGCTGAGCGGAAGTGCGGCGAGCGGAAGTGCGGCGAGCGGAGCACTGTATTCTTCACACGGAAGTGACGTATGCCACACTAGGAGGCCAGCATGGAGTGCACCGAGTGAGCTGTTTGACACAGGACGGTCCTGGCTTTGCGGTTGATGACAGAATCGCCAGGAGTGGTATGTGGATCATGCATGGATCTATACATTGAACTGTAAATGAACCAACCCCCTGTTATGCAATTGGATCTATCTGTTTACCGACATTTGGAAAACGGGACGCTATTAGAAGAGGTTTATTAGGACGGACTTCTATTCAGTACAAGGCTTTCTATTTAGATCAATACAGGACATTGTTGGGGTAGAATCCTAACGCATTGGGAACTTCATATCCCTATTTTGTATAAAAAAAATGTATATATTTTTTCAGAAGGGCCCTTCTAAGGTGTGTATGTAGAGGTGGTGTGGAATGGATGAGTGGATTGGGGATATTTTACTCATTTTTTAATTATCTTTTATTTGAATAAAGAAGATATATATTGTTAGCGCGTGTCAGACTTATATTTTTAATTTTTAGCACAAAATACTGAGGGTTTGAGGGATCCCTCTGTCTCACACGCTGCTTAATTGATCCCCTCTAGCGCATCCCCTCTAGCGCATGGTAATTACAAATTTTATCACTGAGAATGCAGCCTATCCATTTACTAGAGACCAATGACATGACTGAGAATGCAGCCTATCCATTCACTAGAGACGAGTGACATCACTAAAATGCAGCCTATCCATTCACTAGAGACCAATGACATGACTAAGAATGCAGCCTATCCATTCGCTACAAACCAGTGACATCACTAAAAATGCAGCTTATCCATTCACTAGAGACCAATGACCTGATTGAGAATGCAGCCTATCCATTCACTAGAGACCAGTGACATCACTAAAAATGCAGCCTATCCTTTCCCTACAGGCCAGTGACGTGACTAAGAATGCAGCCTACCCATTCACTACAGACCAGTGACATCACTAAAATGCAACCTATCCATTCACTAGAGACCAATGATATGACTGAGAATGCAGCCTATTCATTCGCTAGAGACCAGTGACATCACTGAGAATGCAGCCTATCCATTCACTAGAGACCAGTGACATCACTAAAAATGCAGCCTATCCATTCACTAGAGGCAAGTGACATGACTGAGAATGCAGCCTATCCATTTGCTAGAGACCAGTGGCATCACTAAAAATGCAGCATATGCATTCACTAGAGACCAGTGACATCAATGAGAAGGCAGCCTAACCATTCACTAGAGTCCAGTGACATCACTGAAAGTGCAGCCTATCCATTCACTAGAGACCAGTGACATCACTGATAATGCAGCTTATCCATTCACTAGAGACCAGTGACATCAATGAAAGTGCAGCCTATCCATTCACTAGAGACCAGTGACATCACTGAGAATGCAGCTTATCCACTCGCTAGAGACCAATTACATCACTGAGAATGCAGCCTGTCCATTCACTAGAGACCAATTACATCACTGAGAATGCAGCCTATCCATTCACTAGAGACCAGTGACATCACTGAGAGTGCAGCCTATCCATTCACTAGAGGCCAGTGACATCACTGAGAGTGCGGCCTATCTATTCACTAGAGACCAGTGACATCACCGAGAATGCAGCCTATCCGTT
This sequence comes from Hyperolius riggenbachi, assembly GCF_040937935.1. Lineage (NCBI taxonomy): Eukaryota > Metazoa > Chordata > Amphibia > Anura > Hyperoliidae > Hyperolius > Hyperolius riggenbachi. The sequence continues at coordinate 484,378,824 of NC_090648.1, read as the reverse complement.
CACAAGAGACCAGTGACATCACTGAAAATGCAGACTATCCATTCACTAGAGACCAGTGACATCACAGACAGACATGTTCTGTTTTTTGTGTCTCTTAAAAGGAGTCTGAAGCGATTTTAAAAATAAAAAACAGATACTCACCTAAGGAGAGGGAAGGCTCTGGGTCCTATAGAGGCTTCCCGCTCTTCTTCTGGTCCCTGCGTTCCCCCGCAGGCTCCCCCATTAGCAGTCCATGACCATTTGGTCATGGACTGCTCTCTTCCGAGCTGAGTGCACTTTGGCAGTCTTCGGAAGCACTCGGGCTTGGACCGGATGCTCTGTACTGCACATACGTGAGCACCTTCTCTTAGGCACATGCACGTGCGCAGTACAGAACCGCCGGTCATTGGGATCCCGAGGGCTTCCGAAGACTGCCGCCGTCTCCCGTGGCAAGAGATTTAAAAGGAGGAGCTTGCGGGGGAATGAGGAGACCAGCAGAAAAACGTGATGGCTCTGTAGGACCCCAAGCCTTCCGTCTCCTTAGGCGAGTATCTGTTTTTTTATTTTTAAAGAAGCTTCAGAATCACTTTAAGTTAAACTCTACATTTTACCAGGCTGACATAATGGTTGCGGAGTAGAAATTCGTACTAGACACCTCTCTTGAGATAAATGAGTTATTTTTAGCAAAGCGAGAGGTTTTACGATAACTTTAGCAAATTGAGCTTGTCATTTAGGATCAGTGATGTCTGCACATTTATAGTATTGTATTATCGCGGCATGCCTGCGCAGGATTGCATGTCATTTTGTGACATGACACCTGAGAAAGAGAACAATTGACCCCAGTAATGAAATTGCAACATCCAATCTGACCAATATTAAAATGGCTCTCATCATCGGGGGATCCATCATGGTAAGACATGGTAGCGATGACCTTGTACGTTTCTAAAAAGGTGTTTCACATCCACCCAGAATACTAGATAGCTCAAACATTGATCGATTTTATGGTAAGCCGTGATTTCACAGAATTTCCTTTGTTCCTACTCGAAGCAGAATATTGTGCACAAAAAATATTTCCTCTTTTGGTTGTACAGTAGATGTCATCCCCGTTCTAACTCCAAAGATAGTTTTTTTTTCTCTGTAGTGTTCCCATCCAGCCAAGGGCTCCTAAATTTTTGAGGGTCAAGTCTCAGCCAGACAGTCACGTCCCCCATAGGCTGATGGGGCTGAGCAAGTCTAATGATGTCACAAAATCAGTTTCTCCCCAGGCATGCTCAGTTAGTCACTTAGATACAACTATAAGTTGAGGAGACTTTAAAAACAAACAAGTTGAGAATACAAACAGGATCTTTTATGGTGAGGTACTTCTGACCATGTGTGGTAAATTAATATTGGTTCTCTCAAAATTAGATAACTAATGTAGGCAACCCAATTGTGTATGGTGGATCAGGATAATCAACCTAAGCCTCACTTGGGAGGGTGGACCACCAGCTGCACTTAATCCATAAAATGTCCTACCATATGAACAGAGGCACGCAAAACATATAAAATTGAGTATGCGGGTTCCCTTACCTTAATCCTTTCAGTACTGGCAAGCTCTGGTACCATAAGGCGAGTGAAGTCATCTCATCGCTCGCTTGGCCCAACGCAGTGCCTGATTTGGGCACTTCCATAGGCCGTAATGTTCATAACAGCTACAGTGGCGCAGCTTGGATTCTATTAAAATAATGTAATTTGGATGCTGGCAATAGCTGGACACCAAATTACGCATCCAGGGGAACAAATTAGGGAATCAGTGAAGGAAGAGCCATCCTTTGGCGTCTTCTTGCACCCAAATCATGAGTGGCTGGAACATACGTACGCCCTTAACTCTTCAGCAGCCAAATAAAGAAAAAAATGATTTGGCTACAGGGCCAAATTTTTCGTGCCACTAGGGAAGTGGGCCTTTCTCAGCCTGGCAGGTTCGGCAAGGTATGTAGTGGAAGGGTAGGGGATGAGGCAGGGAGCTCTCATACATACCTGTTCGTGCAGCTGGATTGGTTTCTTCTTCCTCCACCGCGGCAGTGATGTACTCCCGACATGTGTTCTCAGTTCTTATCACATGATATGACATGTGATCGGGATCCAGGAGATCATGTCAGTGTTACAGCGCCATCCGGTGGGGGAAGAGGGGTGATGGAAGAGGCTCTTCCATCTCTTCCATCACTCCTCCTCCACCAGCAGGTGGTGGTGTAAGGCTGACATTGTGTCCTGGATCCCGATCATGTCAAATCATCGGATCGATGTGATCGGGTCCCAGAAGACCTGCTGGATGTTCAGAGCTGCTGGTGGCGAAAGAGAAGAAGCCGTCCGGAACAGGTAACTGTAACTGCTCCATACTACCCAATCTTTTGGCTGCATTAGGTAGCTTTGCTGGCAAAGGTCTACGTTGCACAGCAGTCTTCAAACAAAATATTTTGTTTGAAGCTAATGGGTTACTAACAAATTTTGGTGTGGTGATTGAGATTTGTTTGTGATAGGTATACTATAATGCAGGGCCGGGCTGAGGCAGAGGCGAGAGAGGCTCCAGCCTCAGGGCGCAGTGTAGGAGGGGGCGCACAACTCACTATCATTCCCCTATTGTGTTGGAAGCAGTGAGAAATAAGATAATGGGATACATGGCAGTGACTGCAAGCCAGATAACTAGAGATTAAGGTGTGAAAGGGGGGGGGGGGGGCTGGGGCACCTATCACTCTAATAGCAATCAGTGTGTGACTGCTGGGGTGGGAGGGATGGTGGGGCGCACTTTGGTGTCTCAGCCTTGGGTGCTGGAGGACCTTGTCCCGGCTCTGCTATAATGCCCAGATACCAGACTTAAAAAGTTCTGATCTAGCAAATAGGAAAGCAGCTGAGTATACCAGCGCAGTGTGATCTATACCCTACATGCCAAACGGCTAATATTCCGGAAGTGATGTATCGACCACCAACATCGATCTGTTCCCATAAAAACAAATACATATGTTCTGAATCACGGTGACAGCAGCATCTACTGACACCAGCCCAGACCACATCAGAGATGAGGGTGTAATAAAATAAAGCATTAATATAAATATGTCACTCTTTCTCGCTCGTACAATTTTCTCTGTTTATCTCGGTTAATAACAAACGTTTACAATCCGACTTTCACTTTGAGGGAACATTTCTTCTTGGCCCGCGTTTACTCTGTCATCTGTCAGGGCTTTATGTTGATCTGTAAACAGACTCCCTCCTTGGGTTATTCAAGTATATATTTTTAGTTCCAACGGCTTTCATTAATTGCGTTTTAGCAGCAAAATTACAAGGCCCCCCACTAGCGTAATTCCCAACGCGGGGGAAAATTAAAACAAACAAGAGACACAAAGTGACAACATGACAAGGCTCATCAATGATGGTCGGACTCTCCCACCATTTATTTCTGCTTCCTGAAAATGTTTTGCTAATGGAAAAAAGTAAAGAAAAAGTTTTATAAGTTTATTCATAAACAAATTAGTAATCTGGTGTAAATTATCAAAGGAACATTTTATCTGTGGTGTTGTTAGGGATGGTTTGAAATTCCGCTGGAATTCCGCATTCCGACATGTAAAATTCTGAATTCCCTGGAAATCCAACGGAAATCAGAATTTTCATATTCAGCGGAATTGTTTTTTGTTGTTGTTAATAAAGTTTGTTATGTTGAATTCCAAATTCCACAGAATCCCCTATATTTTGCGGATGTATGCTATATTATTTGTAATCCACAGTTGCAACCCGCGGTACATTTCCAAATTCTCTGTTTGGCCTAATAATTCCAAGGCTTGTGCCAAAAAATTACGAGTCTTCCGTTTGGAATACCTTTTTCGAAAATGTGGTATTCCATGGAATTCCAATTTTTGCACTCTGATAAGTTCTTGGCTTTGCAGAGAAAGGAGAGAGCCAGAGTTGTGAAATCGCACATTTATTCAACATATTCCCCCCTAAGAGTAATGCACTTGGTATAGTGTGGTTGCAGCTTTTCTAAACCATTCAATTAAGTTTTTTGGGCCTCAAACCAACTCTCAGCAGCATATTTAATGTCAGAAATGCCCTCAAAATATTGCTCAAGTTTATTCTTCAAGTTCGGGAATAGGTGATAGTCCAAAGGGGCCAGGTGAGCAGGAAGATGGTCGGCCAGTTGGAATCCAGAATGCTCAGTTTGGCAGCCACCAGTTGGCCGTATGCACAGATGCATTGTTCTGCAAAATAAAGGATCCCTTTGGTTACATTTCCATGGCATTTCGTCTTAATTGCCTCTTTCATCTGGTCCAGGAGGTTAGCATAATATTGTCTGATGATCCTAGAGCCCTGAGGTAGGTAGTCCACCAACAGGGTGAGCCCACTTCCTCCGGCCAATCACAGTGCCAGCAGTAGAATTAGCTAGAATAACCAGGTATGTATACACCCTTGGGTGCCTCTGACCCCAGTTGTGCTTACTTACAAACACACTCCCCCCCAGTCAGTTGTAGGAGTACGGGTTGGCTTCTCACATTTTACACACAGTGGAGGTCACCATGCTTTTGTCTTCAGGAGAGCGACCACATCTCTTGAAGGATGGACATCCGCGTGGAGTCGGGTTATACATCTCCACCTGCCTCAAGTGGTCGGTTGCCCCCCATACAACCCACCTTTGTGAGTAAATTCTTGTCTTATTTCACCAATTTGTATGACATATTGCGCTATTTGGGCTCCCGTTGTCGCTGTGCTTCTTTTTAAGGTATCGAAGCACCAAAATGCATCCACATGAACCACTTAAAGGTTAGGCATAAAGAAGGGGGGAATATGATAGATGGATGTGGGATTTTTATTAAGGTGTTTAATAAATGGCAAAGAGGCAAACACCAAAATCAGCACTGAAAACAGAAATTAAACGAACTGTGTATCCAAAATGCAACACCAGTGTCCCCAAACCGCCTGCACTGGATACAAACCTATAGACCTTTTCCGACTGTAAATGTGTCAAGATTCTGAATAAGAGAGCAGAACGGAACTATGGCCTGTCAAGAAGAGAATCTCGACAAGAGACCTAAGGGACAGGAATGTAATTAGAGAAGAATGACATCTTCTTTATAAAATATAAGCAGATTCCCCAGTGGAAGAATACAAAAGTGGTGTGGTGAAGAAGATAGGAGAACACAAAGCGGCCTCTCATGGCCGGGCGTGGTGTCCTGACAAATCTGGCAACGTTCTCAAGACACTGAGGCAAGAGTGTCCAAACCATCTGCAAAATGGAGAATTGACAAGTCCCCGGACTGGGCAGTGCACCAAAAAGTGACAGAAACCAGCTGAGGAGTCATTTAAAGTGGACCTGTCACCTTCAGACAAAAGCACATCATAACTACATCTGAAGAAACGACAGTATGTTGTTAAACATCCTCAACTTCATTTCCAGCTATCACAACCTACAAATAAAAAGGACTGAACTCTTAAAACACCTCTCTGCCCACAAGCCTCATGAAAAGTAAAACAGGATATTTGTTTTTAAGAAATAAGAAATCTCTTCCATTCAGCCCTACACTTGGCTAGGACTAATAGTAAACCTTATTTCAACTTGCCTATACTATTTTTCTCCCTTTTTTCACATAAAAATGTAGCCACTCAGTGGTAATAAGAGACGGTCATATTGGGAGTGTCATGGCTGCAGTCTGTCACCCAGTTAGAGCAGCTGTGGAAAATAAGTAACCATTGGTCCTGCTCATTGCTAATGAGCTAATTACTCATGGTGAATGTGGAAAATATCTGAATAAGGATTCTGAGTTAAATAACTGTGCTGGGGGATGTGGGTGTACAGAAAGAAGGGGGGGGGAGGAATCGAGAAAATGGTGATTCAAGCATCCAGAAGGTCGTTACCGCCGTGCTCTAGAGGGAGGAGTAGACCTGGCATAAGGGGACGGGACAGGACCAGCTCAAACGCTGTAGCTCTTCCCCCATGCATATAATGTATGGCATGGGCACAGCGTGCGACTGAAGAAGATCAAATTTTCGGACTTTGTCTAACTCTTATTCACATAGGGTGATGCCATGCTGGACCAAATCTGGCAGAGGTTCCCCTACAACAAGCCCTAAGGCACCCACATAACGTTTACATTACAGGGCACAGCGGCGGAGGATGGGGCTGGCGGCGATTAAAGAGACTGACGTTGTGCTGGATTTTATCAGGCAAGAGTGCCAACTTGCGACATCCATTTTTACAATGTCCACCATTGGAGCTATGCAAGAAAGTGCCAATGTCGGACTAAGTCTGACATAGGACCGGAAAGGGTTAATAGAATACATCCATTTACAGCAGGGGTCCTCAAACGTTTTAGGTCGAGGGCCGGGACAACTTACTTCAGACTGCTGGGGGGCCGGAGTAAACATAAAATGATGTAGAAGTCTTTGCAGGCCAGACAGTGAAGCATACCCAGTGGACAGCAGTGTCACCTGATCTGGAATTTGATTGGAAACAAGCAAATTACTGCTTTCTGCCTTTCATGTGGATGGGTGGTGCCAGCACAGCTATTCAATATGCGGACCACCAATATTTCAAGATGTAGCTGACCGCATCTATAAGTGATACAATTTGTGTGTGGAGGGCCTGTAAAAAAGCCTCAGAAGGGCCACATTCGGCCCACGGGCCTTAGTTTGAGGACCACTGATTTACAGAAAATAAATATATATACAGTGTAATAAAAAAAAAGTGACGATTCAAATTTGTGTACTAAAGTATGGTAAAGTCATAGTTATCCCACTTTATTACACAAATCTGTTGTTTTGATTGTTTTTTTATACACCAATGTAAGTCAGAGTCAGTGCCCGTGCATGAGGTGAGAAATGTACGTACGGCGAATGCGTTGCTAGGAATTCCTCCATTTGTGTCTAATTACATCAACTCCTCTACCCTGGAGGAAAACTCTGCATTTTTTTTTCTTTTAATATGACAGTCACAGAGATCCAGCGGACAACAGCTGCAGGATTACAGCATTCCTCTCTGTTCCTCTTGTAAAGCGCGGAAATTGACAAAAGGCGTCTCGTGTAAGACTGGGGGGACCGGGGGGAGGGGACACCCTCGCTATGACTACGTTCTGCACACAGGGCCAAGTGCATGATTAACACACTCTTAATCATTGCATAATGTGTTTGTTAGACCAGACTGGGGTGTATTCCCTGTTCAGATGTCTCATCCATCCGTAACCTTCAATATTCCGTTTACGCTCTGGGCAGCGCCTCAACTGCTCACATGCCACCTCTGATATAATTTGTACAGCGTGAGGAGGGACACCAATTGCAGCATGGGTGGATTCCCCACGTGGCACAGGAGACACGGGACCCACAGGCAGTGGCGGCGCTAGTTTCAAATTTGGGGGGAGGAAGGGGGCACAATGGCTGACTGGTGGGGCCCATTTGGGTGATCAAAATCAATGTTTGAATGGTCGATCTTTAGATATTTTTTGACTAACTCAGGTGAGTTAACATTAATTACACAGGATCTTGCAAGGATTGTGAGGTATTTATGGCAAATAGATAAGACCCTTGGTTAACTTAACGCCTACATAGACTCCAGCTGACATGGAGATTTAATTGCAGACCGTATCCTGTTCACTGTATACTGCTGGAGCCTGGAAACAGTTAACTGTTAGTCACTGAGCAAGGGGGGGGGGGGGGGGTCACTCAGAGGGGGCACAGTGATTCCTGGGGGGGGGGGGGGGGTGCGGCAGTGCCCCAGTGTAGCACCGCCAATACCCACAGGTGCCCCTGTCAGAACCTTGTGCTTAGGTCTGCAACTTCTGGAGTGACAACTGTCCTCAGAAGCTGTCCCCACATCCCCACTGAAACTAGGAATAGATTGGGCACTATTTTTGATCAATTAGACAATGGATTTATGAGGAATGGGGGAGTATATATTGCGGCACTGCATGAGTTGGGCGCCAGGTGTTGCCGCAGTAAAATATTGGCAATTTAACCAGTTGACCACTACAGGTGGTGTTCCCCTTATGGAGGTGGCAGAAAACATTTACAGCTCTTTATAGAATTTTAAGACACACCTGCAGATTAAACCTATGGACACCATTAGAGTAACATAACAACGGTAAACAATAACATAGTGTTAACAATATAGATAGCTAGGTAAATGTGTCCCTAGTAAAGGTAGCCTGGTATAGGTGCCCCAGTATAAGCAGCCTGGTATAGGTGCCACCCGGTATAGATAGCCAGGTATAGGTGCCCCCAGTATAGACAGGTATAAGTGCCTCCAGTGTATGTTAGCCAGGGATAGGTGATGGAGGGGGGAGCAGTGGGCACACTGGGACTCGAGGTATAAGTGCCCCTAGTATAGGTACCTAGTATAGGTTAACCAGATATAGGTGCCCGCAGTATAGGTTAACCAGGTATAGGTGCCAGCAGTATAGGTTAGTCAGGTATAGGTGCCCCTGTATAGAAAGCCAGGAATATGTGCCCCCAGTATAGATAGCCAGGTATAGGTGTCCCCAGCATAGGTAGCCTGGTATAGGTGCCCCCAGTACAGATAGCCAGGTATAGGTGTCCCCAGTATAGGTAGCCTGGTATAGGTGTCCCCAGCATAGGTAGCCTGGTATAGGTGCCCCCAGTACAGATAGCCAGGTATAGGTGTCCCCAGTATAGGTTGCCTGGTGTAGGTGTCCGCTGTAGGTAGCCAGGTATAGGTGCCCCCTGTATAGGAAACCAGGTATAGGTGCCCCAGTATAGATAGCCAGGTATAGGTGTCCCCTGTATAGGTAGCCAGGAATAGGTGTCCCCAGTATAGTTAGCTTGGTATAGGTGCCCCCAGTATAGGTAGACTGATATAGGTGCCTCCAGTATAGGTAGCCAGGTATTGGTGCCCCCAGTATAGGTAGCCAGGTATAGGTGTCCCCTGTAGGTAGCCAGGTATAGGTGCCCCCAGTATAGATAGCCAGGTATAGGTGTCCCCAGTATAGGTAGCCAGGAATAGGTGTCCCCAGTATAGTTAGCTTGGTATAGGTGCCCCCAGTATAGGTAGACTGATATAGGTGCCTCCAGTATAGGTAGCCAGGTATTGGTGCCCCCAGTATAGGTAGCCAGGTATAGGTGTCCCCTGTAGGTAGCCAGGTATAGGTGCCCCCAGTATAGATAGCCAGGTATAGGTGCCCCCAGTATAGGTAGACTGGTATAGGTGCCCCCAGTACAGATGGCCAGGTATAGATGTCCCCAGTATAGGTAGCCTGGTATTGGTGTCCCCTGTATAGGAAGCCAGGTATAGGTGCCCCCAGTATAGATAGCCAGGTATAGGTGTCCCCAGTACAGATAGCCAGGTATAGGTGTCCCCAGCATAGGTAGCCTGGTATAGGTGCCCCCAGTACAGATAGCCAGGTATAGGTGTCCCCAGTATAGGTTGCCTGGTGTAGGTGTCCGCTGTAGGTAGCCAGGTATAGGTGCCCCCTGTATAGGAAACCAGGTATAGGTGCCCCAGTACAGATAGCCAGGTATAGGTGTCCCCAGTATAGGTAGCCTGGTATAGGTGTCCCCAGCATAGGTAGCCTGGTATAGGTGCCCCCAGTACAGATAGCCAGGTATAGGTGTCCCCAGTATAGGTTGCCTGGTGTAGGTGTCCGCTGTAGGTAGCCAGGTATAGGTGCCCCCTGTATAGGAAACCAGGTATAGGTGCCCCAGTATAGATAGCCAGGTATAGGTGTCCCCTGTATAGGTAGCCAGGAATAGGTGTCCCCAGTATAGTTAGCTTGGTATAGGTGCCCCCAGTATAGGTAGACTGATATAGGTGCCTCCAGTATAGGTAGCCAGGTATTGGTGCCCCCAGTATAGGTAGCCAGGTATAGGTGTCCCCTGTAGGTAGCCAGGTATAGGTGCCCCCAGTATAGATAGCCAGGTATAGGTGTCCCCAGTATAGGTAGCCAGGAATAGGTGTCCCCAGTATAGTTAGCTTGGTATAGGTGCCCCCAGTATAGGTAGACTGATATAGGTGCCTCCAGTATAGATAGCCAGGTATTGGTGCCCCCAGTATAGGTAGCCAGGTATAGGTGTCCCCTGTAGGTAGCCAGGTATAGGTGCCCCCAGTATAGATAGCCAGGTGTAGGTGCCCCCAGTATAGGTAGACTGGTATAGGTGCCCCCAGTACAGATGGCCAGGTATAGATGTCCCCAGTATAGGTAGCCTGGTATTGGTGTCCCCTGTATAGGAAGCCAGGTATAGGTGCCCCCAGTATAGATAGCCAGGTATAGGTGTCCCCAGTATAGATAGCCAGGTATAGGTGTCCCCAGCATAGGTAGCCTGGTATAGGTGCCCCCAGTACAGATAGCCAGGTATAGGTGTCCCCAGTATAGGTTGCCTGGTGTAGGTGTCCGCTGTAGGTAGCCAGGTATAGGTGCCCCCTGTATAGGAAACCAGGTATAGGTGCCCCAGTATAGATAGCCAGGTATAGGTGTCCCCTGTATAGGTAGCCAGGAATAGGTGTCCCCAGTATAGTTAGCTTGGTATAGGTGCCCCCAGTATAGGTAGACTGATATAGGTGCCTCCAGTATAGGTAGCCAGGTATTGGTGCCCCCAGTATAGGTAGCCAGGTATAGGTGTCCCCTGTAGGTAGCCAGGTATAGGTGCCCCCAGTATAGATAGGCAGGTATAGGTGTCCCCAGTATAGGTAGCCAGGAATAGGTGTCACCAGTATAGTTAGCTTGGTATAGGTGCCCCCAGTATAGGTAGACTGATATAGGTGCCTCCAGTATAGGTAGCCAGGTATTGGTGCCCCCAGTATAGGTAGCCAGGTATAGGTGTCCCCTGTAGGTAGCCAGGTATAGGTGCCCCCAGTATAGATAGCCAGGTATAGGTGCGCCCAGTATAGGTAGCCTGGTATTGGTGTCCCCTGTATAGGAAGCCAGGTATAGGTGCCCCCAGTATAGATAGCCAGGTATAGGTGTCCCCAGTATAGGTAGCCAGGAATAGGTGTCCCCAGTATAGGTAGCTTGGTATAGGTGCCCCCAGTATAGGTAGACTGATATAGGTGCCTCCAGTATAGCTAGCCAGGTATAGGTGCCCCCAGTCAGTGTAGGTTAGCCAGGTATAGGTGATGGAGAGGGGAGAAGCAGGCTGACTGGGACTCCAGGTATAGATGCCTCCTGTATAGGTATCCGGGTATTGGTGCCCAGGCTTCCTACAATGGAAACACTACAAAGAACTTTCTGAGAATTCATTCGGAAGAGTTTAACGCTTCTGTGAGACTCAACTAACCATTAATTCTCAACACGGTCCTTTTAGCGGCAGGAATGGGAGCAATTACAACAAAAGCAGCGGGTCATTCACATGGTGCTGATTGTGCTGATTAAACGTACCGCTGAGATTCTCTATGGTTTGTTCCATAATACATGTGTGGAACCTTGAAACTGTATATCATGATAAATTAAGTTATGTTTTTGAGTCTGTAATGGATTTCACGGAGCTTTAATATAAAGGGATATTGCTTAATGAGTCTTAAAGAAAGGAAAGAAGGAGAGTGGAAAAAACCGTGTAATTCTTGCAACACAAGAAAGGAAAATTGTTGTTGCATTATAGATCTTCATTGGGAGGTGGGGTGGATTGCTCCGTCACCTGGAGCTCCGCCTCCTTGGTCACTAATAGCTTATCATGACTATGTACTCTCTAAAGTGCTGCAGAAGATGTCAGTGCTATAGTATACATAATAATAATAATAATAATAATATGATAGGACATTAGACTATGACTATAATAGGATTAGTTTGTGTGGCGTATAACATTACTGCTATGGCGTGCCTAGTTTCGGTGCTGAGTGCTGAACGCCGTGTGCCAAAACCACCTGCTCTTACTGTGTGTCCCTCTGCTACTCCCTCTGTCCCTCTGTGCCTTCCCTTGTACCCCTTTGTGACTTCCTCTGGCCTCTGATTTTTTTGTCTCCTTGTGCCTCCTGCTGTCCCACTTTGCCTCTTTGTACCCCCCTTGGTGACTCCTTCTGCCTCCATCAGTCCCCCTGTGCAACCTCTATTACCCTATGCATCTCTCTGTACTTCCTTCTGTCCCCTGTCTGTCCACCTTTGTGACTTCTTCTGACCCCTGTGCCTTCGTCTGTCCCCCTGAGTCTCCTTGTGCCTCCTTCTGTCTGCTTGTGCTACCTCTGCCCCTGGCTGTGTGCATCCCGCTGTCCCACTGTGCCTCCTCCTGTCCTCTTTTGCTTCTATCCTTTCCCATACCCCTCTCCTGTTCCCCCAGCCCAGTGTGTGAATACAGAGGATAGCACAACATAAGCTGTGCTCTCACCTCCCTGCCGGAGTTCAGTGCTGTGCCTGTGTGAACATTCGGTCTCCTGCTCTCTCTAGTGCCAGCATCTCCCTCTCTACGTCATGCTACATGTGGTAGGAGATGCTGGGCACTAGACAGAGCGGACAAGCACAGCTGACTAGTGAGCACAGCGCTGGACTCCAGCGGAGAGGTGGGAGCACAGCTTTTGCTGCACTATACTCTGCATTTACACACTGGGTTGGGTGAGCACAGGAAGGGGGTGTGCATCAAAATATGACAGGATTGGCTGGTTGTTTGTATCCTGAAGACTCCCTGTATTATGCATTAACCTAACATGGCACATGTTTTTTATACTCTAATGTGTGTGGGAGGTTATTGTTTGTTTGGGTTTTTTTTGGTGGGGAGGGTGACACAGACACAGACAACGCCTCACGGAGGTTTCTGTTATTTATAATGGTATCAATACAGTACGCTGTATTAGCAAAGCGATTATTTCTATGAGTAACCATGGGAGATTTAATGTAATGATTTATGTATTTTAGTGTAAGAATTTATTGATTTGTATAAATTGCTGATTTTTATACCAAACATTTGCACAAGTAAAGGCGTGGTGTTATGTTTCCAACGAGATTCCAATCCTACTGTGCATATTGGTTGCACAAACACGCCATTTCCCCGCCCGCGGCAGAGCCCAGCCGCGTCAGGCGACTGGCTCTCAAATACAGAGCACACTCTGCCAGGCATGGCAAATGAGCGATTGAGTAATTCCTCCTAAATTTACGGAAATCCGTTTAAAAATTACGGAAATCCGTTTAAAAATACGGAAAGTGCACATAGCGGAATTCCGCGGAATGTAGCGGAATTCCACCGGAATGTAGCGGAAGCGGAATTTTGTTATGGCGGTATGCGGAATTACCGCGGAATCGGAAATTGGCTCTTCCGACCATGCCTAGCCTCTACATCACCTGATGAAGGCATGTTACACGCCGAAACCGGTAGTGACGTAGATACACTGACGTGGAGAGCTCACGCCCCCTCCTTTCCCTCCTCGCTACACCGCAGAACGCGGAACAACATCGTGGCATCTCCGGGTCCTGGCCAGACCACGGCAGAGGGTAACGATCATCAGGCCAATTACACGCTGATTGTAAAGAAACCTAAATGTAAGTGCAATTTTATATTGCGTATCTTCATCAAAGAATTTTAATGCACTATTGGAACGCTTCTTCTTTGTTTTTTTCTCAAGTATCTTAGGTGGTTGGAAAGTAAATGGTCCTTGATGGTGTGTTAGTTAGGTGGAGTGTTGGAGGTGGGAAAATCTATTTCTGTAGATAGATGTGTTGAGTAGTTTGTTGAGGCTTTACAGAAGCTTACCGCTTTGTAACTCTACAAAGTTCCAAAGCGATTCCTTGAGGGAGTCACTGAGGATGGTTCTCAATCTCAACTAACGATTACTCAGCTCCATTCAATGCACCTGAATCCTCCTGAGGGTCCAGCTTTGCCGTCACGACTGGATCTCTACAGTATCTGGTGAGTTTCTGAGGGGTTTGGGGGATTCCTTCATAATGTTAGGTGGATAGCAGGAGGGGGGAAGATTATTGGAGATAGACTTTAAGTTTAAAGGAGGATTTTCAGAAGCTTAGCACTATCTAACTTAGTAGAAAGTTACAAAGTTGTTGCCCTGGGGGCTTCCTGCAATATTAAATTCCCACCACACAATGATGACGAATCCTAATGTATGTTTACTCAGCTCGATTCAATGCACCCGATTAATAATTCATTCAACAAATAAAAGGTGAGATCTGAACATTGTGAACTTGGGAAATACACGTACTGCTGGCCCAGATGGCTTTTGTAACACTTGTTCTTTCAAAAACTCTATTGCGCATGATGCAAAGCCCGTTGAGTAAGCGACAGATTAGTTTCCCAGAAATGGTAATTAGTTTGTATTCCTTTCGGCACCATGGACTAAACTTGTTAAACCTGGAAATGGAGCAGATCATATCTACTTATATTAGAAACAAATTGTTGGGGGGAAAAAAATTGAAAATATGATTTTGGCACATGTTTATTTTCGGTTCCACGCAAAGCTTGGAAAGGCGTTTCCTCACATCGTATGTAAAGTTTACATTCTGCATAGGTTCCCTTGGAGCTTAATCCTATTTTTAATAGGAAATGTTATTTGGAGATATTGATACAATGATAATACTCGAGGCTTTGTCGATGTTTCTCTTGAGCACAGGAAAAGTTACACTTCCCCACATGTCTGGACGTGGAAGTCGTCCCATAATAATGACATCATACTGACTCGGGTTCGGATCACTCTAATAGGCTACCAGATGTCTTTGGGTCATAAAAGAAACTTTATCGGACTTGAGTGTTGTTTTTTTTATCTTTTTTAGACTACTCCCTTGTTTATTATCTTGGAGAAGGTTTCACAGGAGAATGGAATCCAAATATCCCAGATTGGGGTTGTAAATTTTTTTTTTTGAGGGGGGGGGGGGGGGACAGTCATGGATGAAATAATTGACGCGGTGAAGTTATCAGCCCATGCAGTACTTTGGTTGAATTTGTTTGACTTTGTTATTTGCAGCATTTTACAGTATTCCACTCATTTTAGCATCGGCCATGATGAGGTGTTGCGGTGAAGTGAGATAGTATAATTGTTGGACAATGTGTGTTTAGGAAACAACCTCAGGCAAATCTGTGAAAACGCTCTTGAGATTGTGTATCTTTTCTTCTGAAAGTCATGAAAATCACATTTTAACTGAGCCAGTTTAACGCTTGACATCTCTCTAACAGGGCAAAAGGCCTAAATCTGGGACATGCCCATGCTGCATTTTTCCTTCTCTTTCAATAGTTTGCACTATTCCTTTATATTCTCCAAGCCTTACTATTGACCTTTTCTTATGATAGTTTTGGGAATCCTTTACTTCCCAGTATTGCCTTCCGATGACACTATATTCCAGTGTTATATTGCATGCTATTCCACTAGTCTCCAGCAGGTGTCATGCTTTAGCTCCATTTACACACAACCTGGTGCTGACCATTAAGACCATTAATCAACACCTGCACCCTAAGCTATAATTACGAAAGGAACACTGTACTGGGTAGGGATAATAGGGCGTACGTACAGGTATGCCGCCAGTGAGTTGGGCGCAGGGTGAGCTCAATGACGGCTCACGCTGCTGCCGCTCAAATTCCAGGCAACATTAAATACTATTCCCCCTCCGAGTCAGAGCAACTCAAAGAGAGAAGTAATTTGGGGTTCGACGATCATCGGAACTCCGAATTACCCTATTGGCACCCTGCTTCACCTCTTGGCACTGAGTGTCGAAACCACCTGCTTCAATATTAGGACCCTACTTAGACGTAGCCAGGATGCTAACTCCAAGGACCTGGAGTTTTGGTGCTTTGCAGAGATCAACAGAAATTTGGTACTCTACGGAGAATCACTGAGATTCTACAGCTTATAGAAGTTCACTGAGATTTGGTGCTCTTCAGATGGTCACTGAGATTTGGTGCTCTAGAGATGGTCACTGTGATTTGGTGCTCTACAGATGGTCACTGAGATTTTCATGTTACCCATATTTGTAATTTTGGGTAATTTTCTTGTTTTAAAAGAAATTACGAAATTGCAAGTAACACAACATTAAACACGAAATTATGCTTTAATGCGAAATTACGACACAAAATTATGAATTAAGAAATTATGAAATTATGAATTACACATTTTATGGTATTTATGAATTACAATTTTGTGTCATAATTATGAAATTGTGAAATTTCGTCTCATTGCTAGTAAGCAGGTCTTATCACCTTAACACCTGTAAAACATCATTATAGAAGCTTTTATTAACACCAGTTAGAGGGTAATTCTAGAAGACAATCCCAGCCTAAAATGGCAAACCCTCTGCACTCACAGTGCAAAAAAGCTCCTTCTTTCATTTACCTTTATTGCTGTTCACAGTCAAATGAAAATTTGTTTGTGTGGTCTTTTAATCAATTTTTAGTGCTAAAAAAGTAATCATATAATGTTAAGTGGGCCCATTTTCAGGCTTGCAGAGAGAACTAAATGACTGTTTTACCAACTCATCACCCATTGGATTGAGCTGACTCATTTCCAATCATAGGTGAATCACAGCAACCCAACCAGCAACAGTTATGGAATAGTAAATTCGAATATACTGTACATATACTGTAAATAATGAAAAAAAATACCCCATTTTTGCAGGCTTTGGACTTTTCTTTCATCAGAAGCAGCTTGGTCTCGTATTCCGGCCTTGGATGCTCCTAAACAAGAAAATAGAACCCAGAAGACCACATTAATATCTGCCCACTCTCCTGCCATGGACGTCAAACACGACCAATAGAGGACAATACACCGAATCACAGCTGAGGCTGGTATTTATGATTTGGTATCATAGGACACGATTAAACACAGTCACTAGAGTTGGAGGGATCAAACACTTGAGGACACTCAAAGGTCTATCAAAAGGGAAACAAGTCAAACCTTTATACGCTCCTTGGTGCATATTAGATGGTGGAAAAGGAGAAAAAACATATTATAAACATACGCTAACAAGGGGGAAAAAAAAAAAGATATATTTCTTTTTCTTTCACAGGAACCACAAAGGTTTATTTAAAAAAAAAGCTGTTTTCTTAGTAAAATCCACATCAGCTTGAACACTGAACTCAATGTGAATAGTTGTGGTATGTGTGGTGGGTTCTACAGCCTAAACAATGTCAGGGTTAATAGAAGTCTATCAGTGCAGAGCCAGGGAAAACCAATGGCATTTATTTGAGCTTGTCTCAAGGAAAGTTTTACGAAAGTTAGAAGCAAAGCTACTGCCAAAAAAATTCAGTGAAGCTGAGACCTGAGGCCTTCTTCAGTGGCTATTAGGCCAGAGGCCTTGCTCAGTGGCTATCAGGCCAGAGGCCTTCCTCAGTGGCTATCAGGCCAGAGGACTTCCTCGGTATCTATCATGTCAGGGGCCTTCCTCAGTGACTCTGAGATCCGAAGTATCCGAAGAATTTGCCCTTGCACTCCTTCTTTAGTGCCTATCAAGCCTGAGGTCTTCCTTGGAGCCTATCAGCTCTGGGGCCTTCCTCCGGGACTCTTAGGCCTTCTTCAGTGGCGATCAGGTCTGAGACTTGCATACGTATCAGTACACAACCGGTGAGCTGGGGGCAGGGTGAGTTGGATGACGGCTCACCCTGTTGCTGCTCAAATCCCCAGCGGTGGTAAATACTATTCCCACTCCAAATCATAGCAACTCAGAGGAAGGAGTAATTTGGGGTCAGGCGATCGCCAGAACCCCAAATTACCCTTATGCTCCCCGATATTACTGCTATGGCAGTGCCTAGTTTCGGCATTCAACGCTGAGCGCCATGAGCCTAAACTACCTGCTTCGTGAGACTTTCCTTTGTAACTTTGAGGGCTGGGGTCTTCCCCAGCGGCTATCAGTCCTGGGGTCTTCCCCAGTGGCTATCAGGTCTGGAGTCTTCCTCGGTGGCTATCAGGCCTGAAGTCTTCCTCAGTTGCTTCAGACCTGAGGCAACCATGTGACATGTTATGAGAAGGGGCAGGACTCTGACAGCTGGTTGAGATGAGGTGGTATGCACTATGCAGCAACCTAAAGGTCTACGGAATAGGAGATGGACATTAATGACTGCTGCAGCGGATGCATGAAATGTATTTTCCGAAAAAGCTTTTTTTTGAAAAAGAAAAAAACTAATTACAATATAATGCATGACAAAATATTGGAACCCAAACTGGAGATTTAACAAACCCGATAGCTGCTTTTAAAGCGTCTTAGATGAAGAAACCAGCATCTGGACCTGGGTGGGAATTGGGCATCGGTGGACCACTAAAGGGGACTTAAAAGACTATCATCTGGCGGTTTTGAAACTCATTACAGAAACAAAACTGGCTGAACTCCGGAGCGCAACGGGTGAAGCGAACGCCTTTGCTTCGTCCATCAGCAGCAGATATCTGTTAAATAATATCTGATCTAATTTCTGAATTATACATGTCGGGCCGGTTACAATGAAAGCGCGTTCGCTGGAAAAGAAACATTTAGAAATTCCTCAGATTCTCTCTGTAACAATTTACATCTGTTCCCCTTTTATACGTCTTCATAGATAAAACCAGCTCAGAAACTCTTTAGCTGAAGTTCTTTGATCTTGTTCTGTGATAAGACTGTTCTGGAGCTGTGTTCTGGGCTACTCTCCGGACATCATTACAGTTTTATTAAGTTGCTCTACAGGCCCAGAGCTGTCCTATCTTCACTTTTAAAGAGAGCTGCCATGCATGTGTGTTTTTCAGCCAATAAGATTTCAACAGCTCACTGTACTTAAAGTGAGATAAAACTCAAATTTAATTTACGGTCTAAAACATTAAACACAGCATAAAAATAGTAGCTAAACAAATGTGACTGGTTTCCAAGTTACTGTAAAGGTAAACTGGACATATATCACCCAATGTATGGCCAGAACAACTATCAGATAGATCCCTCCCTGATCGAATGGGATCAAAGAGGGATCTATTGACTGGCCCTACAAAGCACAGCGATCTCATGTATATTTCAGCATGAAAACTATTGGAAATCTTCCTTGAGCCGTCGCCTGCCGGAACCCCCCCCTCCCCCCAAGTGTATGTGTCCCCTGGCAGCCCCACCTCCCTGGACCCGTGCTCAGTGAAAAGTCTAACCTCTCTACCGGCATTACTCTTGGCCTCCTCCGGTGTCTGGCATCACCGAGCGCACCTATGCTGCAGTATGTGATTCATTAGAGGATACTACATACTTGGGGGAGGGAATACTATATACTTCGAATCTGGAGGTCCGTTGGTCAGCTCAATATCGATCAATGTTACTGGTGTGCACCCAATTGACCCTATGAAAATGAGATTTTTCCGCCATTCCCAATCAACCTGGCAGCCATGTTGCAGCACCAAATCACTTCTGGTTCTATAAAATTATTGAATCAGAAGGCTGATTGGGCTCCTATATTGAGTAATGTATGGGCACCCCAAGGGTTAACTTCAAACTTTCCTCTTCACTTATTTGCCAATTGACAGAATTTGCCCTTGCACTCCAAAATCAGAGAGAGAGAGAGAGAGAGAGAGAGAGAGAGTGTGTGTGTGTGTGTGTGTGTGGGGGGGGGGGTGGAGAGGCCTTCCTCTACTTTATTTGCTCAGTAATTACTCAATTACAAGTCAATCTGATCAGTGGCCCATACACACACCTGAATTGAGTCAGCTGAGGCGGGCGATAACGACCGCCTCAGCCAATAATCAGGTGTGTGTACGCAGCCCCCAACCCGCGAGCCATCTGACAAGCAGGTCTACTCACTCCCAGCCACGGCGATCCCCCCTATTATCCCATTGTTCGCGATGCTCAACCGCCCACTGTCTGATGTCACGCACATGCCGCTCCTCCTCCCTGCATCCTCCTCACACATAGCAGCACAGAGCACACACGTGTGTGCAGCCTGGCCCAGCAAAGTCGCCCAAGGGGATCAGGTCCTGCTACGCAAAGGACAACATCTGTCACAGGTGTGTACACCTTTACACCCAGCAATGTTATCAATTAGCTTCAGCAAAGTGTACTGTAAGTATGCCTTACAATGGCATCCGACCAGTCTTAAGGTGGCCATACACTATTCGATTTGCCATCAGATTCGACCAACAGATAGATCCCTCTCTGATCGATTCTGATCAGAGAGGAATCGTATGGCTGCCTTTACTGCAAACAGATTGTGAATCGATTTCAGCATGAAACCGATCACAATCTGTGGTGGTGCTGCCGCTGCCTTCCCCCCCACCCCCTCGCATACATTACCTGCTCCGGTCGGCGTGTGTCCCCGCTGTCACCGATGTCTTCTTCTCCGCTGGGTTCCGTGTTCCGGTCCGGCTGGCTTCACTTCTTTCTGGCCGGGGAAGTTTAAGCAGTAGAGGGCGTTACTGTTTAAATTTCCTGCCTGGACAGGAAGTGAAGCCAGCCCGGACGGGAACGCAGAACCCAGCAGAGAAGAAGACATCGGTGACAGCGGGGACACGCGCCGACCGGAGCAGGTAATGTATTGCTGCTGTATTGCGTCGGTCGTCGGGCATTCAAACGCCGCTATCGACGCACTCTTGACACGCCGGCGATTGAGAAAAATCTACCGCATGGACGGCTCGATGAGAATCGATGAGAACGATTGATTTCGGACGGCAATCAATCATTTGCATTTGCGTTTGAGCAACGATTTCACAGCAGATTCGATCACAGTGATCGAATCTGCTGTATATCGGTGGCAAAATCGTTAGGTGTATGGGCCCCTTTATAGTGTTTTATATTAGTTTTTTTAGCTGTGTTCAAAGTTTTGGAGAAAAAAATAAATGTTGTATTTTATCCCACTTTAGGGATGATTAAAATAAACCGGGCGTAGATTTCAATCATCAAGATCCGGAATAGGGATGATCAAACAGATGCAAATACTTCTGAGTTTATGCAATTTTATGTACATTTTTATGCAAATAGATGCAGCTTGAAAATGTACCAATCAAGTCCCACCCAGGTTTAAAATGATTGGTCCAACTTCAAGCTGCATATATTTGCATAAAAATGTACATAAATTTGCAAGTATTTGCATCTCTTTCATTATCCCTAATCCGGAACAGGCTTAAACGAAGGCAATTTTTCTATTCTGGAAAGGAGGCGGGAGGAAACAGTACAGTTCCGTAGAGAATTCTCAAAACTTTTTGGAAAGCAATCATTTATATCTTAGGTTACTTAGGATGCAAAAATAGAATTCAGGGTTTTTTTAGTACGCTTTTTGTAGTGGAGGCAGAAAAATATCAGAAACTACAATCGCATTTTTACTTATAACTATCATTTGGATTCATCCATTCTAAAAACCTTTTTTTTCTAATTAGTAAAGAACAAAACTGGACAACTGGAAGCTGTAAAACATATGTGCTCATCAAGAAAAATCCCGCGGCACGGGCGCGATCATGCTTCTAATAATTCATGAGAATAAACAAAAGCCCATTCAAAGCGCATTAAAATTAATGTGGAGCTAAGGTCATGCAGACTAGTACTAGTAATAGTTAAGTAGGACTAGTTTATTTCAGTACCAACTTGCTAGAAACTATAATTAAGATTAGAGGAGTAACATTGTGCCTGATGCAGGAAATCGCTGTAATATTGCCGCGCACAGACATCGCACGGCAATAATGATGCACGCGACTTTCATAATCATAATTTTGTATCATAGTTCACAACTACCATGGGAATTCATAATGCAGAATTTTGGGGGGAAATGGTTATTAATTACGTATGTAATCAGGAACCGTAATTTCGCAAGCCCATACATGCTATGTATGTTAAGGGGAATAGTGGAAACAAGTCAAAAAAATAATTTTTCAAAAAGACCTTGTAGTTTTTGAGATAATCGATTTTTCGAAAATGCAAAGCAAAAATGTTTTTTTAATTATAATTTTTCTGAGTTTAAAAATTAAAAAACATTTTTCCTTTGCATTCAAGGACCCTGAGCAGACCCTTAAAATGAAAATCTGCACTTACCTGGGGCTTCCTCCAGCCCCCCATAGCCCGTGAGGTCCCTTGGTGTCCTCTGGGTCCTCCGAGGTCCCATTAGCCTGGTAACTTTGGGCAAAGTCGTCTGCAGTTCAGACTTTCAAGAACCGCGCATGCGCAGGAGGCTTACGGTGATGAGCGCGTGATCGAGCCGGGTGCACGGTTGAGCTGTACAATGGGGCCACCAGCGGAACAACGAAAGGGACCTAAAGGACACAGAGGGACTTTGTGGGCTGCAGGAGGCTGGAGGGAGCCCCGGCCCCCAGGTAAGTGCTGATTTTCATTGAAAGGATCTGCTCAGGTTCCCTTTAAAATTGATTTTCTCAAAAAGTACAAGGTCTTTTTGAAAAACGATTTCTCTGACATATGTAGCAATCTTAGGGACAATAATACATATGGAGGCTTTGCTATCAACTGCTAAAGTCGGCACAAAATTATGAAAAATTGGGTATTAGGGAATGAGTCGCGGCGGGTAGCTGCGAATCGGCGGGTAGCAGAGGCGATCGGAGTGGACACGCAGCTAGCAAAGTGCTAGCTGCGTGTAGCAAAAAAAAAAAATGTATGCAAATCGGCCCAGCAGGGCCTGAGAAATCCTCCTGCGTGGCTTACCCCGAACTACGTTTGGGGTTACCGCCAGGAGGGGTAATGATACCCGAGTGAGATTGATTTACGACCACTGTACACACAAAACGATTGTTGGCTGAAACAGTCGTTACCGGCCGTAACAGCTGACGGTTATCGCATGTGTGTATGCAGCTTAAGAATTGGACCAATCGAAATCCTCAGAAGATGCTTTTGGTTGGCCCACATCCACACTGCCTGGCAGCTAAAATAATTTGCATCTCATTGACCTTCTCGGCTCAGATGCATCGGGGTGTATGCAATAGACTGCATTAAGCAGAACTACGTGCGTTAAAGAGACTCTGTAACATCAAAAAGATCCCCTGGGGGTACTCACCTCGGGTGGGGGAAGCCTCCGGATCCTAATGAGGCTTCCCACACCGTCCTGTGTCCCACGGAGGTCTCGCTGCAGCCCTCCGAACAGCCGGCGACAGACCCTACTGTCAGTTCAATATTTACCTTTGCAGGCTCCAGCGGGGGCGCTGTGGCTGCTCTCCGCTCCGAACTACATGGAAATACCCGATCTCAGTCGGGTCCGCTCTACTGCGCAGGCGCCAGAAACTTGCGCCTGCGCAGTAGAGGAGACCCGACGGCGGTCGGGTATTTCCGCCTACTTCGGAGCCGACAGCCGTCAGAGCGCCTGCGCAGGAGCCAGGAAGGTAAATATTGACGTCATCTTTCTCGGAGGGCTGCAGCGAGACCCCTGAGGGACGAAGGACGGCGTGGGAAGCCTCATTAGGATCCGGAGGCTTCCCCCACCTGAGGTGAGTACCCCCCAGGGGATCTTTTGACGTTACAGATCCTCTTTAAGGTGGCCACACACGATACAATAAAACGATCCGATTTTACAGCTATTCGATAAAAAAAGATTAGATTTCTTGGAAAATTGAAAGCTTTTTTTTTTTTTATTCGAGCAAGAAATCCGATTAGATTTCCCATTTTTATGCAATGATAGTTGATCGGGAATTGTGAATTTTTTTGATGTGTGTGGTGATGGTGTATGGTAGTTTGTCAATGTATTAATATGTACACCCAAGCAATTTTCTCAGAGTTTCCAACCATTTTTATCATAATTGAGGAAAAATTAATCATGTGTGTGGTACATTGGTCAGATTTTTGAAATGTTACAATCAGTCAGAAAAATTGATTGCTGTTCTTGATTTGAACAGATATTAAAAATAAGGAAAAAAAAAAAAGGTATAGTGTGTGGCCAGAGGAACTGTCACGAAAATCTTAAAATTTAAAACACATAAAAATAAGAAGTACGTTTCTTTCAGAGTAAAATGAGCCATAAATTACTTTTTTCCTATGTTGCTGTCACAGTAAGGGCCTGTTCATACTTGCTGCGTTTGTAGAACGCGTATAAATTCAAAGAAACGCAAGTTGAAAAACGCATGCGTTTTTCTTGCGTTTGAATGCGTTTTCTATTGCGTTTTGCACAAACACGTGACCCAGGGGAAAAAAAAAATTATGGGAACCGCAGAGGAAAACGGACGCTAAAAACGCAATAGTACGCGTTTTTGATACGCGTCCATAGACTTTCATTGCGTTCGTTTCTATGCGGGACGGACAGAACTGCGTGCAGCAATGCGGATGAGAAACGTATGCGTCTCATACGCATACATGTGAACTAGCCCATTCAAAAGCATTAGGAGCCGTTTCTATGCGTTTTTGGTACCCGTACGTGTTCCCTGAAAACGTCTAGGAACACGCATAGTCTGAACAGGCCCTAAGTAGTAGAAATCTGAAATTACCAACAGATTTTGGACTAGCCCATCTTCTCATAGGGGGGGTTCTCAGGGTTTTTAAAAGCATTTAGTGAATGGCAGTTGCTCCGTTCAACTGCCAAAATAGTGTGCAGTGAGCAGGGAGGTTGGCCAGCATCCAGAGCTGGGACAAGGTCCTCCAGCACCCAAGGCTGAGACACCAAAGTGCGCCCCTCCATCCCTGCCACCCCAGCCGTCACACACTGATTGCTATTAGACTAAGAAGCGCCACAGGTCCCACAACCTCCCCAACACCTTAATATCTAGTTATCTGGCTTGCAGTCACTGCTATGTATCCCCTTTTCTTATTTCTTTCTGCTTCAAACACAATTAGGAATGACAGCTGAATGAATTGTGCGCCCCCTCCTACACTGCGCCCTGAGGCTGGAGCCTCTCCAGCCTATGCCTCGGCCCGGCCCTGCCAGCATCTTTATGTTAATCATTTTCAGGGAATGTCTTTTTAAAGGGACTCTGAGCACTTCTCATGGGTATGCCTTTAAGACTCCAACCAGTACTGCTCAGAGTCCCTTTAAAAATTAAAGGCCATGCTGAGAATCCCCCATGAAGAGATGGACTAGCCCAAAACCTGTCAGTAATGTCAGATTTGTACGACCTGCAGTAAGTGATAGCAACATAGGAGAAAAGTAGTTTATGCCTCATTTTACTCTGGAAGAAACGTACTTCTTATTTGTATGTGTTTTAAATTTTAAGATTTTTGCGACAGGTCTTCTTTAAGTCTCACCGCACAATGAGTAGAGCAGAATGCAATGCATTACATGCACTGCTTTACGCTCCACGCATGTAATTCTGCGTAAAGCAGTTTATTGAATACACCCCATTATGCCTAGAGCTGTGCAATGTTTTTAATTTGACTATGTGATCTTATATTTAAAGGTTTAAAGAAAATCTGTAAGAAACCCCCCTGTTAGAATCAGGGGGAACTTACCTTGGAAGGGGGATACTAATGAGGCTTCCGTCATCCTCCTATGCCTTTAGGATCTAGCGCTGGCTCCCCAGAACACCAGGGAGATAAATATTTACCTTCCCTGGCTCCAGCGCAGGCACAATAGCAGCTTTCCAATCTGGCTCAGAGAGAGGTGTAGCTATGGGTGGGCAAGGAGGAACACATGTCCCCGGGCGCAGCACTGTAAGGGGGCGCAGCACTGTAAGGGGGCGCAGCACTGTAAGGGGCGCAGCTCTGTAAGGGGTGCAGAGCATGGCCACTGCACCCCAAGTGAGTGAGAGGCAGCTAGCTGGCTGCCCGAAGTGCCCCTGCTTCTCTCTCTGCAGATGAGTGCAGAAGAAAGGGGGGCACATCTGGCTAACTATAGGGGGTACATCTGGCTATCTAAACGAGGCGAAGGGAGGCACATCTGGCTATCTAAAGGGGGACACATCTGGCTATTTAAACAGCATTTGTACATTTGGCTCCACCCATGACCACAGCCACATTCTAACGCCCAATTTGTCCAGAGGGGGATGCAAAAACGTTGTCCCCAGGGGCTGAAAAGCCTAGCTACGCCTCTGATTGGGCTCAGGCGGAAATATCCAAGCCCGCTCTACTGCGCAGATGCAGGCTCGTGTCTGAGCAGTAGAACGGACCCGCTCGCGCTCGACTATTGCCGCCTGAACCCAATCGAAAAGCCGGTACTGCACCTGCGCTGGACCTGAGAAAGGTAAACATTGAAAGCGTGACTGCGCCAGCGCCACAGCCGACATCCTTGTCAGCTGTGTTTTGGGGACTGCCAGCACTTCTAGGGAAAGGCTTAGGAGGATGAGGAAAGCCTCTTCAGGATCCAGGGGCTTCACCCTCCCGAGGTAAGTATACCCCAGAGGGTTTTTTTTTCTTACATTTTTTCTTTAAAGCTTTTTATATTTGCGTCTGTGAAAATATTCCCTGAGATGATGTATTAAAGAGACACTGAAGCGAAAAAAAATATATGATATAGTGAATTGGTTGTGTACTATGAATAATTACTAGAAGATTAGCAGCAAAGAAAATATTCTCATATTTTTATTTTCAGGTATATAGTGTTTTTTCTAACATTGCATCATTCTATAATATGTGCGGATTACACAACACTCAGCATTCAAAATGAGTCTTTCAGAGCAGTCTGTGAAGTAATGACCTCTCCTCTAGCAGAGAAAAAGTAAATAGTCCAGGAACAGTAGAGATAATAAAAGTCAGATAACAACCCTCTCCACGACTAACTTAGTGGGAGAGCTTAATGGCTTGTTTGCATAGAGATAACAACTGGAGTTTCTCAACTCTTCCTGTACTGGAAACCATTACACTGATGTATCTGATCTTAATGTTTTATTTCTTAGCTGTGCTACACATACAAATCATAATATCATCATTTTTTTTTTTTTTGCTTCAGTGTCTCTTTAAAGCCTCCGCTTGCTGTGAGAAGTTGTAGAAGGCTTCGGATATCCCAGAGGCGGCTTTGTTTTGCACAAGCTGCGGATTGCTCAGGAGAGAATAAACAAAGTTTCCATTAAAGTCATTACTGCAGAGTCTCCCTGGGGCACGGAGTTTACACTGACTTTTCTCCGCTGAAAACTTCTGGAGGACTGAGTGCCTCTTCGCAGCCACTAGTTTAGGAGGGATAGAGGAGGTTCTGTCGCCCCCTAGGCTTCATGCAGTGAATATTCAGCCGCTGTAAATAGTATCCTGATTCAAAACTCCTTACATTTACATATTTATAAAACTTTAAAACGAAGAAGCTCTATTGCCTGTAATTATCTGTAAATTTCTGACACGGATGATGTGTTTTGGTGCGACAGTGACAGGTTATTTCCTCCCACCGCAATATTTAAAGGAACCTGAAGTGAGAGGGATATGGAAGCGCGTACGTACAAAAAGGGCGTTGGGAATAAAGCGCGCGGGGTGTAAACGATAATATTGTTTTGTATTTAGTGTACAAATAATGTTTTACAAATCTATAAATCATTAAATAATGTGTATGAAATTGGCAATAGTGAAAACGTTAATCTTCTCTGTTTCAAAAGTGAAACTTATAATTACGTTTGTTAAAAAAACGATAATATATGTTTAATTGTTATAATTGTATATCATTGTGATTAACCTTCATTTATCGTTTCTTCTTATAATAAAATCGGAAAATATTGTTTATAATGGTGATATAAATATAACTACGTTCGTAATAAGTCCTGTAAAACATAAGTAAGTATTACTAAAATTTTACTAAAACTATACCTAAGCCTACTCTCACACAGAACCCTCCCTGTACCTATCTCTAACCCCTAGACCCCCCTGGTGGTGCCTAACCCTAAGTCCCCCATGGTGGTGCCTAAACCTAAGACCCCCCTGGTGGTGCCTAAACCTAAGACCCCCCTGGTGGTGCCTAAACCTAAGACCCCCCTGGTGGAGCCTAACCCTAAGACCCCCCTGGTGGTGCCTAAACCTAAGACCCCCCTGGTGGTGCCTAACCCTAAATCCCCCCTGGTGGTGCCTAAACCTAAGATCCCCCTGGTGGTGCCTAAACCTAAGATCCCCCTGGTGGTGCCTAAACCTAAGACCCCCCTGGTGGTGCCTAAACCTAAGACCCCCCTGGTGGTGCCTAAACCTAAGACCCCCCCCCTGGTGGTGCCTAACCCTAAGACCCCCCTGGTGGTGCCTAAACCTAAGACCCCCCTGGTGGTGCCTAACCCTAAGACCCCCCCTGGTGGTGCCTAACCCTAAGACCCCCCTGGTGGTGCCTAAACCTAAGACCCCCTGGTGGTGCCTAAACCTAAGACCCCCCTGGTGGTGCCTAACCCTAAGACCCCCCTGGTGGTGCCTAAACCTAAGACCCCCCTGATGGTGCCTAACCCTAAGACCCCCTGGTGGTGCCTAACCCTAAGACCCCCTGGTGGTGCCTAAACCTAAGACCCCCCTGGTGGTGCCTAAACCTAAGACCCCCCCTGGTGGTGCCTAAACCTAAGACCCCCCTGGTGGTGCCTAAACCTAAGACCCCCCTGGTGGTGCCTAAACCTAAGACCCCCTGGTGGTGCCTAAACCTAAGACCCCCCTGGTGGTGCCTAAACCTAAGACCCTCCTGGTGGTGCCTAACCCTAAGACCCCCCTGGTGGTGCCTAACCCTAAGACCCCCTGGTGGTGCCTAACCCTAAGACCCCCCTGGTGGTGCCTAACCCTGACCACCCCCCTTAGTGATCGCTTTATTATATGGATAATAATGTTTTGCAAATAGTGACTGTAAAAATATATTGCAATTTACATTACGTACTGATCACTTTATTTTGTGAATAATAATGTATTACAAACAGTAAGGCATAAAATGTTAAATAATGTTTTAGTTAAATAGGTTAAATATGTTTAATATTTTTATAAACGTTATTCGTCACGGGCTCATTTTCTAAACGTAAATCATCACAAGCACAGTTATAAAACATTAAAAATCTCCGGGCGCCGTTTGTAAAACGTTATTTATCTCCGGTGCCCTTTTTTCCTGTTCGACGCCCATTAAAGGATATTTATTATGGGAGTGAATGGCAGCGCCCTTTTTGTCCACTAGCCTCCTGCGCCCTTTTTTCCCAGCCGCTATGGAAGCTGCCATATTTATTTCATTTTAAACAATAACAGTTGCCTGGCTGTCCTGCTGATCTTTCAGTAGTGTCTGAATAACACAAGTGAAGCAAGCATGTCAGATTTTTTAACATATCTGATCTGCACGCTTGTTCAGGGGCTATGGCTGAAAGTTTCAGAGGAAGAGGATCAGCAGGACAGCCAGGCAATATGCATTATGGAAAATTAAATGAATATGTCAGCTAATCTTCCATATCCATCTCACTTCAGGTTCCCTTCAATGTCAAACTCTAGCCAGGGAATGTAATGTGATCTATAATCCATAGGCCTATCTACAGAACATAGGCATTGTGGGTGTCAGAGGTGTATTTAAAGGACACTTGAAGTGAGAGGTATATGGAGGCTGCCATATGTATTTCCTTTAAAACAATACCAGATGCCTGGCTGTCCTGCTGATTTTTCTGGTCATTAGTTCTTGGATCACACACTGGAAACAAGCAAACAACTCTTGTCAGATTTTTGTCAGAAGCATCTGATCTGCTGCATGCTTGTTCAGGATCTATGGCTAAAAGCATTAGAGGCAGGATTATTAGATCAGCAGGACAGCCAGGCAATGTGCATTGTTTTAAAATTAAATACATTTGTCAGCCTCCATATGTCACTTCAGGTTCCCTTTAAAGCAGGGGTCTCAAACTCACTGCCCGCCGGCCATTTGCGGCCCTCGATACAATATTTTGTGGCCCGCGCCGGCAAAAGCTTCCTTATAGTTCGCTTCAGTGCTCCTAAGTAATCCGCCACGTCCCCGCCGCTAAACGAGGGCTGCAGAGCCCCCAAATCGCCCGGGGGGCAATCCGCCGGCATTTCCTGGAAGGGGCAGAGCTTTCAGCTTCAGCTCTGCCCCTCCTGACGTCAATTGCTGCACGGATCGCCGCCTCTCCCCTCCCCTCTCTGTGAAGGAAGAGTGAGAGGGGCGGGCAGAGGCGGTGATTCGCCACGATTGGCGTCAGGAGCAGAGCTGAAGCTGAAAGGGGACACGGCGGATTACTTGTAATGGGAGCACTGAAACGAACTATAAGGTAAAATAGGCAAAATAGTTCGCTTCAGTGTGAATTTGATTTTGAAATAAAAATCAATGCAGGGGGGGGGGGGGGGGCTGCTGATTGTGAAATCCCTTATGCGGCCCAGCCTCATCCTGACTTTGCCTCCTGCGGCCCCCAGGTAGATTGAGTTTGAGACCCCTGCTTTAAAGTCAAACTCTAGCCAGATAATGTATGTAGTACGCACTGGTAAATCTATGATCCATAGGACTATCTGCAGCACATAGGCATTACGGATGTCAGAGGTTTGTTTACGTATATAATTTTGCTGGGTAAAGTACTGATCACATGAAGGCAAAAAAAAAACAAAAAACTAAACAGTTTCCACTGTGTGAGTTGCGATTCTCTTTTTGGAATGCATGCTGTCCTATCGCAGCGGCACTATAAACTGAATTGCAGTACGGCATTTCCACTTGTGTGATACTATTCATACGCAAACGCACTGCCTGCTACAGTTCTTTAGCCTTGTTCAATGCGAGTGCAAAAAAGTTAAACACAAAACGCACTGCTGAGCAATTTTCATTTGATTACCGTGTATTAAAGTGGGATAATACTCAAAATTACATTTTTGCTTTAAAACATTAAACACAATAAAAAAAACAAATATGAAACACAATACTATACATCACTGAAGCTAACCTATTTTATTGTTGTGGGCTGCAGGACAAATTACATGCTGGGAATACACCATTAGATTTTGTGTTAGATAGATGGTTCGATAGATCATTTCCAACATGTTCGATCTCATTTCTGATCATTTTTCTGATCGATTTCTCATAGAAGTCAATGGAAAATGATAAGAAAAGATACGAAAATCGATCGGAAAATCGATCGAAATTAAGATCGGACAGTAAATTGACTGAGAAATCTCATTGTGTATTCCCAGCATTAAGGGGCCCATACACCTAACGATTTTCCCACCGATATACAGCCGTTTCGATTACAGTGATCGAAACGGCTGTGAAATCACCGCGCACACCGCTGACAGAACGATCGATTTCCGTCGACCGATCCGTGCGGAAGATTTTTCTCGGTCGCCGGCGGGTCGGGAGTGCGTCGTTAGCGGCGTTCGAATGCCCGACGACCGATGCAATACAGCGGGTATACATTACCTGTTCCGGCCGGCGCGAGTCCCCTGGTCTTCTTCTCCACTTCGGGTTCCAGACCGTTCCTGCAGCTACACAGAACTACCTGTCCCGGCATGAAGTTTAAACAGTAGAGCGCCCTCTACTGTTTAAACTTCCCCTGGACAGGAAGTTCAGTAGCCGGAGCGGAGCCGGAGCGGAGAAGAAGACAGCTGGGACTCGCGCCGGCCTGAACAGGTAATGTATGAGGGGGGGGGGGGGGGGGGCGGCAGCAGCGGCAGCTCCACAGACTGTGATCGGTTTCATGCTGAAATCGCTTCACAATTTGTTTGCAGTAAAGGCAGCCATACGATCCCTCTCTGATCAGATTCGATCAGAGAGGGATCTATCTGTTGGTCGAATCTGATGGCAAATCGACCAGTGTATGCCCACCTTAAGATAGATTTGCAATTAAGTAATTAGAGAGCAAACAAACAGAAAACTTGTTTACACAGTGTAGTACACTTCCAACACCATCTGATAATGCTGGCAGCAACAGCAAGCTTATCAAAAAGCAGCTAAGCTAAATGAAGTGAAAAACATGCTGAGTGTTAACCCTTCCATTACCTTGGAAACCATTCAGATGGTTTTAGCTGTATGCTATGTTTAATGCTTTAGACCACAAACGTTTTGAGTGTAATCCCAATTTAATGTCATTTCCCTAGCTGATGGAATCGTAAATCTCAAACTTAATAGCAAATTTAGAAATCGCACAAAAACACACTAAAAAAGTTGAAATTGGCAAAAATCGGAACCACGGTGTGTTTGTAATTTAACATGGAAACAATATCTAACTGTATGTTTTTACTTATGACATATTAGTTTTGGGGGGATCTTTTCTTTGTACTTCTGGCTGAAGTTAGGTTATATGACGGCTGTAAATAAAGGCGTAGGACTTACTTCTTCCTCCTCGAGGCCGGTGAGATCCCAGAAATAGCTGAGCCTCATCTGCAAGCGCTTCCAGTGCTCCAAGAAGAGGGTGGCTGCAAGAGGAATGGAGAGAAGAGCTCAACGAACGGCGCCAGAAACTGGAGACAAGACAATATCTTATCCCTCCAGAGCCTCAAAATCATCAGAATACTTACAGAGGCTCTCCGGACGGCGGACGCCACAATCAGAAGCAGGAAACGTGGGCGTCCCCTGGCTTCAGAGGTTTGGGTGTTGCCATATAGGCCCACTGAATTATCAGTGAAGAGAGGAAATTTGGGCACTGCAGGCGCCGACTCTTGATATTTATTGGGCACCAAAACTTCCCTTATTTACTAATAATTCCAGGGGCGTAACTTGAAATCACTAGGCCCCCCTGCAAAACTTTGGATGGAGCCCCCTTCCACCACACCCACACGCATACAGAAAACCAACAGACGAGTTTGCTCCCAGCCTCAGCTTATTACACTCACTCTGTCTATCTCTGATGGAGCAAAACTGCTCTTCAGCCTTCTCCAGCATCACTATAGTAAAGAGCATTGGGGAGGAGTAGGTTGGGGTCTGGGCACTGTACACAAGACCCTGATGCACACTGAATAGGAACTGTCTACAAATCTTTGTCTACAAAACTTTGCATGATTCCTTATCAGTGGCTGAGCAGATGCAGTCATTATAAAAAATGTGCAGAGAGCAGAATTTTTTTTTCTCTCTTTGCCCTTAGTTGTCAGTCTCTCAATAAGGGGCAATCTGTGGCTTCTGGGCCCCCCTGCGGCTGCATCCCTTGCAGGGTCTATTGTTATGCCCCTGAATAATTCAATGGGCCCCTAAGGCAGCGCCCGAGAAATATTGCGGGGTTTTTTTCTGGCCGCATGGACAGTTAATGTTAGCTATAGGTGGGTAATGGTTATGGCTAGTTGTGGGAGAGAGGGGCGAGAGGTAGGGTTAAGGTTAGCCATGGAGGGGAGAGGGGGGTTGGTTAAGGTTTGACATTGGTAGTGGGAGGGTTCAGTGTGAGAATTAGCTTCAGCTGTAGTAAAAGATCGGTATTTAATACCAATACTTTACTATTATTTTCTAAACTATCGGCTTTTCTGGGCGCCCTTTTTTGATGTACTGTACACTCATAAACACGCTTTACCGCTTTCAGTAAAGCCAGGCTGCAAGCCGATAATTACACATAAAGATTTAATTATTATTTTTTATTATTTTATTAAACTTTATAAAGCACTCACCTATTATACAGCACTGTACAATAGATAGTGGAGACATTACAGTATTAAAGAGACGCTAAAGTCTCCTAAAATTGCACTTTTTTTTAACAGTTGTCTTCAGCATTATAACACAAGCTAAAACGCTGCATAGCAGATCGCTATATTTAAATCCCTAAATACTGTGCAAAAATCCACGACTTTGTAGGTCGTGGATTTTGCTGCCTGGGGAGGTAGAGCTTACCGCTGTAGCTCTGCCTCCATTTGTGTCAATCCCTGCTGATTGCCGCCTTTTCCCTTTCAGTGAAAGAAGACTGAGAGGGGCGGGGAGAGGCGGCGATCAGCGGGGATTGATGCAAGTAGAGGCAGAGCTACAGTGGTAAGCTCTGCCTCTACAAGGAAGCGCTCCTCATATTTAGCTCAGAGGGTTTGGGGGGTTTAAATGTAGCGACCTGCCGCGGGGATGCGGCGCTTTAGCTTGTGTTATAATGCTGAAGACAACTGTTAAATAAAAAGTGCAATTTTAGGAGACTTCAAAATCTCTTTAAACAATACTACACAAAATAGTGATATAACTCCTTCTGACCGCCTAATATCGATACGCGCTGGGAAGGTGGCTCCCCCAGGATCGTCTAACGCCAATCGAAGTAACGTTTAGGGGGCGGAGATTAGTGGGGATCCGTGCGCACTTACCTGCTGATTTACGGATCTCAGGCTGAAAAGAAAAAAAACGGTAAGAATGACTAGTACAGCACTGCGATCTAGTGCAGCGCTGTACGGGGGATAGCCCTGTCACTTGGCTGTACCCTAGATAGGCAGGGAAACAGATCGCTGATGCCTATGAGAGGCGATCTATGTGATTAGGTGTTGGGGGGAGGGAGTAAAATAAAAAAAAATAACCAATTTTATTAAAGCAATTGTATTAAAATAAGATGAAAATGGTAGCAGCAATCAGATGACACCAACAGAAAGCTCTGTTGGTGGCAAGAAAAGGAGGGCAGATTCATTTGTGTGCTAAGTTGGATGGCCGTGCTGCGAGCTGTTAAGGTTGCAGTGTGCTGAATTGTAACAATTGGTCTAGTCACTAGAGGGAGTGTAAACCTGTGGTCCTCAAGCGGTTAACAATGTGTGGGATAAATATAGCAAACGAGTCACTGAGTCCATATGGTGGAGGAGAAGAGCACATGGGGAGGATAGGCTTACAATCTAAGGGGTGAGGGAGAGGGACACATAACGGGTGTATGTCTAACTAAGGGAGAGGGGGGTGAAGCTATGAAGATGGCGGGTAAACAATAGTAAACAGATGGGTCTTTAAGGCCTGCCTAAATGAGCTGAAAGTGGTAGTGTTTTAATTTGACCCACCTATGGTATCTCTCTGGCACCAAATACAGCTTGCAGAGCTCAGAAACAGCAGGTCAGACCACCCCTTTCCATACCGCTTTTTAAAATTTAGATGGATAGCGTAAGCCTGAGCCTGTTTAATAGGTTCTGAAATGGGCAATAGGATGGGGTTAAAGCACAACTGAACTGGGGCAAAAAGTCTATTTTTGGCTTGCCTGGGGCTTCTTCCAGCTCCCCTTATAATCTTTGAGGCCCCTCAGTTCCTTCTGGGTCCTCTCCTCTGTTAGCCCTCATAATAAGCTCTGACCCAGCTGGGTTACAGTTACAGTGCATGCTCTGCCCCGTCTGCACACTTCCTCGATGGTGCTCCTGTAGCCCAGAGCAATCTGTGAAACACTGTTACAATTCCTTGCCCACCACGCATGCGCAGAATGCGCCTCACCACGGTTGAGGAGGACGGGACAGAGCATGCTCCGTAGCTGCGATCCAGATAGTTTGGAGCGTTTAATGAGAGGCCACAGCAGCACAATGGAGGGGACCCAGAAGAAACTGAGGGACCTCAAGATTATGGAGGGCTCAGTGGCATAACTATAAATCATGGGACCCCCCAGCTAAATTTTGATGGGGCCCCCAGTGTTCACACCCCTTTCCTTGACTCTTCTGGTGGCCCACACAGCCTGGGGACCCATTTTGCAAGCGACATAAAACAAGGGTGGCCATCGTAAAAAGTGTAGCCACAAAAACACCTGATCTAAAGGATGGCTCTCTTTATTGGAGTGAGTGAAGTAGTAATTGGGGCCCCCTTACAGCTCTGGGCCCGCCAGCAGTTGCAGGGGCTGCCCCCCTGATGTCAGAGATGGATTAAAATGTGATGGGGCCCTATGCAAGGTAGAAGATTTGGGTCCCCCTTGTGGCCCTGAGGTCAAAGAAGGTGGCAGGTAGGCCCCTCGACACCAACTAGTCCCCAAGCACCTGCCTAGATTGCCACTATAATTCTGCTCTGCCTGTATTTACACCCTGGGGGGTGGGGGTGGGGGGTGCAGTAGGCTTACCTGGAGCTTATCAACTTTATAATGCCCCGCAATGCGCATAGTAAAAGCGCACCCTCAGGAAAGTGTTCAAACCGCCGGATTGCCTTAAAGCGGAATATAACCCTGTATTTCAATTTTGCTCTAAAACATTATTTACAGCATATTATATGCAACCAGTATTTTTTTTACTAGACCAGCATTGGAAGGGTTACACACACAGAGCTTTAAAGTTCAGTGGAGAGAAATGCTCCCCGCAGCCGAAGTTTAGATAGATACATTTAAGTAAACAGAATGTAACAAGTGAGGAATATTACACACTCTCTGGCTGTCCTCCAGCTCCCGAATACAGAGAGAGTGAGTCACATTCCTCACTTGTTACGTTCTGTTTACTTAAATGTATCTATCTAAACTTCGGCTGCGGGGAGCAGTTCTCTCCACGGAACTTCCAATGATGGTCTAGTAAAAAAAAAATACTGGTTGCATATAATATGCTGTAAATAATGTTTTAGAGCAAAGTTGAAATGCAGGGTTATATCCCGCTTTAAAAAACTTTTTGTTTTTGAAACCCGGACATTTTTGTCATAGCCCTGGTCTTTTAAAACAAGCTAACTCCACCGCGAGTAGCCCAGAGACTTTCCAGAAACAGGGAATTTATCCAATCAGATATGGGAGTGGAATATGAGCATGAAGCCATTATCGCGACCTCTTAACAAATTGCCTTTCCTTCTTCAAAGAACAAGAAAGTCAGTGAGGAGGAATGGGCTCCCCTCCCCCCCTCTCCGGAGCCGGTGAGCGGAGCATAGATCTGGTATTGTCCTGTTCCTGAAACGTACGAGTGACTAATAATGTATGATAGTTTCCCTGCAATCCATGCACGGCTCCTAATGATGGGTAAGAGTAGATGACCCTGCTCCTCCCAGGACAATGGCCGTGTCAATCAGCACACAGAATGCCCAATATAAGCAGAGTATTCTGCTCTGAGAACATATTGTAACCCAATGCTCAAATTCAAGATGAGTCAAGCTTTACATGCGGATCCAGTGTCTGGCTTGGAAAGGCTTTTTTTTCTACTCAGTTTCAGGTGCACAAAAAAAGCATTGCCGGCCTTAACTGGATTGAAAGACCTAAAGGGTCACTCCCGGGGCCGGTTCTGGACTTTTTGTTGCCAGAGGCAAACTTGTGAGGAGGCGCCTCGCCCCTCCCCCCCATTTGGAATGATCGCACAGCACTCAACAATTTGCACCGCACATTATAGCCTAGGTGCGACCAAATAAGTGCCCCCAGTATAGGTAGCCAGGCATAGGTGCCCCCAGTATAGGTAGCAGGCATAGGTGCCCCCAGTATAGGTAGCCAGGCATAGGTGCCCCCATTATAGGTAGCCAGGCATAGGTGCCCCCAGTATAGGTAGCCAGGCATAGGTGCCTCCAGTATAGGTAACCAGGCATGCAGCGAGGGCTGGCCAGGGGACGATGGGGTGGAGGAGGGTGGCCGCCCACTTGATCAGGGAAGCTAGTAGCAGTCAGGGAGCAAAGGGAGAGCAGGATACCACCCCTTGGAAGGTGCCGCCTGACGCAAGTCGTTCACTCCCCTGGTCACTACGTCAAGCGGTAAGAGAACTACCTATCACAGTTATCTTAAACTGGGATTAAACTCCCAAAACTAAAATTACATTTAAAAGCTTTCCCACATATTCCCTGTGAGTAAAAACCTTTAATTCATCCCGCAGAGAACAGGAAAACCTTGGTTTTCTCTTGTTATTGGCAACATCAAATGTCACTTTACTCTGCCCCCCTCCCTCTGCTGAAGTGACTCATCTGTTGCCAGGATGATGTGTCACCTCAGCAGAGGGAGGGGGGGCAGAGAGAAGACACATTCCTCAGAGAGCTTCAGCTGGCAATAATTACATTTGTCCACAACCAGAGATAAGCAAGCTTCTGCTGTCTGCAGTGAAAATATACATTTTTACACACATAGACTGTGTGGAAATGCTTTTGAATGTTCTCTTATAAGAGCAGTTACTGGAATTTTCGTTTTGGGAGTATAATCCTACTTTTAGGAAAGTCAAGTTGTCATTTATTAGATTGTGTGATGTTACCCAGTTATCATTAATTTTCAGGAATACTTTTTTTTTTTGTATCTTTCCTCCAAACCTTCCAAACTCATCACCCTTTACTCACCCAGATTTGTTCATACTCACTTTCAGATGAATGACTCCTCCCTCCCCCTTGCTCAAGGGTTAGCTTCCTGCTTTCTACATTTTTCCTCTATCTTAAACCACACCCCTTTCCACAATAACCACTCCCCAAGCCCCCGCCCGCACCCGATTCCCGATTCCACTCATAATGCCGCAATTCTGTCATATTAAGCTGTATCCCCAGCCCCACCATTCAAACCAGCAAAGGAGTAATAATACCAGCTGATTGCTACAGCTGGAGATACAGGGCACCTGGCTACAGACCAGTGGCAAGTGCCCAATATGCCTGAGCCTAGAAACACCACTTGCTCGTCCAGAAATCCACGTCTGACTGACATGAGGATGAATAACATTTTTAGTTTTAGTGGAAGAAAATAAACATGATAGACGTTATACTGTATACCTGTATATATTATAAAATATAAAGTACACAATTAGAAACATATCACAAATGTATCATACCTCCAACATGAAAATACATTGTACCTGCAAAACACTGTAAAATCACATAGTGCAATCCAGTCTCAAATAAATCAATTATTTTAATTATGTCTTACCCCAAAGGGCCATGAAAATAGAAAAGAAGACAGTGGCCGGGTTGTCGAACAGATGGCTGGCACGGGCCATGGCACAGGCGGAGCTTAAATTCCAGTAGTCACATGCCTTGTCACATAGCGGGCACATGGTTAAATTCTGCTCATCGTTACACATTTCCTTGCTGTGGAAGAAGAAGACAACCTTAGTCATTCTAGACAAAAGGAGCCATTTATGTTGATGACATCCATTTGACAATGACAAGCCATCTCTGAAATATTGCCATATAATACAACAAGTGTTGAGCTCAAATTTCACATAATCGTAATTTACCATCAAAATTCGCAATTATGATGCCAAATTGTAATGTGAAATTTCCAGCAAACTCTTAAAGCGGACCCAAACCAAACATTTTTTTAATTAAAAATATTTAGTTGCACCACTCTGACACATACAAAGATAAATAAACACTCCTTAAAACCTATGATCATTTCAGTGCATGCTTTTCACCCTTCTCTTTTCATAGCTAGGGTTATACTGGGGGTAGCCATTAGCAATTTCTCCATTGTCGGACACCATCTACTCCACCAGTTTGCCGGAAAAATCCCGGCAATTTGAAAGGAAGGGAGGGGTTCCTCCAATAAATGTAAAATATTTTATATTTGTCATCATGCAGCTGAAAAAAGGCTGCTATTTATTACTATAATTTAGAAAATAGATTTTATTTCTGAAATCTTGTATTTTTAATTTGGGTCCACTTTAATCAATTTCACAAGTAACTGCAATAATGTCCTGTAATCATTGAAATTTTGCTAAAAGTGTATCTATGTCCAACACAAAAAAAAAAAAAAAACATTCAGATCTGCTTAATTGCTATGATCATGCTTTTGTATTCTTTGGTTGTGCTATACAGTATACTAAAAAATCAGACTGGCCCTTCTCCAGTCCCATTTCATCCACCTCTCCTCCCGCTCCTCTGATGCTGCTCCTCTCTGCCAATCCCTACTGAATTCTGCTGCCCGCCTCATCCACCTCTCTTCTTGCTCCTCAAATGATGCCCCTCTCTGCCAATCCCTCCTGACCTCTGCTGCCCATTTCATCCACCTCTCCTCCCGCTCCTCTGATGCTGCTCCTCTCTGCCAATCCCTACTGAACTCTGCTGCCCATCTCATGCACCTCTCTTCCCACTCCTCTGATGCCTCCCCTCTCTGTCAATCCCTACTGACCTCTGTTGACCTCCTCATCCACCTCTCCTCCCGCTCCTCTGATGCAGCCCCTCTCTGCCAATCCCTACTGATCTCCGTTGCCCGCCTCCTCCACCTCTCCTCCCACTCCTCTGATACAGCCCCTCTCCGCCAATCCCTACTGATCTCTGCAGCCCATCCCATCCACCTCTCCTGCCACTCCTCTGATGCAGCCCCCCTCTCTGCCAATCCCTTCTGACATCTGCTGCCCATCTCATCCACCTCTCTTCCCACTCCTCTGATGCCTCCCCTCTCTGTCAATCCCTACTGACCTCTGTTGACCTAATCCACCTCTCCTCCCGCTCCTCTGCCGCAGCCCCTTCTCTGTCAATCTCTCCATTGGCTATATTTTACCCAAAGGATGCAGTTTAAGCTCCTCACCCTATCACACAAAGCTCTACATAAGTTGGCCTCTCCTTACATTTCCTAATTAATCTCCAGATACTATCCCACCCGGAACCTTCGCTCCTCCCAGGAGACCCTCTTGTCCTCTAGCTTGGTCACCTCATCTCACTCCAGCAACCAGGACTTCTCACAAGCATCACCTCTAATTTAGACCTCTCTTTCACAGGCTCTCCATCATGCTCTGAGCCTGAAAACCTTCAAACGTGCTCTCAAAACTCACCTGTTCAGACAAGCCTATAATTTGCTATAGGTAGCATTGGGGGTCCACTGCCTCAGCCGTTAAACTCTGTGTCTCCTTCCTAATATCTCCAACCCAATAATCTCTAGAGTGTAAGCTTGCAAAGACAGGGACCTCCTCCTTGTGTTTCTTATTCTTGTGTAATTTATCATATGAACATGCAACAGTATTGGTGATGTCTCAAACAGCACATCATCTATGTAATGCTGAATACACACGGTGCGTTCCCGCTCTCGATTTCCCACTCGATTCTCGTCGATTCGTTTATTTCCAACATGTCCGATTTTCATTTCGATGGATCGTTAGGTCGATTCGCATGTAAAGTATGCCAAATCGACCTAACGATCCATCGAAATGAAAATTGGACTTGTTGAAAATAAACGAATCGACGGGAATCGAGAGGGAAATCGAGTGCGGGAACGCACCGTGTGTATTCAGCATAAGTCTTTGTATTGCTGGATGTCCTGATTGTACAGAGTCTTGAATGTCTCATGTATCTATACTGTACATCCCATTATTTGTTTTGTACTATGTACAGTGCTACGGGACATGTTGGTGCCATATAAATAAAAAGTAATAGCAATTGTCTTGGGTCTCACCTCGGAATGTCTCCATCGATGGTCATACATCCATACAGAAAGACGATTATTCCAACCAGAGAGGCGGGAATTAGCAGCCACGTGTAGAGTCCAAGCCAGGCAAAATACAGCCCAATCTTTTCTCCAAAATACTTTCTGAAATAAACAGAACACTTTAGTGGCGCAGGTAAAAAAAATTATTACCATTTCCGGAGCATGAGATCTTGTCAGTCTGGTAAGATAAAGGAGAGAAAGCTAAATATTGCTGGTTTCTCCCCAACTCCTAATATCCTCTTTGGAGATAATCAATGACATGCTAATACTTCCAACTTGCATGCAAATTTAATGGAAATTGTATGCAGCTTAGAAATGCACCAATGCAAATTGTCAGGATGTCCACTGGATTGGTCCAGTTCCAATATGAACTCTGGCTGCAAGCAAGATGGAGTTAGCATGGCCATCTCTAATTCTTACATTACATCCTCAAACCAGTGCTGGGCCGAAATTACGCATTAGCGTAATTACGCATCGTAATTCACTACAAATGCACCGTAAGCGTTACGTGTAAGGTTACGGTATTACGCGTAATTAATTACGCGTAGACCGTAGGTTACGTTATTACGCGTAACAAATTACGCGTAAGACAGTAAACTCCCATTGAAATTACACAGTCTGCCGTAATCGTGTAATATTACGCTCCCGTATAATATAAAAAAGCCGCCGACTTTAAGGGTTAATAGCAAAGCCCCCTTAAGTGCTAAGAGCCTCAAATTTGGAGAATATATTAAGGAGATCAGAAGGAATAAGAGGAAAAAAATGTTTTTCAAAAAGACCTTATAGTTTTTGAGAAAATCGATGTTAAAGTTTCGAAGGAAAAATATATACATTTAAAAACCCGCCGACTTTAACGGTTAATAGCAAAGCCTGCTTAAAATTTAGGAACACCAAATTCCCAGGGTATATTAAGGGGATCAGTGGGAATAAGAGGAAAACATTTTTTTCAAAAAGACCTTATAGTTTTTGAGAAAATCGATTTTTAAGTTTTGAGGGCAAAAATGTCTTTTAAATGCTGAAAATGTCAGTTTTTTTTGCACAGGTAACAATAGTGTTTTATTTTCATAGATTCCCCCAAGTGGAAAGAGTTTTACTTACTTCGTTCTGAGTGTGGGAAATATTAAAAAAAAAACGACGTGGGGTCCCCCCTCCCAGACCTCTTTAACCCCTTGTCCCCCATGCAGACTGGGATAGCCAGAATGCGGAGCACCGGCCGCATGGGGCTCCGCACCCTGACTATACCAGCCCGCATGGTCCATGGATTGGGGGGTCTCGGAAGG
This sequence comes from Hyperolius riggenbachi, assembly GCF_040937935.1. Classification (NCBI taxonomy): domain Eukaryota; kingdom Metazoa; phylum Chordata; class Amphibia; order Anura; family Hyperoliidae; genus Hyperolius; species Hyperolius riggenbachi. The sequence continues at coordinate 484,336,806 of NC_090648.1, read as the reverse complement.
GGAGGGGCAGCCAAGCTTTCCCCTCCCCCTCCGAGCCCTTGTCCAATCCAAGGACAAGGGGCTCTTCTCCACCTCCGATTTTTACTTTGAAACTTTAACATCGATTTTCTCAAAAACTATAAGGTCTTTTTGAAAAAAAAAAATTCCCTCTTATTCCTCCTGATCTCCTTAATAGATTCTCCAAATTTGAGGCTCTCAGCATTTAAGGGGGCTTTGCTATTAACCCTTAAAGTCGGCGGCTTTTTTATATTATACGGAGCGTTACGGTTTAACACGAAATTACGGTAGCATGAACGAAACGCGAAATTTCGCGTTGAAAATTACGCTTACGGTATTTTCAATTACGATTTTAATGGCAATTTCGCTACGCTAATTTCGCATTGTAATCGCAAATTTCGCATGCGTAATTATAGTAATGCGAAATTACGAAAATTTCGGCTCAACTCTACTTACGCTAAGTCCCCGCCGGCTCCCGCCGTCCACTCCGCCCACACCTGTCACCCATATACATGCTGGCACCCATGGGTGCCAGCATGTATATAGGTGACATGTGGGAGAGGCGGGGAGGGCAGCGAGAGCCGGCGGGACTTAGCGTCCTGCACCCGACAGAGCTCTGAGCTATATAGCTCAGAGCTCTCTAAAGCATCTTTGTATTTGGGCTCCAAGGAGCCCCATTGGTCCTTAGCAGACCAATGGGGTTCCTTCTGATTTAAAATCGATTTTCTCAAAAACTATAAGGTCTTTTTGAAAAAAAAAAATTCCCTCTTATTCCTCCTGATCTCCTTAATAGATTCTCCAAATTTGAGGCTCTTAGCATTTAAGGGGGCTTTGCTATTAACCCTTAAAGTCGGCGGCTTTTTTATATTATACGGAGCGTTACGGTTTAACACGAAATTACGGTAGCATGAACGAAACGCGAAATTTCGCGTTGAAAATTACGCTTACGGTATTTTCAATTACGATTTTAATGGCAATTTCGCTACGCTAATTTCGTATTGTAATCGCAAATTTCGCATGCGTAATTATAGTAATGCGAAATTACGAAAATTTCGGCTCAACTCTACTTACGCTAAGTCCCCGCCGGCTCCCGCCGTCCACTCCGCCCACACCTGTCACCCATATACATGCTGGCACCCATGGGTGCCAGCATGTATATAGGTGACATGTGGGAGAGGCGGGGAGGGCAGCGAGAGCCGGCGGGACTTAGCGTCCTGCACCCGACAGAGCTCTGAGCTATATAGCTCAGAGCTCTCTAAAGCATCTTTGTATTATTCCCACTGATCCCCTTAATATACCCTGTGAATTTGGTGTTCCTAAATTTTAAGCAGGCTTTGCTATTAACCGTTAAAGTCGGCGGGTTTTTAAATGTATATATTTTTCCTTTGAAACTTTAACATCGATTTTCTCAAAAACTATAAGGTCTTTTTGAAAAAAAAAATGTTTCCTCTTATTCCTTCTGATCTCCTTAATATATTCTCCAAATTTGAGGCTCTTAGCAATTAAGGGGGCTTTGCTATTAACCCTTAAAGTCGGCGGCTACCTAACATTGATCCATGCGTCAACTTTTCCGCTTGGCAGCATGACCGCATTAATTGCTAGTAGGAATTTACGCGTAAGCCAATAACGTAACAACTTGAATTACGGTATTCTTACGCGTAATTGCGTAAGGGCTATGCGTAATTACAGACATGCACCGTAAATGAATGTCTACGCCGTAAGCGTAATTCCGTAATGCGTAATAGCGTAAAATTACGCGTAATGATCCATAAGCGTAGTTTTTTCCATTACGCCCAGCACTGCCTCAAACCACTGCTGTCCCTGTAGCTAAGTTAAGAGGTCTTTATTACAAAAGAATACATAAGGAGCTGAAAATCTACAGAGCAGTGGATGGTTGCTTATGAGCCAGATTTCTCAACTCTCCACCCACAGTCCAGCCACTGCTATGGCTGACAGTATCCAGAAGCAGATGGGGGACTTGCCTGTTAACAACACCTACAGCAAAGCACAACTGAAATGTATTGCAAACGTAGTAAATAAAGTACATGTTACTCTTACTTCCCTGGACATAGGCTTTAAAGAGACACTGAAGCGAAAAAAAATTATGATATTATGATTTGTATGTGTAGTACAGCTAAGAAATAAAACATTAAGATCAGATACATCAGTGTAATTGTTTCAGTACAGGAAAGGTGGCCATACACTGGTCGATTTGCCATCAGATTCGACCAACAGACAGATCCCTATCTGATCGAATCTGATCAGAGAGGGATCGTATGGCTACCTTTACTGCAAACAGATTGTGAACCGATTTCAGCCTGAAACCAATCACACTCTGTTGTGGTGGTGGTGCTGCTGCCGCCGCTCCCCCCCCCCCCCCCCCCGCCGCATACATTACCTGCTCCGCCGGCGCGACTCCCGGGTCTCTCTCCGCTCTTCATTCTCCGCTCTGGTCTCTGGCTCCAGCATGCTTCGCTTCTTCCTGCCCGGCAGGAAGTTTAAACAGTAGAGCGCCCTCTACTGTTTAAACTTCCTGCCGGGCAGGAATAAGTGAAGGCATGCCGGAGACCAGAGCGGAGACGAGCGGCGGCAGTCGCGCCGGCGGAGCAGGTAATGTATGCGGGCTCTATTGTGTCGGTCATCGGGCACTCGAACGCCGCTAGCGATGCGCTCTTTACCCGCGAGCGATCGACGGTAATTTTCCGCACGGCGCGATCGACGGGATCGGACGAAATGAATCGAAATTCGGCGTGTAGCGCAAACGATTGGCAGTAGATTCGATCCCAGTGATCGAATCTGCTGTCGAAACGGCGGTAAATCGGGCCAGTGTATGGCCAGCTGAAGAGTTAAGAAACTACAGTTGTTATCTCTATGCAAAAAAGCCATTAATCTCTACGACTTTCAAAGTCATGGAGAGGGCTGTCTTCTGACTTTTATTATCTCAACTATAAGTGAACAGTTTTCTTTTTATCTGCTAGAGGAGAGGTCATTAGTTCACAGACTGCTCTGAAATAATCATTTTGAGTGCAGAGTGTTGTGTAATCTGCACATATTAGAGAATGATGCAATGTTAGAAAACACACTATATACCTGAAAATAAAAATATAAGAATATTTTCTTTGCTGCTAATCTTCTAGTAATTATTCATAGTACACAACCAATTCATTATATCATATTTTTTTTCACTTCAGTGTCTCTTTAAAGGGGGTTATAAGATCTGTTGTTTTTGGCGCCAATGGTGCCTGCCTGGTTTGGTCACCCCGGATGGGAGTTTGTGCAAGAGCAGGGTGAGACTTTTTTTTACTTCACCCTGTGCCGAAATTGCCCGTGCTGACACTGGATGGACTCAGTCTGGGTGCCTATGTTTAACTGCAGAAACTGTGCAGTGCCAGTGACATGCTTATCTCAAGATGCAAAAAACAGAAAGCTTCCTATTTTGGATAAGATAAGGACACTAAGATCAGAAAGTTATTGAATCCCTCTTCCTTTGAAGACTTTACACAGTGATGCCAGCCTGTTGCCTAGGTGATGTTTGCTGTGGGAGGGACTGTAAGCTGTGGCAGTAGGAAGGGAAAACACTGAGCTGGGTAAATAAACAAAAACAAAAAAAAAAAAAACAGAAAAGGGCAGAAGTGATGTTACTTTTGGCATCACAGAGAAACAGTAACAGCAGAAATACTGAAACAATTTATTTTGTTTCTATCATATTTCTCCAAAATCTCACAGTGAACACTATAAACAACAGAATAGCTAAAGTAAATAAGTGATTTCTTAGTGGATGTTTTTAGTTTTTTTTTTTCCAGCTAATATTGAGTTTTATCCAACTTTATTACTTTTAAAACAATTATGAAAAAGAAGTAAACTGTAACTTCATTTTCCACTTTCAATTGGCCCTTTAAAAAAAATGTGTGAAAAGGCTAAATAGGCGCTAAAAAGCCACACAAAGCTATCAGAGGTCGCGGGATCGTGTAACTATGACAAGATGATATCCATTCAGCGGAAGACAAAACGGATATTCCAAATTGCAAGTGAAGTCAATGATACGTGTAAAATATAGAGTAACAGGGCGCTAGGAGTGCAGCCACTTCCTAAACTCTCTGTCTTTCGTTAGCTGCGTATCACATGATACACGATCAAGACTCATGGTTAAAGATCTCAACTCATCTGTCATCGGAAATGTTCCAGTGCCTCTTTCCACTTCAGATCTTATCTATCTGTCTTGAAACAAGGGATAGAGTTTCCCCGGGACAGATGTCGCGGTTTCCCTGCCAGCTTCCCAAATGATTAACCATGCAAATCAGTTTTGCTGCTATTTTTTTCCCAGCTCGGGTTGTAGGTGCTGCATCTGCTGTAATGCCCGCCTTGGGCAAATGCAAACTCTGCCTTCAGTTTGGCAACTTTTTCTCTTTTTTGGGGGGGCAAAGAGGAGGATCCCAACTTATTCTAGGGCAGCGTAGGAAGGTTGAATGGGGGGAATTGTTGTCATGTGGTCTCTAAATAGTCCCATTTCCTCAAATGAAGGGTCTTGTAAATCGAAGGGGTGGGCACCCTCAAACATCATATTTAGTTTTCAGTACACATTGTTACAAACACCTATGCTTGATCATTGTGAGTGACATAAGCACAGTTGGCCTGAATGAAGGCAACCTCTCCTTCACAGACAATTTAAGGTTAAAGTTCCTCCGCTGATGACTAGAGTTGGGCCGAACCTCCGATTTTAGGTTCGCGAACCTGGTTCGTGAACTTCCGCGGAAGGTTCGGTTCGCGTTAAAGTTCGCGAACCGCAATAGACTTCAATGGGGATGCGAACTTTGAAAAAAAAAAAAATTATGCTGGCCACAAAAGTGATGGAAAAGATGTTTCAAGGGGTCTAACACCTGGAGGGGGGCATGGTGGAGTGGGATACATGCCAAAAGTCCCGGGGAAAAATCTGGATTTGACGCAAAGCAGCGTTTTAAGGGCAGAAATCACATTGAATGCTAAATGACAGGCCTAAAGTGCTTTCAAACATCTTGCATGTGTATACATCAATCAGGTAGTGTAATTAAGGTACTGCTTCACACTGACACACCAAACTCACCGTGTAACGCACCGCAAACAGCTGTTTGTGTAGTGACGGCCGTGCTGGACTGGTGCGCACCATGGCGAGAGTGCAGGTTTTGGTGGCTTTACAGCCCATATGGTCGCCTGGCTGATGTAGCTGAATGACAGAACAGTGACTGTCCAGCTGATCAAATTTGGTCTGACCACAATGAGGCAACGACCTTATTATCGTGGGTGTGCCCCCCGAGACACTCATCTAGGCGCCGGTCATTGCTTCATTGTGATACGCAAGCCCCTTCACCACGGCAAGGTAATGATTACGAAGGGGAATGGGCGCACACTGGTGGGTTCACAGAACAGGTATGCAGTGGTGGGTTCACAGCACAGGTATGCAGTGGTGGGTTCAATGAACAGGTATACAGTGGCGGGTCCACTGAACAGAACAGGTATGCAGTGGCAGGTTCACTGAACAGGTATGCAGTGGTGGGTTCACAGCACAGGTATGCAGTGGTGGGTTCACAGAACAGGTATACAGTGGCGGTTTCACTAAACAGAACAGGTATACAGTGGCGGGTTCACTAAACAGAACAGGTATACAGTGGCGGGTTCACAGAACAGGTATGCAGTGGTGGGTTCACAGCACAGGTATGCAGTGGTGGGTTCAATGAACAGGTATACAGTGGCGGGTCTACTGAACAGAACAGGTATGCAGTGGCAGGTTCACTGAACAGGTATACAGTGGCGGGTCCACTGAACAGAACAGGTATGCAGTGGCGGGTTCACTGAACAGGTATGCAGTGGTGGGTTCACAGAACAGGTATGCAGTGGTGGGTTCACAGCACAGGTATGCAGTGGTGGGTTCAATGAACAGGTATACAGTGGCGGGTCCACTGAACAGAACAGGTATGCAGTGGCAGGTTCACTGAACAGGTATGCAGTGGTGGGTTCACAGCACAGGTATGCAGTGGTGGGTTCACAGCACAGGTATGCAGTGGTGGGTTCACAGCACAGGTATGCAGTGGTGGGTTCAATGAACAGGTATACAGTGGCGGGTCCACTGAACAGAACAGGTATGCAGTGGCAGGTTCACTGAACAGGTATGCAGTGGTGGGTTCACAGCACAGGTATGCAGTGGTGGGTTCACAGAACAGGTATGCAGTGGTGGGTTCACAGCACAGGTATGCAGTGGTGGGTTCAATGAACAGGTATACAGTGGCGGGTCCACTGAACAGAACAGGTATGCAGTGGCAGGTTCACTGAACAGGTATGCAGTGGTGGGTTCACAGCACAGGTATGCAGTGGTGGGTTCACTGAACAGGTATGCAGTGGTGGGTTCACAGCACAGGTATGCAGTGGTGGGTTCACAGCACAGGTATGCAGTGGTGGGTTCACAGCACAGGTATGCAGTGGTGGGTTCACAGAACAGGTATGCAGCCAGACAGGAACAAGTTAAGCCTAACTAATCTTTCCCTGAGAGACAGTCTGCAGCAGCTCGCCCTACTCTCACTGACGCAGGCAGCACACGAGTGACCGTAATGGCCGCCGCTGCCTGCCTTATATAAGGGGGGGTGGGGCTCCAGGGGCTAGTGTAGCCTAATTGGCTACACTGGGCCTGCTGACTGTGATGTAGAGGGTCAAAGTTGACCCTCCATGTGCATTATGGGGCGAACCGAACTTCCGCAAAGGTTCGCCTGCGGGACGCGAACGCGAACCACTGAAGTTCGCATGGAACCGTTCGCAGGCGAACCGTTCGGCCCAACTCTACTGATGACTATCGTAGTTCTTAAAGCTACTGAGATGATGACTACTGTAGTTCTTACATCTCATGCTCATTTCAGGTTAAGGCTACTCAGCTGTTCACTATTGTAGTTCTTACTCCTCCTGCTCATTTAAGGTAAAAGCTCCTCAGCTGACGATTACCGAAGTTCTTACTCCTCCTGCTCATTTAAGGTAAAAGCTCCTCAGCTGACGATTACCGAAGTTCTTACGCCTCCTGCTAATTTCAGGTTAATGCTCCTTAGCTGAGGACTACTGTTCTTATGCCTCCTGCTCATTTCAGGTTAAAGCTTCTCAGCAAATGACTGTCATAGTTCTTCTTACGCCTCCTGCTCATTTCAGGTTAAAGCTCCTCGGCTGAACACTATAGTAGTTTATGCCTCCTGCTCATTCTACAGTTTAAGAGTCAGGCTCAAGTGACATTTATCCAACATCTGTACATAGCTGAAGGGAAAAGCTATGTACAGCATAAAAATAAACTGATAGCAGGAGGTGACAGAAATTATAAAATAGTTTAGAAAAAAAACCTTTTTCAAAGGAGGATAAGTGATGGACTTGCCTCTGAGAAAAACAAAAACAAAACAGACAGTTCAGTGTAAAAAAAAACCGCACAATTTTATTAGCTCACGATAACAAGTTTCGTGGACTAATTGCTCACTACTTCAGGTCAGTCAGGAATAGCAATCATGGCCTTTTTCCTTATGCATCTACTTTGCCTTGACACTCCTGAATGACCCGAGGAAGTAAATTGATCCCAGAAATGTGTTGTAGCATGTTAATAAAGTACTTCCTTTTTGACCAAGATTGGTCTGTATTTTGGAGTTAAGTTTATCACTTGTCTCCCTTTGAAGGCCTTTTTTTTTAAGCTATTTCATAATTTCTGGCACTTCTTGCTATCAGTTTATGTCACCTTTGGTGGAAGGTTGGGTCATACAACCCCCTCCCCCCCCCCCCCCCCACTACCAATCTTGGTGTATTTGGCAATCTTGGTGTATTTAGCATAGCAGTCCATGAAATGATCCATGCCCACAGTGAAGACGGGTTCTTAATCACCATCCACTTGGTGTGTGGTTCCCTTGCAGGTAACCCAGTCTTGTGAGTGCCCTTACCCTATTATTTATTTTTACACAATTCATCTAACTATACTACACTAGAAGGGGACCCTAATTTTTTTCCTTTGTGTCTTTGGGACCAACATCCCAAATCAGTAGCTGAAATAAATAACTTAAAGGTCACTTGACACGAGGCAAAACTACCTAAGGTATGCAAAGAAGTAAGTTCACCCAACCTTTGGTTCTGTAATCAGTTCTTGAAAAATCTGACTTTAGGCTTAAGTCAAATTTTCAGGCAGGAAGAGGCTGATTTGCCGCGATGTTCCCTCCTATTATCTTCCCCTCAAGGGGCGTGAATAGGGTGGAAAAGAGGAGGGAGTGGGAGGGTTGATAGGAGGCAACATTGTTGCAAGCCTGCCTCTTCCAGTCTGAAAACATTTCAAGGAGGCTCTGGATCCCTTTGAGCCTTTGTAAGCCTCTCTCCATGCCAGAGGAGTAGCTATGGGGTGGGGGGGGTACATCTGTCCCCGGCCGCAGCATCTGTGGGGGGGGAGGGGCGCAGTTACAGGTTTTATTTTCCCTGATGCATCCCCGTCTATGAAAGGTGGTGGAAGGATCCAATCTTCTCCCCTGCTTCCTCCTGCTTTCTGCACCGGAGTTTTGTTTTATTTTATTTCTCTGCTGTAATCAGCACTCGCCATGTTTGCATCAGCAAAGTAGATCATGTCTATTTCTACGTATCTCCCAACTTTCTAATGCCTGGTACACACAATGCAATTTCCTGTCAGGTGGATCGGTCAAATTGATCATTTCTGGCATGTCCGATCTGCTACTGATTGAGAACAGGATCGATTTTGTGCAGTGCTGATCTGAAAATCGATCCTGTTCTTAATCAGGTGCAGATTGGACATGCAGGAAATTATTCTAAACCTCAAACATCTCTGGGAAAGCATGATGGACACCCTTATGTCCCCGGGTGCTGAAAACCCTAGCTACGCCTCTGCTCCGTGCTGTCATTCTACCACTGTCCCCCATTGAAAATTCACACCTTCAGGACTTCTTCCAATATTTCAGAAGTTCTTGCATCCCTGAGTACTTCAGAAGACATCCGTATACGTACTATGCATGTGCGAGCCTTGACTTGCACGTGCACAGTAGGGACCTCTCATCACAGAGTCCTGAAAGGTTATTTGACTGAGCTGGTTAGGTAACTTCACTGGGAAGACAGATTTACTTTGACCTCCTTCCGACTGCTCCACGCCAATTGGCGTGAACGTGGCGGCAGCCCCGGAACTGCACAACGCCAATTGTCGTGAAGTCCTGGGGCGGAGATTGCAGGGGATCGCGTGCGCCAGCGCGCACGCAGTCCCGCTCGGATGACGGAGCTTTGCTCTGTCATCCGTCTCCCAGTGGCGACAGTTGCTAGGAGACTGTTAGATGGCAAAATCGTGATCAATTTACATTGTACAGCGCTCCGATCTACAGCAGCGCTGTACAGAGGACAGCCGTGTGACATGTCTGTCCCCCTATGAGGCTCAGGAGCGATCCGCTGTCATCGTCTGAAGCGGGGGGAGGGCATAATAAAAAAATGTAAAGAAAAGAGATATATTTATTTAAAAAAAAAAAAACCAATACAAAAAAAAACCCCAAAATTCTAGGTGCGATCAGAGCCCACCATCAGAAAGCTCTGTTGATGGGCAAAAAAAGGGGGAGGGGGGAATCACTTGTGTGCTGAGTTGTACAGCCCTGCAGCTAGGCCTTAAAGCTGCAGTGGCCGAATTTGTAAAAAATAGCCTGGTTACTGGAAGGGGGGGGGGGGGGGTGGTAAAGCCTGTGGTCCTTAACTGGCTAAAATGATAATAATTTAAAAGGGGTAAAGTCCATTGTGTTTTAGTGCATAATGTACAATGTACTGCTGAAGACGTTTCACATATGGCTACCATACTGTTACCTTATTAGATCAATAGGTTGGTATTTGTAGAATGCTCCATATCTTGCCCATTCTCTGTGTAATAACTAAATGACAAAACAAAGAAGAAGATTTAACTTAAAAAAAAAACAACTAAAACACGCATTATTTCAATATTACCTTAAAAACCCGCTGAAAACATGTGTTATTTTATAGAAACCCTGCAGGCATCTGAAATACTTCAACCATGATATATAACATGCATCATATGTTTATAAGAAACTTGCACTTTGTGTACTGTGGAGGCAGCCATATTTATTTCCCTGCAAGAGAATTGCGGAATGTGATAATTAATAAAAGCACCTCATAATTTATCTTAGTTATGGAAATGAATTGTTGAATACAATAGTTTTCCCTTGTTTATAATATGGTTTGAAATATTGCTGAAAACCTTTTCTGCTGTAGCGATAGTCATGTCTAGGAGAAGTCATGCAGAAGCATGTGATCAATTTGGTCAGGTGATAGATATGTAAGTCTCTGATATGCTAGTAGTGATCATGTGCTAAAGCAGGGTGTGATCACAGAAATGCAGAGCTTTGCAAATCTATCAGCTGATCAAACAAATCACATGCTTCTCCGCATGTTTCCTAGACATGACCATCACTAAACTGCCGTTGATAAGTAGCAACTTAGCATCCCTTGCACACACCTCAGACCTGCTTTTATTTACCTCGACAACATTATTGTCCTTGAAGCTGCAATGCAAATGCAAGTTTTTTCTTTATCTACACTTGTGCAATTGAATTGGCCAGATAGCTAAAGACTAGAACTGCTGGTGTGTAGCAAAGCTTATGGAAAAAGCAATTATCAGAAAATCAAAAACACAACCTCGAAAGGGATAGAGCTTTGGACATATATTTATGTGTTGTATTTTTACAGAATGTTTTAAAGGATTAAATTAAATAAACATTCATTATTCATAAATTGTGCCGCATTTTGAGTTTCCTTGTTCTGCTGGTTTGGATCCACTTCATGTTTTGGTAGTCAGTTGAACCCCATGAATGAGTATGACCATTTCCTTTTAAAGGGGCACTATGGCGAAAAATTGTAAAATTTAAAATATGTGCAAACATATACAAATAAGAAGTACGATTTTTCCAGAGTAAAATGAGCCATAAATTACTTTTTCTCCTATGTTGCTGTCACTTACAGTAGGTAGTAGAAATCTGTCAGAAGCGACAGGTTTTGGACCAGCCCATTTTTTGCCATAGTGCCCCTTTAAGTTTTCTCATGGAAAAGCATGTGATTAGTTAGATCAGGTGATAGATTTGTGAGGCTGTGATTGGCTGTGATTATTACTTCCTGCTTTAGGCTACACAGGAAGCAACTCATGGTGATAGTAGTATGGAGTCAGAGCACCTAATATGCATAATGTTTCTGCGTTTGTCTTTCACAAGATATTAGAATCTAGAGATGGGAAATTATGTTTAATAATTTTATTCTAATACAAAATAATGTAATAATCTTGAGCTGATGGAAAATGTAGTTTAATCTCGTGAACATTTATGCAGCTACAGAAAAAGACCAGCCGAAATCGTCAGCTGTTGCAATTGATTGGTCAACAGGGATGGCCTCACGAGTAGGTAGCTACTCGAATTCATAATTAAAATGAGACTTAATTGCCTCAAGTGTGTGCATGGGAGACAGGGGGTTAATTACCCAAAAGACTGCCGGCTTCTATGTTACACATGTCTCAACCGCGCCCCACGACTCACTACTGCGCACTTCCTCCTTCAAGTCGGAAGGAGAAAGTGCGCGGTAGTGAGCCGTGGAACATGTCCCATTAGACGCCTTCAAGACATGTGATACATAGAAGCCGGTGGACTTTTGGGTAATTAACCCCCTGTCTCCCATGCACACACCTGAGGCAATTAAGCCTCGTTTTAATCATGAAGTCAAGTAGCTACCTACTCGTGAGGCCATCCCTGTTGGTCAGTATTTCAAACAGTAAAAAAAAACAAAAAAAAAAACATTTACTAATATAGACCCATTCCCGTCACATTTATGGACAATAGCTACACAGATCTGCCACATTAAAACATGAGACAGCAAGATCAATATTGGTATTAACCACTTCACCACTGAGGGGTTTTACCCCTTGAGCACCAGAGCAATTTTCACCTTTCAGCATCTCCTTCCATTCATTCGTCTATAACTTTAACATTACTTATTGCAATGAAATGAACTATATCTTGTTTTTTTTCTACACCAATTAGGCTTTCTTTAGGTGGGACATAATGCCAAGAATGATTTTATTCTAAATGTGTTTTAATGGGAAAATAGGAAAAGAATGTGGGGAAAAAATCATTATTTTTCAGTTTTCAGCTATTATAGTTTTTAAATAATGCATGCTACTGTAATTCAAATCCATGAAATGTATTTGCCCATTTGTCCTGGTTATTACACCTTTAAATTATGTCCCTATCACAATGCTTGGCCGCCAATATTTTATTTGGAAATAAAGGTGCATTTTTTTTCAGCTTTGCGTCCATCCCCAATTACAAGCCCATAGTTTATAAAGTAACAGTGTTATACCCTCTTGACATAAATATTTAAAGAGTTCAGTCCCTAAGGTAACTATTTATGTATTTTTTATTGTATTTTTTTTTTCTTTTTATTACAAAAAAAAATTGGGGAGTGTGGGAGTTAATGAGTTAATTTATAATGTAAAAGAATGTATTTATATATGAAAAATGTTTTTGACTGTAGTTTTACTTTTTGGCCACAAGATGGCCACAGTAATTTTTTGTGAATGCGTCCTATAAGCGTAGGAAGTACGCTTACAGGAAGTGTGATGAGGATGGGAAACTTTGTTTTTTTTTCACAATGATCGCGCAGCTTCTCATAGAAGCAGCCGATCATTACTGAGGGGCTTAGATCAACGAACGTGAATGATTTTTCCCGTTCATTGATCTCAGGGTGAGCGGGCGGCGGCGTGCACGAGCACGGGAGCACACGCATGAGCGAGCGGGAGCACGGACAGCGGCGGTGGATGCGTGTATCTACAGTCCTGGTGGGGAAAGAGTGATAAAAGGAGCGTAGATACACGCACCGCTGGTGGTAAAGTGGTTAAAGCAAACCTCAAGTAAAAAAAACTAATAAGATAAACAAAATGTATGCACTCATAATCATGAACCTACTCATCCGAAATAACATAGTCTGGTTTACATTTAACATTTTGACTGTTTCAGGAACGTGAGACCAATTTTTTAATGTTCATTCAGCTTCTATATAGACTAATCAAGGACTACATGTTAGCTGTTCCCTGTGTTTATCTCAGACACCCAGATGTTTTTTGGCCTCAAATTAGTTATTAGTGAGTGTTAAGCTGCAGTCTGGCTGTGCCCTTACTGCAGAGAAACTGTCATTTATAGACCCAGGGCCATATGCAAGTAACTTTTTCACCTGAGGAGATAATTTTTCAACTTCAATTTAGAATTTTTTTTAGCACTTTGCTATGTAAGAAGTACCAAAAGTCGGTAAAAAGTACTATCAAAATTCTTTTGAGTACTTTTTTTTTGCTCATTGGTGGTTTAAAAGGCATTTTATTGACAAGTCTGAAAATATCACCTAGGAGAAAACACAGGAGAAAAGTTTAATTGCATATGGGCCCTAGGCCCTTGTTCAATTTACATTGTCTCCTACGTTTTCTCCTAGGGGATGTTTTCACACCTTGGCCCATATGCAATTCATTTTTTCACCTGAGTTATCTCCAAGTTGAAATTTTCACACCTAGTCATAAAATCCCTTTTAAGCCACCAGCAAACAAGAAAAAACTCAAAATAATTTTGATAGTACTTTTTCTTTACTTTTTGGTACTTTTTAGATTACAAAATGCTGAAAAGTAATTTTAAAAAGAAGTTGAAAAATTATCTCCTAGGAGAAAACTGCCCATATGCAGCTAATTTTTTCAATTGTTTTCTCCAAGTTGATATTTTTACACCTTGACAATAAAATGCCTTTTAAGCCACCAGTGAGCAAGAAAATACATTGAATAATTTTGACAATACTTTTTCACCTACTTTTGGTATTTTTTTCAATTACAAAGTACTGAAAAGTTATTTTAACCACTTCTCTACCACAGTTTTTTTCCCCTTCAAAACCAGAGCAATTTTCATTCTCCAATAACTTTATTACTACTTATCACACTGAAATGATCTAAATATTATTATTTGTCCCCTATACAGGTAGTCCCCGACTTACGAACGCCCGAATTGCAAACGAACCGCTGATACGAACGGCATGGAATCTCTGTTTCCATGGGAACAAGTTTAAAAAAAAATTCAAATTGGATAGGAGTTTGCCAGTGCCACGCTTACTTGACTAGCAAACTTTGTATTTTTGTGTTTTACTGCTGCATGGTTAACTAAACCTTTAGAGAATAATAGTACTTATTGGTTAGTAAGTCAGGAGTCAAAACCTTATTTTTTGATAATGATACAAAATTGTTTATTTCAGCAACAAAGCGAGATCATTTTAAGCTTACAAAATTTGCCGGTCAAAACAGCAGGTGGAGCCCCCCCTTCCAAAAAAAGAAGAAGAAAGAAACGTTCTTTTGTAATATCACATATGCTAATAACTAAATAAAATGTTTAAACATGTTTTACCACTTAACGTAAATAATCAAAAAAGTATTAAACAAAATCTCAGAAATACTATTCATCCCCTTCAACATGCAATCCTCCTCCATAAAATATTTTGAAAAATTCTTGACCACTTCGAATATTTACTAAAAAAAATTCTACTTTTTATAGATTGATATTTTTTTCTTGTGTAATTAATCTATACAGGTTAAGTAGTGCCCATTCTAAACACAAGATATGTCTACACAAATGAACATTGCTTCTGCCATTCCTGGCGTTATGATTAGCGTAGTTCAGGAAATTAAACTTTAAAACCGTCATACAGATAGAAAACATATGAAGGACGGAGGAATGGTACAGCAGGTTGTGCAACTGGGCAGCCATGTGCGAATAATCAGAACTGTATTTTTGGAAAGAACAATTTTTATGTTTTTAACACTTAACACTTCATAAAAGGAACTAACAGGCAGGATGAAAGGAAAGCGGATGAAAAAAAATTCCCTGCGCACCTCATAGCAGAAATATTTTTCGCTGTATTAATATTATAAATACACCCCACTCATGCCTACCCTTCCATTTACTTTGGATTAACAATAATTTTAACAAGCTACCTAAACACAGATGCTGGAATAACTTCATGAAAAAAAGGCAGTGAAGTCGTAAGATTTTTTTTCCTTCTCTCTTTACCAAAAAAACCTCCCAAAAAACTTTTATTTCATCAACAGCTGCAGAAATTCCAGCATCTACAACCTCAGTTGTCCGAGCTTTGTGCCAAGATTGTTGTCTAATCAGTTACACTATGTGGAATTCACAAGCAGAAAATGTCACAGGGGTGGTTGCTCTAATTGCATTTTATAGGAAACAGTTTGGAAATAATTAGTAATTTTTTTTAATTCCTAAAAAAAAATGAATTGCAGGTGCTTTTATGGCGAGCAAATATGTTTCACTAACATACATAGAACCCCAGGCAAAAATATTACTTTGCCTTTCAATTGTGGATGTTGTGTTTTGAAGCCTAAAGTCAACTGCCCCCTCTCGTCATGCGGCTCTGTAAAGCAGTGCAGAGTGTTGTCCCAACTTGTGAGACGTTTTTCGGTCAGGTTTTTATTTTATTCTTTTTTTTTTTGAGGGGGGCTGTGAATTCTCACTATGCACATTTTGGTGCATTATAATTTAACCTCCTTGCCGGTCTAATTTCCGCCGGCAAAGAGGCAGCGCAGAACTTTTTCTTTCTTTCTTTTTTTTTCATATCATGTAGCGAGCCCAGGGCTCGCTACATGATAGCCTCTGAGCGACGGCATCCCCCCACCCACTCCGATCGCCTCCGGCGATCAGAGTAAGCAGGAAATCCCGTTCAGAATGGGATTTCCTGCAGGGCTTCCCCGGTCGCCATGGCGACGGGGCGGGATGACGTCACTGACGTCATGGATGTCGGGACGTCACAGGGAATCTCGATCCACCCATCAGCACTGAATGGCCAGGCTGCGCAGGGGTCTGGGGCGGGGGGCGGCTCGGCGCGGGGGGTAGCGGCGAATCGGCGGGTGGTGGCGGCGATCGCGTACCACACGCAGCTAGCAAAGTGCTAGCTGCGTGTAGGGAAAAAAAATTATGCAAATCGGCCCAGCGGGGCCTGAGAAATCCTCCTGCGCAGGTTACCCCGAGCTGAGCTCGGGATAACCGACAAGGAGGTTAATAGCCATTATGCAATTCTTTTTTTTTTTTTGCTGAGTTTTCTCCTTGGTAATATTTTCACACCTTGTTCTAAAATGCCTTTTAAACCACCAGCAAGGAAGAAAATACTCAAAATAATTTTGATAGTTCTTTTTAACCAATACTTTTGGGTACTTTTTCAATTGTAAAATACTTCAAAGTTATTTTAAAGAGAATATGAAAATTATCTCTTAGGAGATTACTTGAGAGAACAAGTTCATTGCATATGGGCCAATGTAGGTTATAATTAATACATAAAAAAAGAAACACACAAGAGCCTATTTCATTGATGCAGCATGATTGCTAAATTCATCAATAACCTGAGTTCAGTGTTAAAAAAAAGGCAGATAAGGATAAAGTGCTCACTGCACAGCAACTCGCACAATGGTCCAATAGTGGGCCGATACACAACATTCCAAGAACCTACAGATAAGTTCATTGGCTTCCGCATTAATTGCCTTGGACTATGATGACATATTACTATGGTAGAGATTAGATTGTAAACTCCTCTGAGCTGTATGGCAAGACTATGGGCCCATTGCAATTCACTTTTCCTCCTAAATTTTCTCCTAGGAGATAATTTTTCATCTTCTGTTTAAAATAGCTTTCTGTCACGATTAATATGAGTATTTGCCACTTGCTGGTGGCTTAAAAGGCATTTTATTGATACGATAGGCGTCAGGAACCGACCCCATGGCAAGCCTGCAGAGACCGTTCCTGACGGGGGTTTCGACCAGATTGAAAGGGGGAGCAGCCCTATTCAAGCTAAACACAAAGCTGTCAGCGCTCAACAACACTCTGCCACCACCAGCAGCCGCCATGACGGTACTGCTAGACACTTTGACAATTCCTACTCTGCCGTCGAGCTGCTTGCACTCAGACTGGCATTCTTGTATGTTGAGTCAGCTGCGAACTTTAGGACAAGTACGAAATTGCCACACGTACAATGCAATCACACATGGTAGCAATGTACAATCTGAGCATACAATCAGGCACTGAACTTGTAACACAATTAAACTGCAGTCTCTCTCTAGGAGATGTAAAGCTCTGCTTAGTACTCAAAAGACTAGCTTATTAAATAAAGATTTAATAGTCCAAAAAAGTGGAACAGTGCAGAAAGAAATATATACAAAGATATTAACAAAAAAACACAGTAAAAAGTACAAAGACACACAACAAGACAGTTTGCTTATCAAAAATAAAATGGGAACAGAAATCGAACTTTACCAGTGTAAAAGGTCCGAACTTGGTTTTGTGGGAGGATGCAGCTGGTCAGAAACCAGGGTAGTCCTAGCTTCTCGCTCTCTCCTGGGGAACTACAAGTTTTATATCTTGGAAGCAGTTTCTTATAGTACCAAGTATGCCCTGGGGGCAATCCAAACGCATCATTTAAAATTAATTTAATTTCCTACTATTCCATGACAGTTTGTCAAGATCTCTGGTAGTCCATCTTTACCATCAGCTATTATATGCAAATTTCAGTTTCTGGTACTGCTTTGAGCCTAATTACCCCAATAGGCTGCCTGTCAAGTTTCCTGTCAAGTGACAGGCAGCCTATTGGGCCAATCAAAGTGCGGGGATAATCTCCCATAAAGTGATTGGACCCACCGGTGCTCAGGGCAGGACGAGTGGAGCTCTCGTCATTGCCAATTAGCAGGCATAAGTTTGTAACGCTTGCTATGCTACTCTGATAAGGCGTGTCAACTCTGATAAGATGTGTTAACTCTGATAAGGCATGCTATTTGTTATAGTGAATCAACACCATTATATATTAAACTTCTTCTTTTTTCCTCCTATTCCTATATTAGTTGTAAGCACGGAAGGGCAGGGTTCTCTCACCCTTTTGTATCTTAGTAATTGCCTTACATTTTGTTCATCATGTTTCATTTGTCACTGTAATTATGTCTACCAAGTCTGTATTACGGTAAGTACCAGTGTCTACATTTAGTTTACACCATTGTCTGTATTATTATGTGCCCCATGTTTGTTTCTTATTCTGTACAGCGCCACTAATTATGTTGGTGCTTTATAAATCCCTTAAGCACATCAAGTTAAACCTCAAACATGCTATTTTTTTTAATTATTATTATTTATTTTATTTCTTTCATTTCAATTTAAGTAAACAACCAAACGATTATATTCTATAGTAGAAATATAAAATTGAAAACTCACCATCCTGTCATTAACTTCACCAGTTCTGTGGTCATAATTACCCTGGAAAAAAAAGGAAAAAAATGATTGGTCACGCTCATATGAATATGTTTCACCACTAAAGGTTAGTGAAAATCAAATCAACTCGATCATATACTTCTTCCTGAAATAACCTCAATAAATTGATCACCTTTATTTATCATTATTCATGCGTACAGAAAGCATTTCACAAATCAAACATTTACCCCAGGCAACTTGAATCAGTGGACATTTAATATACTGTATATACTCGCACGCAAGCCTAATTTTCCAGCTTAAAAAAAGTGCTGAAACGATACCCCCTCAGCTTATATGCGAGTCAGTGGAGCAGAACAAATTGTGGAGCAGGTTTTGTTACTGGCAGAGGAGCGTAAGGATCTTGCACTAGTGATTCTGCTCTTACCAGCTTCTGCTCTGCGGTGTCCGTGCCCCGCATCCCCTGCAACATGGTGTGCAGAGTGCGCTGCTCAAGACTACCTGTGTCCCCTGGCTTGTAGAGCAGAGCGTGCCGGCAACTTGCTAGCAGTGCAATGATCAGGGATTCTTCCTGTGTGGCAATCGCTGTGTCTCTTGTCTATGATGCCATCTAGTGGCTTCTTGAGATACAGCTGTATGATCCTGGGGCACATCTGGCTATGGGGTCAGGGGGCTGATTTGTTCTTGGGGAACATCTGGCTACTGTGGAGGGGGCTACATTAAGGAGGGGGCTTATACGTGAGTCAATCACTTTTTCCTGGTTTCTGAGGGAAAAGTGGGTACCTCGGCTCATACACAGGTCCGCTTATTTGCGAGTATATGAAAAAATACCTATGAAATATCTAGAATATGCTGACTTATGTATAAGGAATAAAAGATAAAAAAACACAACTTACATCATGCAAAGGATAGGCAGAGTCATAGACGTTATTCGCTATCAATGTGGTAATACCTGGAAAAGAAAGAAATGAGACATAACTGGGTTTGGAATACTATAGATGGGATAGACTGGATTCTTCTTTGACAGTAACATAGCATAAAAGAGGAGTGAAATGTACACACAGATGTCTACAGAAAATCTCAAAAACCAGAAAAAAAAAGGTACGGGAGCCTTTACAGAAAGAACAGCGCCATCACAGGCGCCTATTGCAAAAGAAGCTATTTGCAGCAAAAGAAGGAGATTTGGGCGCACCTCCCGACTCCGAAATGTACCTTCTTTGCCGCAAATCGCGGCTTTTATAATGTTGATGTTGTCACTGCCACTAACCAGGCATCTCCCGGCACCGAAATTTACCTACCTTGTCGCAGGCGGGTTAAGGTTTAGGAGCGATGGGTGGGTTTAGGCACCACCAGGGGGGTTAGGGTCCAGGAGATCTAAGTTTTAGGTACCACCTGAGGGAGGGGGTGTCTTAGAGTTAGGCATCACTGGGGGTGGCAGGCCCGGATTTATCTCACAGGAGCCTATAGGCACAGATGTCCTGGCACCTTAGACTTCACCCTCCATAAACATACAAACCCTCCACCAAACTGCCTTACAAGTGTGCTGGCTCTCCCAGCCGTCACTTCCCTTACTTACCTTTCCCGTCATAGATAGATACAGGTGCCCCTTAGTATTAGGTAGCCAGAAGTACCCTAAATTATAAGTAAATAGAGGTGCTCACAAGTATTCGGTAGCTAGGAGAACCTTAGTATAAAGTAGCTAGAGGTGCCCCTGGCTGAAGGGAAATCTCGTCAGTGGAATGCCGACAGCAGAGAGTAACTTCTCATTTACACTCTCATCGGGACTCTGCATAGTGAGGGAGGGAGGTGCTCGAGGAGGGTGAATCTCCTTTCCATCATCAGGCGCCTGTAGTTACGTGCCTACAGTGTCTTAGAGTTACGTGGCCTGGGGGGGGGGAAGCAGTCTTAGGGTTAGGCATCAGTAGAGGGAAGGTTCTGTGTGAGAGAAGGGTTAGGTTTAGCTATAGTAAAATATCGGTTAACATTACTGATATTTTACTATCATAATCCAACAGTAGAATATCGCTAATTGTAGCGATACTCTACTAGTGACAATCCCCTGGGCCCTTTTTTCCAGGCAATTTTTTTTATGTATGCAGAAAATCTACCTAGTTTCCGACCACCCACTAGAACATGAGCAGGATGTTAGCAGGACTCTACAACACCAAACCTAGCCTGATTTTTTTTTTTTATTTTAGGTTGACAAAGTTGATATCCCTTGCCTTGCTAACCACAACAATGATTGTTAGGATTGCTAATAGATTTAAAGGATACCCGAGGTGAAATGTGACATGATGAGATAGACATGTGTATATACAGTGCCTAGCACACAAATAACTATGCTGTGTTCCTTTTTTTTTCTTTCTCTGCCTGAAACAGTTAAACATCAAGTATGTAAGTGGCAGTTCCTGTCTGAGTCACAACTGGGTCAGACTACAGAGTGACCCTCACTGATAAGAAATTACAACTATAAAACACTTTCCTAGCAGAAAATGGCTTCCGAGAGCAGGAACGAGATAAACAGGATCAATAGTTCATAGATTTTAGCTCTGGCATACTTCAATGAATGTGTCATTCATTGAAGTATGCAGTCGGCTACAGGTTCTACAGCAGGGATGGGCTGCACCTTAATGGGGAGGGTGCAGCTGCATTGGGGGAGAAGATGGCTAAACGGTTGGAGGAGATTTTAAACTAGGATCTGGGGGGAGGCGGGAGGATAAAGTCTCAATACATAGACAAGATAAGGTAAAAAGACAGTGGGAACCTATCATTATGGAGGGTGGAGAGGGGGGTGGAAACAGTGTAAAGATTAACCTATTTTGGTTTCTGGACGTAGAAACTACGTCCAGAAACCATGTGCGCTACCGCGCGCCCCCACGGCCGATCGCGCGCGTGCACGCGCACTCCCGGCCGCGGATTCGGTAGTCAGGGAATCAATGTATCGGACTATGAAGTCCGATCACTGATTCCTCTCCCCCGCTGAAAAAGCGACAGCTTCTCTCGGAAGCTGCGCCTTTTCTGGCCATTCACTTCCTGATGCGCCACTCTAAGCGTATGTTACGCTTAGAGTGACGTCATGTAAACAAACTCATGGCCGCCATCTTGTGGCCAAAAAGTAATACTACACCTGAAAATAAAAATAAATTAAAATCAACACACATTTACATTATAAATCTATTGTTTACCCCCCACCCTCCCAAAACTACCCAAATAAAATGTTTACTATAAATAAAAAAAACCATTACAATAAAAAAAAAAAAAAACATGTAAATATTTACCTAAGGGTGTAAACTTTTTAAATATCAATGTAAAGATGAAATATTTCTATATATTTTTTATTTTAAACTTGTTAATAGTGATGGATGCAAAATGGAAAAAATGCACCTTTATTTCCAAATAAAATATTGTCGCCATACATTGTGATAGGGACATAATTTTAGGCTAATTTCACACCAGGACGTTGCGTTAGAGGGGGCGTTAAGGTCGCATAACGTCCCCCTAACTCAACGCCTGGTGGTGCTGGATCTGGACGTCAGAGTAAGCCGCGTTGTGCAGCTCACTCTGGCGTCAGTGATGCCGTGATGCGCACTCTTGTGCGCATGCGACATCACGTGGTCCCGCCGGCCAATCGCCGCACAGAGCGGCTGCTCCAGGAAGTAAACACTGCACGTCATAACGTGCAGTGCATATTAATTAGCCATGTGCCTGGCCGCTCTCCGCTCCTCCCCAACATTAGTGAGCATGTGCAAGCAGTCTAACGCGGCTCAGCCGCGTCCAAAGTACTGCATGCAGTACGTTGCCTTGTGACGCAGCGTTACAATGTAACGCAACGTCCGCACTGTGAACAGCCCCATTGATTTTTCATTACTGTGCGGTGGGCTGCGTTACAGGCTGCTCTAACGTGCGCCTGTAACGTCCCACTGTGAAACCAGCCTTAACGGTGTAATAACCGGGACATATGGGCATATACAATACGTGAGTTTTAATTATGGAGGCATGTATTATTTTAAAACTATAATGGCTGAAAACTGAGAAATAATGAATTTTTCCATTTTTTTCTTATTCTTCCTGTTAAAATGCGTTTACAGTAAAGTGGCTCTTAGCAAAATGTACCCCCCAAAGAAAGCCTAATTGGTGGCGGAAAAAACAAGATATAGATCAGTTCATTGTGATAAGTAGTGATAAAGTTATAGGCTAATGAATGGGAGGTGAACATTTCTCTCGTGAAAACCACGGAACCTGAATGGGTTAAGGAGGTTGGTAAAAATTCAAGTAGCCCATTTCATGTAAACAAAATTGGTAAATGTGGTGGTAAAAATATAAAGTGCATGGTAACCAATGCTTGGAGCCTTGCAAATAAAATAGACGAACTAGAGTTCATTCTGAATGACAAAGGCTATGACATTGTGGGAATAACCGAGACATGGATGGATGAAAGCCATGACTGGATAGCTAATTTAAAAGGATACAATGTGTTTAGGAGGGATAGAACAGGGAAAAAAGGTGGAGGGGTTTGTCTCTTTGTTAAGAATTCTCTTACAGCTGTCCTCAACGATGAGATGGAGGAAGATTGCGAAGATGTGGAGTCCGTTTGGGTAAATATTCATGGTGGAAATAAAAGTTGCCAATTGCTTATTGGGGTATGCTACAGGCCACCTCTTATTAATGAAGCTGCAGAACTGCGATTACTACAGCAGATTGAAAAAGCTGCAAGTAAAAATGAGGTCATAATTATGGGCGACTTCAACTTTCCAGACATTGACTGGAGTATTGAGGCTACCCATTCTGGTAAAAGCAGCAGATTTCTGGCAGCACTACAGGACAATTACTTGACTCAAATGGTAACTGAACCAACTAGGGGGAATGCGTTACTGGATCTGATCATTTCTAATAGACCAGATAATGTATCAAATGTGCAGGTTCAAGAACATTTGGAAAATAGTGATCACAACATGATAACGTTTGATCTGGTGACCGATAGGCCACGGGGCAGCGGGACCACTAATACTATGAATTTTAGAAAAGCAAAGTTCAATCAAATTAGGCAGGCACTAAGTTTGGTGAACTGGGATAATGTACTACAAGGGGAAGACACTGAAGGGAAATGGCAAGCTTTTAAACTTATACTCAATCAATACTGTAGTATGTATATCCCATATGGAAACAAAATGTCTAGGAATAAAAAAAGGCCTCTATGGATGAATAGAAAGGTTAAAGATAAAATGAAGAGGAAAAATAATGCCTATAAGGTCTTAAAACAGGAGGGGACCGAGGCTGCACTAAGCAATTATAAGGAGTGCAATAAAAATTGTAAAAAAGAAATTAGGCAGGCAAAGATTGAAGCTGAAAAACAAATCGCTAAGGATATCAAATCTAACCCAAAAAAGTTTTACAAGTACATTAACTCTAAAAAAAGAAAGGTTGACTGTATAGGACTCCTAAAGGATGAGGGTGGGAACTCAATGGTGGATGACCAAGGTAAGGCAGAGTTATTAAATGCTTTCTTTGCTTCTGTCTTCACAAAAGAAACAGCACTGTTGCAAACTACAGAGGCGGAAGAGTCTCAATCTTCTAACTGTAATATTAAATACTTAACGCAGGAAGAAGTGAAGGCAAGACTAAATAAATTAAAAATAGACAAGGCACCTGGCCCGGATGGCATGCATCCTCGGGTCCTAAGGGAATTAAGTTCAGTTATAGATAAACCCCTTTATCTTATCTTTTGTGACTCTCTTGCAACTGGCAGAGTCCCAGTGGATTGGCGTACAGCCCACGTTTTCCCATTATTTAAGAAGGGCAAAAAATCAGATCCAGGAAATTATAGACCTGTAAGCTTAACATCAGTTGTATGCAAACTATTTGAGGGGTTACTAAGAGATACTATACATGACTTCATAGTAGAAAATAATCTTATTTCTCAGCATCAACATGGGTTTACTAAAGACAGGTCCTGTTTGACTAACATGCTCAGCTTTTATGAGGTAGTGAATGCTAATATGGATATTGGGAATGCTGTAGATTTGATATACTTGGACTTTGCAAAGGCCTTCGACACTGTTCCCCACAAAAGTCTGGTGCAAAAGTTGAGGATGCAAGGACTGGGGAAGAGTCTGTGTTCATGGATAGGGAACTGGCTAATGGACAGAAAACAAAGAGTTGTGGTCAATGGATTGTACTCAAAATGGGAGACTGTTAGCAGTGGGGTCCCACAGGGGTCTGTTCTGGGTCCAGTGCTCTTCAATTTATTTATTAATGACCTAGTAGATGCAGTAGTGAGCAATGTTGCTATTTTTGTAGATGATACAAAATTGTGCAGAATCATCAACTCTCAGGAAGATAGTGTCATATTGCAACAGGATCTGGATAGGATGGCTATATGGGCACATACATGGCAGATGAAATTTAATGTTGACAAATGTAAGGTCATGCATTTTGGACGTACTAATGGTCTAGCACCATACAAAATAAATGGGATACAGTTGGGGACATCAAACTTGGAGAAGGACCTAGGAGTACTCATTGACAACAAGTTAAATAATCGTACTCAATGCCAAGCAGCTGCAGCTAAAGCTAACAAAATTTTGGGATGCATTAAAAGGGAAATAAAAACTCGAGATGCTAGCATAATATTGCCCCTGTTTAACTCTCTAGTAAGGCCACATCTGGAATATGGAATTCAGTTCTGGGCACCACATTACAAAAAAGATATTGCAGTTTTAGAGCAGGTGCAGAGACGAGCAACAAAATTGATACGTGGGATGGAAGGTCTCACTTACCAAGAAAGGTTAGATAAACTGGGTTTATTTAGTCTAGAGAAAAGACGCCTTAGAGGGGATCTAATTAACATGTATAAATACATCAGGGAGCAATATAATAGCTTGGCGGATGAGCTTTTTGTCCCTAGGCCTTCTCAAAGGACTAGAGGACACGATCTGCGCATGGAGGAAAAACGTTTTAGCCATTTATTTAGGAAAGGGTTCTTTACAGTTAGAGTGATTAAGATGTGGAATGCATTGCCACAGGAAGTCGTTATGGCAAACTCTATACCTGCATTTAAAGGGGGCTTAGATGCTTTCCTTGCATTGAAAGACATCCATGGCTACAATTACTAGGTAATGCCTAATGATGTTGATCCAGGGATTTTATCTGATTGCCATCTGGAGTCGGGAAGGAATTTTTCTCTTTAGGGGCTAATTGGACCATGCCTTGTAAGGGTTTTTTCGCCTTCCTCTGGATCAACAGGTATATGTGAGGGAGCAGGCTGGTGTTGTACTTTATACTGGTTGAACTCGATGGACGTATGTCTTTTTTCAACCAAAATAACTATGTAACTATGTAAAAACAATAAAACAATTAAACTTGTAAAAACTTAGAAAGTAGATTAAAATATAAAAATAAAACTGTGGAATATCTTAAAAATTCATTTTTAGGAGAAGAAAGATAGACACAACAGTTTATTCAATTTTTTTATTTTCACCTCGGGTGTCCTTTAAGTTGCCTATACATCTAGCCATGTACGGGCAGATCGGCCAAGAGACAGATCTCTTTCTGATTCAGTCTGACCGATAAGAAATCTGTTGCCTGTCCACACACTGCAGGCCAATTCCCAATCTGAAATCTATCAGGAATTGGCCTAGCGACGCTGCCTCTGCCACCTTCCCTTTTGCCCCCCAAGTGTAAATGTTCACCCCTTGTGCCTGTGCAGTGTAAAAGCGCCACCAAATGGCGTGTATATCATGTGGCGCGTGTGTGATGTCACACATGTGCCTGGTTCCACACGGGGTGATGGCGGATGGGGCCGGGGGTCACGCCACGGAGGGGGGCATTTTAAACTTGGGGGACAACAGCCCAGGGTCCATCACATTAGTTGGTAATCACGATATTGCAATCCCATACTGCCTCACACCTGATCTAACACTTCCAACTGTGATCTGATCAACGCATTGAACTAATTTTGGCTTGAAATCGATTGAATTATTGACAGGACGGACATGTTGTGACACCAATTTTCATCCAATTATCTCATTGCATGGTCAATTATTCCGCAAAATCGGTAGCTACAGATTTTTTTTTCCCAACATCATTTTTTTTTCCTTTTTAAATCCCACCAGAAGTGCACCAAAATCACAACTGCATGATCTTGGCACTTTATTTTTAGGCTTCTGTTAGCTCAATGGACTTATTAGGGGCACAGCAGCTAAAGTTAGTTAGACAAGACACAACCTTCAGAGGTGGAGCAATGTGTGCATGCCCCTGACCTGACCTTTATTTTTAGGCTTCTGTTAGCTCAATGGACTATTAGGGGCACAGCAGCTAAAGTTAGTTAGACAAGACACAACCTTCAGAGGTGAAGCAATCTGTGCATGCCCCTGACCTGACCTTTATTTTTAGGCTTCTGTTAGCTCAATGGACTATTAGGGGCACAGCAGCTAAAGTTAGTTAGACAAGACACAACCTTCAGAGGTGAAGCAATCTGTGCATGCCCCTGACCTGACCTTTATTTTTAGGCTTCTGTTAGCTCAATGGACTTATTAGGGGCACAGCAGCTAAAGTTAGTTAGACAAGACACAACCTTCAGAGGTGGAGCAATGTGTGCATGCCCCTGACCTGACCTTTATTTTTAGGCTTCTGTTAGCTCAATGGACTTATTAGGGGCACAGCAGCTAAAGTTAGTTAGACAAGACACAACCTTCAGAGGTGAAGCAATCTGTGCATGCCCCTGACCTGATCTTTTTTAAAATGTGACAAAGGTGGATGTCAGTGTCATGCAGAAGGACAGAGTACACTCATATAGCAATTTCAGGATTAAAAACTTGGCATATGATGAAAATATTCTTATTGGACTTCAGTGGACTTCAATGTGGACTTAAAGAGGAGCAGCAATACTATCTAAAAAAAAACATATATAAGTAGATAAATACTTGCTCTACTTACATAACATATGTATTGCACTGCCCACGCATTGATTTTAGTGATTTTTCTATAGTAAAAAAAGAGAAAATCCTTCTTAGGATTCTCCATCTTAACTGTATCTATTTTGAAGCCAATCCTGATGTCATTTCCTCCCTCACTCTCCTCTGCCTGATTGTGTATGCATTGCCCACCCTCATCCCAGTCTTCAGGCACTCCCACCCAGCTCTGCAATAGAACATGCTTTGTCTCAGCATGAGAAATATTGGCCAGTCAGAGATGAACAGAGGTGTGGGAGGGGAAAGCAGGAGGGAAAGAGGCTTCAGCCAATCAGGCTGCATTAGTTAAGTCTAAGGGGAAAATAAAGCAGCAAAAAAAAAAAAGACAACCCAGCATGCCCTGCAACTTCCTTTGCAAAGCACATGTACCAAATAAGAGCCAGGGAAACTGGGGAATGTTGTTTAATGGATAAGAAAACTAAGAGTGATTTTTAGCTTTTGGATTGCCTGGTTAGCATCCTTATTACTTGTTTACCAGATAAAAATAAAGAATTGATTTTTTTTATTTAATGCCCGACAGTTACACTTTAAGGAATGCACTGCTGTCCTATTTCTGTGACCTGAAATACAAGTGAAACTCAAAAAATTAGAATATCGTGCAAAAGTCCATTTACAATATTTCAGTAAATGAACTTAAAGGTGAAACTAATATATGAAATAGGAACCCTTTGCAGGTGTTTTGGGTTAATTAGCTGATTAGAATCTGACACTTTGAGCCTAGAATATTGAACCTTTTTACAATATTCTAATGGTCTGAGATTTTGAGTTTGGGGTTCTCATAAGCTGTGAGCCATAATCATCAAAATTATAACAAACAAAGGCTTGAAATATCTTGCATTGTATGTAATGATTCTATTTCCTATATTAGGTTCACCTTTTAAGCTGAATTACTGAAATAAATGGACTTTTGCACGATTTTCTAAATTTTCGAATTTCACCTGCAGACTTCAATAAACCAAGCTCGTTTTGTAGGACTGAACTGGGTCAAAGGCTACCTAAAATGTGTCCCTTTATAAGAACTAATAACATTAAGGCCACGCACACAGTGGTGCACTGCGCTGTAACGGCTACTGTGTGGGAGCATTGTGGTAAAGCCGGTTGCAGAATCGTAATGCACTGCATGTAGTGTGTTACCGCTAAACACACGCAGTTACAGTGAAGCATACTTTTCATTGAGTGTATGCTTCACAGTACCCAATGCAACATAAGCATAACATGCAGCACCGCTGTCCCGATCCATTGGGTTGCCTTCCTGCTGTCATGGGGAATGCAATGACAAATGCAAACGTGGCCTAATACTTTGTCTTTTTAATTTTCTGTCCCAAAAAAAATCTAAAATGTAGTTTTTAATTTGGTCAATAACAGCTTCTTGTCAGGGCAGCTTTGTAACTGTTCTCTCCCCAGGCTCCAACACTAGCCCATAGAAATCTTAAAGGACCACTATCGTGAAAACAATGTAAATTGTTAAATACTTGTAAACACATACAAATAAGAAGTATGTTTCTTCCAGAGTAAAATGAGCCATAAATGACTTTTCTCCTATGTTGCTGTCACTTATAGTAGTTAGTAGAAATATGACAGAACCAACAGGCTTTGGACTAGTTTTGGACTAGTCCATCTTCATTCATTGGGGATTCTCATTATTTACAGGGGTGCTCGGATATGCAAGGAAGGATCCGCAGACCGGATGCTGGTAGAAAAATGCTGTAATTCTTTATTCAAAAAATTCCACATGATGGTGCTCGGATACCCCCTTTTAAAATCCGAATTGATTCGGATCCGGCTATCCGGATCCGAACTTTTTGGTATCCGAGTGAACTTGGATATCTGAACCCAATATCCTGGATATCCGGCCAAATTCGGATATCCGGATATAAAACCGGAAGCGGCCTGAAAATGGCTTAAAATGCTTCCAAAAGTCTCTTCAAATGGCAAAAAAACCCTTTCAGAGGTCCCTCTCTCCTCTCCTCTCTCTCTCTCTCTCTCATATTTTTGCCATTGAAGGTGATTTTGGCTTCTGCTCGGATATCTGAACTAACTATCTGCCCGGATTTCGGATTTCAGATGGGAAATCCCAGTTTGCTCGGGTAGACTATTTGGAATTTTAAAAAAAATATCCGAATTGCTATTCAAAGTTCGGATAGTGGAAAAAGTTCGGATTATCTGGGTAGTTCGGATATCCGAAATCTTGCTGAGCAACACTGCTTATTTATCCTTTATAAAAGCCGCCATAGCCTTTTTTTCTATGCTGACTATTATGTCATTTTAATGACAATCTAATAAAGAGGTAAGTTTTATTTTTGTGGTGCCAGCCTTTTTCATGCATCCTTTATAAAGATACTTCCCAAAAAAGGATTTATACAAAGATGCTGGAAGAAACCTACTTCTCATTCGAACACTTTCATTCCAGAGCAGGCAGATTTGGGCGCAGCCGGCGCCACCGTAAGCCGTAATAGGAATTACAGCTATAGCGGCGCACAGGGAGTAACTTCGGCGCCATCAGAAGACGGAGCTGACGTTACTTTTAAAACACAATAATTTGGCTTCCAGCAATAGCTGTAAGCCGAATTATTTCATTCCCCACCATCCATGGCGGCCTGGAGGGGGAATAGTATTTTATGTCACCGGGAACTTGTGCAGCAGCAGAATCAGCCATATACAGGCTGTATCCTGCGCCCAAGTCTCCCGGCAGCAATTCCTCTCGTATGCTTCTCATCTGTATATCTTTACATGTATTTAAAATTGTATGATTTTCGAGATAGTGTTCCTTTAAACCACATCAAAATACTAAAAAAGAGAGAGGATAGAAATGATATACTCAGCAGAATCAGACAATATCCAACCACACAGGTAGAGCTGGCGCACGCAGCCCCGCATTGTGCCAATACCTAAACTGCTTTCCGGTAGCCCAGCTCACAATTAGTAAGAGCAAAGCCAGAGAAAACAAAGTTTATGAGAAAAAAGAAAAAAAGAATGGAAAGACCACCTCTCACAGCTAAATTTACCTGCCTACAAAATATTGTGTCAGCAAAAAAAAGACTATTATTGGTCCAAGTATACTGAATTACTGGAAAAAGTAATTTCTAGATCATAAAATGCCGGGCACAGGGCATTCACAGCATTATACCCTTAGGAGAGAAAACTTATTAAATGGATGTTCTTCCAAGAAAAAAAGAATGAACGTATAACAGAAGAGTGTACGGAATGGCCTGAATAGTGCAGAGGAGATTTTATTAAATAATTTGTTGCCAGTTTGGTTTTGGGTGAACTATTTGACTACTGAAGAGAGACTAGGAGAGACTTAAAGTGGACCCAAATTAAAAATACAAGATTTCAGAAATAAAATCTATTTTCTAACTTATAATAGTAAATAGCAGCCTTTTTTTCAGTTGCATGATGACAAATATAAAATATTTTACATTTATTGGAGGAAGCCCTCCCTGCCTTTCATATTGCTGGGACAGAATCCGGCAGACTGGTGGAGGAGATAAAAAACAAAAACACAACACAGGCTGCTACTGATGATGTCACAAGGGAGGTGATCTCAGCTTGTGTGACATTTCACATAGACGACGCCCCTGTGAGGGAGGGTAGCTGATGACAAACACACCCATGATCTAAAACCTCCTACTAAGCTCAGAAGTAATGGCTGCCACCTGTATAACTCTAGTTATGAAAAGAGAAGGGTGAAAAGCATGCACTGAAATGCTCATAGGCTTCAAGGACTGTTTATCTATCTTTGTATGTGTCAGAGTGGTGCAACTAAATATTTTGAATTAAAAAAGCTTTAATTTGGGTCCGTTTTAAAGGACTACGATTGCGAAAAAAATAAAAATTTAAAATACATGTAACTACATACAAATAAGAAGCATGTTTCTTCCAGAGTAAAATGAGTTATAAATTACCTTTCTTCTATGTTGCTGTCACTTACAGTTGTCAGTAGAAATCTGAGAGAACTGACAGGTTTTTTTAGTATTTCATTTATTCTTTACAAAATCACTCGCTGGAAAGGATCAATATAGACATGCAGGGCGCCGCCCATACCTGTTTGAACGCTATTCTGGCAGTTGGACTGAGCAACTGCCGTTTACTCCATGCTTTTGAAAATTTAGATAAATTTGTCTCTGTCGAATCTGCCCAAAATCGTCAGGTTTATGGGCACCTTTAACTCTGCTGTCAGATTTCTACTATCTACTGTAAGTGACAGCAACATAGGAGAAAAGTAATTTATAGCACATTTTACTCTAGAAGAAATATATTTTTTATTTAGATGTTTTCACATATTTTAAAATTTAACATTTTTCGTGATAACGGTCCTTTAATTAAAGAAAAAAAAATTGTGGTTAGGATGACATTTTATGCATTTGCATTTAAAACTACTTACCTAAAGTAAATTTCACAAACTAAATATATGCAAGAAGCATTAAATATTTACAACAATGCTTTTGCAAGTTTATCTTAAAATCTTTACATTTAAAACACATACAAATAAGTAGTACGTTTCTTCCTGAGTAAAATGAGCCATAAATGACTTCTCTCCTATTTTGCTGTCACTTACTGTAAGTATTAGAAATCTGACATTACCGACAGGTTTTGGGCTAGTCCATCTCTCCTTAGGGGATTCTCAGCATGGCCTTTATTCTTTATAAAGACATTTCCTGAAAAGGATTCATACAAAGATGCTGGCCAGCCTCCCTGCTCAGTGCACACTCTTTTGGCAGTTAGATAGAGCAACTGCCATTCACTAAGTACATTTTGAAAATAAAGAAATCCCTGTGAACCCTCCATGAGGTGATGTGCTAGTCCAAAACCTGTCGGTACTGTCAGATTTCTACTACCTGCTGTAAGTGACAGCAAAATAGGAGAAAAGTAATTTATGGCTATTTTACTATGGAAGAAACATACTTCTTAGTTGTATATGTATACATATACTGTATTTTAAATGTTAAGATTTCCGCGACAGAGGTCCTTTAAATATTCCCTATACTGTAATCAGTTTTTCAAGCAAGTCCTAAAACTAGACAGTGAGAATGCAATTAAATAAGGAAGTCCAAAGCACTACACTTTTCATTTTTTTTTTATTTAAAAAATTATATATTTTTTTCTTTGATAAAAGGACCAAAAAAAAAACGACACATTTAAATCTGGCACAGGTATGTAAAAGTCAACAATTGTCAATTCAATAAGAGAAGACATTAAAATTATGTTTTCAATGGTGGGTTAATCAACAGAAATGTGTTTTTTATCTTCATACAACATGAGGCCATGGGCCCATGTTCAATTCACTTTTTTTCCTAGGTAATATATTCACACCTTTAAAAAAAATATTTTTAAACCACCAGCAAGCAAGGCAATACAGGTAGTCCTCAGTTAACGAACGAGATAGGGACTGTCGGCTCGTTCTTAACCTGAATCTGTCCTTAAGTCGGGACAGCCACCTTTGCCCCCATTTTTAATGCAGAGTAAGCACAGCGGAAGGTAGATAGGGGACATCGGTGGTAGAAGGTCCCATCGTGCTGCCCGGAAGCTGTGCGGTCCGTCCACTGTCCCTCCGGCGGCTTCACATGTGTCGCATAATGATGCATCAGGAGGCGCCGCCACTAGGGGGCTTCTCCTGATTGCGTCATTATGCGACAGTGGACGGAGCGAGAGGACGGGCCGCGCAGCCTCCGGGCAGCACGATGGGACCTTCTACCGCCGAGGATCAGGTTAGATGTCCTCTTTTTACCTTCCGCTGCGCTTACTCTGCATTAATAACGGCACAGAAGAGGTGGTCCCCGGCGGCGTGATGTCATCGCGGCGGGTCGGCGGGCGTTCGTATCGGCGGGTCGTCTGTAAGTCGGGCGTTTGTAAACCGGGGACTACCTGTACGCAAAATACTTTTAGTAGGACTTTTCACCAACTTTGGGGTACTTCTTCAAATGTTGAAAAGTTAAAGAGAATATGAGAATTATCTCCTAGGTGATAACTCAGGAGAAAAGGATAATTGCAGATGAGCCATTATATTATATTAGCTTTTCTCTTGAGTTTTCTCCAAGGAGATACTTTTTCATATGATCTAAAATAAAAAAATTTCAGCACTGAGCAATTAAAAAAGTACTAAAAAAATAGATAAAAGGGTCATATGAAACTTATTTTAAGTAATTTCTTGCTTGCATGGTGGGAGCTCTAAAACTATTTTACAGATAAGTTTTGAAAATACAGTGGTGTGAAAAACTATTTGCCCCCTTCCTGATTTCTTATTCTTTTGCATGTTTGTCACACTTAAATGTTTCTGCTCATTAAAAACCGTTAACTATTAGTCAAAGATAACATAATTGAACACAAAATGCAGTTTTAAATGATGGTTTTTATTATTTAGTGAGGAAAAAAAACTCAAAACCTACATGGCCCTGTGTGAAAAAGTGATTGCCCCCATTGTTAAAAAATAACTTAACTGTGGTTTATCACACCTAAATTCAATTTCTTTAGTCACCCCCAGGCCTGATTACTGCCACACCTGTTTCAATCAAGAAATCACTTAAATAGGAGCTATCTGACACAGAGAAGTAGACCAAAAGCACCTCAAAAGCTAGGCATCATGCCAAGATCCAAAGAAATTCAGGAACAAATGAGAACAAAAGTACTGTAATTGAGATCTATCAGTCTGGTAAAGGTTATAAAGCCATTTCTAAAGCTTTGGGACTCCAGCGAACCACAGTGAGAGCCATTATCCACAAATGGCAAAAACATGGAACAGTGATGAACCTTCCCAGGAGTGGCTGGCCATCAAAATTACCCCAAGAGCGCAGAGAAAACTCATCCGAGAGGCCACAAAAGGCCCCAGGACAACATCTAAAGAACTGCAGGCCTCACTTGCCTCAATTAAGGTCAGTGTTCACGACTCCAACATAAGAAAGAGACTGGGCGAAAACGGCCTGCATGGCAGATATCCAAGGCGCAAACCACTTTTAAGCAAAAAGAACATTAAGGCTCGTCTCAATTTTGCTAAAAAAACATCTCAATGATTGCCAAGACTTGTAGGAAAATACCTTGTGGACCGACGAGACAAAAGTTGAACTTTTTGGAAGGTGCGTGTCCTGTTAAATCTGTCGTAGAAGTAACACAGCATTTCAGCAAAAGAACATCATACCAACGGTAAAATATGGTGGTGGTAGTGTGATGGTGTGGGGTTGTTTTGCTGCTTCAGGACCTGGAAGGCTTGCTGTGATAGATGGAACCATGAATTCTACTGTCTACCAAAAAATCCTGAAGGAGAATGTCCGGCCATCTGTTCGTCAACTCAAGCTGAAGCGATCTTGGGTGCTGCAGCAGGACAATGACCCAAAAGACACCAGCAAATCCACCTCTGAATGGCTGAAGAAAAACAAAATGAAGACTTTGGAGTGGCCTAGTCAATGCCCTGACCTGAATCCTATTGAGATGTTGTTGCATGACCTTAAAAAGGCAGTTCATGCTAGAAAACCCTCAAATAAAGCTGAATTACAACAATTCTGCAAAGATGAGTGGGCCAAAATTCCTCCAGAGCACTGTAAAAGACTTGTTGCAAGTTATCGCAAACGCTTGATTGCAGTTATTGCTGCTAAGGGTGGCCCAACCAGTTATTAGGTTCAGGGGGCAATTTCTTTTTCACACAGGGCCATGTAGGTTTTGAGTTTTTTTTCTCACTAAATAATAAAAAACCTTCATCAGAGCAGGGACAAGGTCCTCCAGCACCCAAGGCTGAGACACCAAAGTGCGCAACTCCATCCCTCCCACCCCAGCCGTCACACACTGATTGCTATTAGACTAAGAGGTGCCACAGGGCCCACAACCTCCCCAACACCTTAATCTCTAGTTATCTGGCTTGCAGTCACTGCTATGTATCACCTTTTCTTATTTCTTTCTGCTTCATACACAATTAGGAATGACAGCTGAATGAATTGTGCGCCCCCTCCTACATTGTGCCCTGAGGCTGGAGCCTCTCCAGCCTATGCCTCGGCCCGGCCCTGACCTTCATTTAAAACTGCATTTTGTGTTCAATTATGTTATCTGTAACTAATGGTTAACGTTTTTTGATGAGCAGAAACATTTAAGTGTGAAAAACATGCAAAAGAATAAGAAATCAGGAAGGGGGCAAATAGTTTTTCACACCACTGTATCTCCTTGGAGAAAACTCAGGAGTTAATGGGAAAGTTAAAAAGTTAATAGGAGCTCATATGCAACTTTTTTCCTGAAATCTCTCCTAGTAGATAATTATTAATCCTCTATTTAAAATAACTTTTCAGAACTTTGCAACTGACAAAGTACCAAAAAGTTGGTGAAAAAGTACTGTCAAAATTATTTTGAGTATTTTCTTGCTTTCTGGTGCATTGCATTTTGTTGACAATGTTGAAAATATCACCCAGGAGAAAAGTCAGGAGAAAAAGTTAGTTGCATATGTGATGTTTTAAAATGTTGAATTCGTTGATTTGTACTTAGCCTATATATGGGTTTCTATAGGTGGTATAGGACTATAACTTCATTTTAACCATTTAACGACCGCCTAACGTCGGCAGGTCGTTAGTGGTATAGCATGGAAACGGCCGCTCGGGTGGCCTTTCCATGCCAGTTCACGGAGGGTGTCTCCGTGAACAGCCGGAGAGCAGCCGATCGCGGCTCGCCGGCAAAATGTTAACACGAAGAAATCCCCGTTGGGGAAGAAATCCCCGTTGTTTACATCATACGGCGCTGCTGCGCAGCAGCGCCGTGACGTAGATCGGCGATCCCCGGCCTCTGATTGGCCGGGGATTGCCGGCATCTGATAGGCAGAAGCCTATCCTATCAGGCGCAGGACGGATATCCGTCGTGCACCGCTCAGAGGGTAAGGGAGAGGGAGGGAAAGCCGGGGAGGGCGGAAAGCGCTGCGGAGGGGTTTTTTTTTTTACATTTTTGGTGCCTTCTCTTGTTCAATTCTATCTACGCTCAAAAGGCTGAAAAAGTTTACACAAATATTTCCATAGAGTTGGCAATCCATCTGTCTAATTTCATGTAGATCAAATAAAAGTACAGAACTGTTAAGAGGGGGTAACACACTATAAGAACTTTCTAATAGATTAGACATTGGAAGAGCCTACTCAATGCACAAATGTGTGGCTTTGGTGGGGACAAAGAAAACTTAGAACATATCCCTACTGAGACACAATCTAATATTGAGTGGGTTATTATGATAAGGTGGTAAATGACTACTATCAAGCAGCTG
This sequence comes from Hyperolius riggenbachi, assembly GCF_040937935.1. Taxonomy (NCBI): domain Eukaryota; kingdom Metazoa; phylum Chordata; class Amphibia; order Anura; family Hyperoliidae; genus Hyperolius; species Hyperolius riggenbachi. The sequence goes on along the minus strand of NC_090648.1, from coordinate 484,300,321 downwards.
ATCATATGCTACATCTTAAGGTGGCCATTCATCTGGCAACTTGGTGGCCAATGGACAAATTGGATGAAAATCTATGTCGCCAAGTGCATGCCCAATCGACTATGCAACCAATTTCGGCCAAAATTGGTCACATGAATCGGACAGACATGCTGCAAGATGTAGGGCCGACTTGCTCGATCGAGTGCGCAGTGGTAACTGAGCGATATCAGGACAATCAGCGAACATGACAAAACCCACAATGCTGTCCCCACCAATGTTCAATGTGCCCCCCTTCCCCGATGTCCAGTGCACTACAGATTACCTGTTGTGTCCGCCGCTTGTCCAGCATTCATACATGTGCCCCATGTGGTTGCCAAAGTAATGTGGGCACATGTGTGATGTCACACACACGCCCACATGTATGTCGACAACCACACTGGGCACAGGTATGGACGAAGTACAGCGATCGGAGTCAGCGGCGGACAAGAACAGGTAATGTATAGAGCACTGGGCACCAGGGGGCACAGTGAACATTAGGGGGGCAGCGTCGGGCTGGGCAGGCGGCAGATGCGGCATCACAAGGCCGAGTCCGGATTGATTTCAGCATGAAATTGATCAGTAATTGGCCTGCGGCGTATAGGCAGCCGACGGAACCTACTAATCAGATTCAATTAGAGAGAGATTTGTCTCTTGGTCAAATCTGCCCATTATCACTAGATTTATGGCTACCTTTAAAAGTGTAGAGTTTGACCAATAAAGACTACTCTATGCCAACATTACGACAAGAGCAAGACGTATCCAGAAGACCTCAAACAAATCCAGGCTGACATCCAAGGAACTAAAGGCCTCTTTTGCATCAGAGGTACGGCACCCAAAGTCTTATTTCATGACTGAATGTGCAGAACCTACATTGATACTTTCATAATACTCCTTTTCGATTATGTTTCACGCCAATAATGCCCAGAGAACCCTACACCACCCAACACAGTGTGACCTCTGAATACGATCGTCATACAACGCAGCAATACTCAGTGAAGCTATGAAATGCTACACTCACATCATGTGACAACCACACATGATCAAAATACATATTCTGTTACACTCCGTAGAGACACAGAACACCGAACCTTCATTGTGACCTGATAATTGGATATGATCATAGCACACTTTCATTACACAGCATACAGGAGAATAGCGCTACATCCCTGACATGACCCGAAACACACTTAGAAGATTAAAAATAATATTAAAATAAGCTGAATGAGAACTTTACTCAGAATACATAACATTTTGGTTATTTTTGTAGGAAGTAAAAAAAAAAAAAAAAGTACTAAACACAGAGCAAGACATACCCATACTGCATTTGGCCTTTGAACAAGACGTCCTCTTTAAAATTTCATAAACCTGAAAAATAAATAAAACGGTTAAAGATCTGATTATGGCTTCAACTCTTTTGTATTTCCAGAGTAATGAGGAGACAGTAGGGAAATGTCTTAGACAGGATAATTTGTTAAATTTCGCGAAAAGAAATGAATCCGGGAAATCGTAACTATGGATGCCGTTTTCAGATTGCGCTGGCAGGTGATGTCACTAGAAGGAGATGCTGCTTGCAACAAGGCTCCCACAGTGTGATGTCAGAACCATGGTCCTGACATCACACTGTGGGAGGGGTTTCACCACAATATCAGCCATACAGAGCCCCCTGATGATTTATTTGTGAAAAGGTAAAGATTTCACATGGGAAAGGGGGTATCAGCTACTGACTGGGATAAAGTTCAATTCTTGGTTATGGATTCTCTTTAATTATGAAAATATCTTTACCAATACTGTATATTTACTGTGACCTAACCCTACTCTCACACAGAGCCTTCCTCTCACGATGCCAAACCCTAAGGTTCTCCTGGTGGCGCCTAACTTTAACCACCCCAGCAGTGCAAAACCTTCACCCCCCTCTGGCGGTGCCTAACCTTAGCCCTCCCCAGTGTCTGTCCTTAACTCCCCCCATGCCTAACCTTAGCCTCTAAGGACCCTTCCACACTCCTTACACTAAAGACCCCACCCCCTAACCCCCAATATTTTTGCTGCAATGTTAAAAGCCCCTATCCATGACTATAAATAGTAAACAGCAGCTATAAATGGATAAATAATGGCTATAAGTGGCTATAAATAGTAAATGGCAGCTATGAACCTTGGGCGCCTCTGGTTTCCCACCCAAATTGCCATTTATAGCTACTAATTGCGGCTTTTAACATTGCCACCTGTGGCGGCCCCATTTTTAACAGGGTGCATCTGGTGACCTTTTTTACCTACTTCGCTGGGGTCTATGGCCTCATAATGCCCCCTGTCTAAGTAGTGTCCAGCTACGTGCAGCCTCTTCATCTAGGCCTTCCTTCCCCTGGGTCCTACAGCAGGTGCCAGCGTTCTAATATAGTTATATGCCCTTGCATACAATCCTTTTTAATGATGTAGAGGCGATAGGCTCATTACACCCGGGAGATTGGCGGTGATTCAGCAATACTTGACAAACTTCCATGTCTGTAGACTGAACACGGCCTTCTCATTACTGCTGCAGTTCCCACTCGTGCTAACGGTAACCATAGCGCCGGTGTGCTCCACCAGGACTTCAGACAATTACCACCTTCTTAAGAAAAGAAACCAAAATAAGGCACAGTAAGAGGGGATGAAATGTGGAATATATTACCACAGGAAGTAGTTATGATAAATTCTACGTCTGCATTTGAAGAGTGCTTGGATGCTTTCCTTGCATCAAAGGATATCCGCGGCTATAATTACCAGATAATTCCCGGCAGAGTTGATCCAGGGATTTTATCTGACTTCCACCTGGAGTCAGGAAGGAATTTTTTCCCCTTAAAGGGACTCCGAGCAGTGCAGAAACTATGGAAAGATGCATATCATTTTAAAGCTCTCTTTCTCCTCTTTCCAATGATATACAAACCACCACCCTACGCCTTTTAGTCTTCACTATTTTCGCGATCGAAATTGCCGCGGCCGCAACTTCAATCGCGAAAATAGAGAAAACTAAAAGGTGTAGGGCGACGATTTAGGTGTCGCCAGAAAGAGGAGAAAGAGAGCTTTAAAATGATATCCATCTTTCCATAGTTACATTGTATTACACAGGGCGACTTTTTCTGCTGAATGGAGCTGCTGACTTTGAGAAAAAGTCGCCCTGTGTAATACAATATAACTATGGAAAGATGGATATCATTTTAAAGCTCTCTTTCTCCTCTTTCTGGCGACACCTAAATCGTCACCCTACGCCTTTTAGTTTTCTCTATTTTCGCGATCGAAGTCGCGGCCGCGGCAATTTCGATCGCGAAAATAGCGAAAACTAAAAGGAGTAGGGCGGCGGTTTATATATCATTGGAAAGAGGAGAAAGAGAGCTTTAAAATGATATGCATCTTTACAAAGTTTCTGCACTGCTCGGAGACCCTTTAAAGGTTAATTGGCCTAAGCCTTGTAAAGGTGCCAATACATCTAGCAATTTATTGCCCGAACAACCATCCGATAATTTTATCAAATCGGATGAAAATTGGTGCCGCAACAAACTTGCCTGATCGATGATTTGATCGATTTTGGGCTGACACAGGTTAAATGTCTCGATCGAGCATGCTGGAAAATCTCAGTCTGATGTGGTCAATCAGGTGTGCGACAGTAACATTGTTCGATATAGCGACAAATGAAATGGACCCCGACCACTGTCTCCCCCAAGTGTAAAATGTCCATCTCCCTCACTGCCACCACAGTTACTGAGTGCCTTTATCATGTGGCACCAGGCATGCATATGTGACTAAGTGTGCTCAGTTACCAGGGTGACAGCAGAGGACACCGGGAGTCATGGCAGCGGGACAGGTGAGAATTTTTACACTGGACAAGCACTGGAGGACAGGGGTGATATTTTACACTGGGGTGGCGGTCAGGCAGGCCGCAGAAGTGGTGTGGCTAGGCAGATTCATAGGCATAATTTCATTGGTGGGCAGTGTATTGGCAGCCAACAGATCTCTCTCCTATCAGATTCGATCAGAAAGAGATCTGTCTCTTGCTCAATCTGCCCATACCTTGCCTGGGATCAACTGGGATATGTGAGGGTGCAGGAGAGGGAAGTATCTAATGTTCACCTATTTATTTATTTGGTTTTGGTTTTATTCTGGTTGGACTTGATGGACGAATGCCTTTTTTCAACCAAACTCACTATGGGCTTGATTCACTAAGACAAATAGCATGCCTTATCAGAATTAACATGCCTTATCAGAGTTAACACGCCTTATCAGAATTAACATGCCTTATCAGAGTTAACGCACCTTGTCAGGGTAGCATAACGAGCGCTACAAACTTATTCCTGCTAATGGGCAATGACGAGAGCTCCACTCATCCTGCCCTGAGCCCCTGCGGGTCCAATCACTGTAAACATTATCCCTGCACTTTGATTGGCCCAATAGGCTGCCTGTCAAGTTTCCTGTCAAGTGACAGGCAGCCTATTGGGCTAATCAAAGTGTGGGGATAATGTCCTTTAAAGTGATTGGACCCGCAGGGGCTCAGGGCAGGACGAGTGGATCTCTCATCATTGCAAAATAGCCGGCATGAGTTTGTAGCGCTCGCTATGCTACTCTGATAAGGTATGTTAACTCTGATAAGGTGTGTTAACGATGATAAAGCATGCTATTTGTCTCAGTGCATCAAGCCCTATGTAACTAGGTTCAAGCATTTATTTTCATACTATTCAATACTAAGTTTTGACAATTAAATCCCAGCTCAAGGGTTCTCTTGGCTTCTTTCTTATAAATGGGAATTTACATCTACCTCTCCTTTCCATATCAATCCATGCCATGCACTGATGAGGGTCAACCTCTGTCAAACATCTGTCTTTCTTTTCCTATGATAGCAGTAAAAACACGACTACACTTAGGCCCTTATTCAATTCACTTTTTCTCATAAGATTTTTCATAGGTGAAATTTTTACACTATATCAATAAATGCCTCTTCAGCCACCAGCAAGCAAGAAAATACTCTGAATAATTTTGCTAGTACTTTTTCACTTGCTTTTTGGTACTTTTCCAATTGCAGAGTGCTGAAAAGTTATTTTAAACAGAAGCTGAAAAATTATCTCCTAGGGAAAACTTTGGAGAACAATTGAATTGAATAAGGACAAGTAAGATGCTATTAACTTCAAAACGTATGTCAGCTGTTGAATGTACCTTGGAACTGGGCCAATTAAAATCAACAGAAAGTGCATTTGATTAGATCAATTCTAAACTGCATATGGTACAATATGCATTAATCTACATCCAAAGCAGAATTATTTGCATTTCAATAACCATGTGTAGCAAGTAGATATGGCCCGAGCAGTTCGCTGGCGAGCAGTATTCTGCGAACATCGGCTGTTCAGCCAATCAGCTAGCACCCCTTCCTGGACCCCCCACCCCTCTATCAAAAAGCAGTTGCGGTGGTCATATTGGATCAATTCTCTGCTGCTTGCTGACTGTTAGTGAGAGCAGGGTCAGACTTGCTGCAGATAGGTAGGGAAAGCATTAGCTAGGCCTGTGTTCTTGTTCCTCACTTGCTGTGAAATCACTTCAAACAGCTCATCGGTCTCCTGTGTTTTTTTTGTGTGTGACACCCAGAGCTGTGTGCACACTAGTGCTGTTGCCTCATTAAGTTGCAGGCACAGAACCACTCCAGTGCATTATTATTTCACTGTATTCTCAGGGCCGGCCCTAGACTATTTGCCGCCTGAGGCAAAAAAAAAATTCCGCCGCCACTCCCCCCCGCCGAGCTGGAGGGGTAGCTGGCAGGACGAGGGTATTGGGCCTAGCGGCGGGGAGGGGGTCGTACCCCCCCTCCCTCGCCTGGGTCCCCCGTGCTCCGCTCCCCTCCAGCCTTAAATACAAGCAGCCGCTATGTGTAAGAGGCACGGGCGGGTAGGACTCACCTCTTCCTCGTTCCAAGCGTGCGCTCCACTGACGTCACTTCCTGCAACGCTGCAGGAAGTGACGTCAGTGGAGCGCACGCTTGGAACGAGGAAGAGGTGAGTCCTACCCGCCCGTGCCTCTTACACATAGCGGCTGCTTGTATTTAAGGCTGGAGGGGAGCGGAGCACGGGGGACCCAGGCGAGGGAGGGGGGGGTCCGACCCCCCTCCCCGCCGCTAGGCCCAATACCCCCGTCCTGCCAGCTACCCCTCCAGCTCGGCGGCTGGCTCCCCGCACCCACGGACGGGCAGGTGCCGCCCCTGGAATTTTGCCGCCTGAGGCAAAAGTTTCACCCCGCCTCATGAGCGGGCCGGCCCTGTGTATTCTGATAGTACTATTGCATTTCTCTGTGTGAGACACTCCACAGCCCACTGACACCCAGAGCTGTGCATAATGCGATTTCTGCCCTTTAGGGATTAAAACATGACTTTTTGTCAAAACCGTAATTTTTGGTGGGACTTTTGGCATGGAACCCCCTTTGGCATGCCCCATCCAGGTGTTAGACCCCTTGAAACAACTTTTCCATCACTTTTGTGGCCAGAAACAGTCTTTGTAGGTTTTAAAATTTTCCTGCCCATTGAAGTCTATCGTGGTTTGCCAGATTAGCCTGTACACAAACAGTTTTCGAAATTTCTACAAAGAAATGTTCATATCCGTCACATATCAAAGAACTGATCATATCCCGTGAGCTGTGGATTAGGATTATATGATTTATTTTGGCAAGGTTGAATATCCTACATTGACAAACTTTCTTAGATTTAACATAAACTCATAAATAATTTTGGTAATTTGTTTTAAATACCTCCCCAATATACATACATTTTATTACAGGTAAAACTCGAAACATTAGAATATTGTGCAAAAGTCTATTTTTTTCAGTAATTCAACTTTAAAGGTGAAACTAATATATGCAATAGACTCATTACATGCAAAGCGAAATATTTCAAGCCTTTATTTGTTATCATTTTGGTGATTATGTCTTGAGAGAACCCCAAACTCAAAATCTCAGACTACTAGAATATTGTGAAAACAGGGGCGTAACTAAGACCCACCGGGCCCCCCTGCAGAAATTTTAAGCGGGCCCCCTACATCCCCCCCCCCCCACCCGGACCCGCTCAGGGCCGTTTTGGGGGGCTGGAGGGGTCGCAGCATGAGGGGAAAGCTATGGCCACACTCACCTTGGGCTCTCCCCTCTGCGCTCCCCTCCAGCTACAGTAACCACATGTGTGCAGCGGCGGGCAGCGGGAGCTACATACCTTCCGTGCACTCCAGCGCGGATGCTTCTCTCTCTAGCCTCTGACGCGACTTCCTGTTTATACAGGAAGAGTCGCGTCAGAGGCTAGAGAGAGAAGTGTCCACGCTGGAGCACATGGAAGGTATGTAGCTGCCGCTGCACACATGTGTTTATTGAAGCTGGAGGGGTGCGCAGAGGGGAGAGCCTGAGGTGAGGGAGGGGGGGGGACCGTCCCCCTTCCCCGCCGAGTGTGGCCATAGCTTTCCCCTCATGCTGCGACCCCTCCAGCCCCCCAAAACGGCCCCCGTGGGAGCATGGGCTGCAGCCCCTATTGTTACGCCCATGTGTGAAAATGTTCAATATTCTCGGCTCAAAGCGTCAGACTAATCAGCCAATTCATCCAAAACACCTGCAAAGGGTTCCTATTTCGTGTATTAGCTTCACCTTTTAAGTTGAATTACTGAAATAACTGGACTTTTGCATGATATTCTATTGTTCTGAGTTTTACCTATGTAATATAAGCGGTGATCAGGACTGATCTGATCATAAAAATCTGCCAGGTGGATTGACACACCAGATATATACAATCAACAAAATGATCATTTTTAATCTATCGTGAACAACTGCTCATTCTTTTTTTTTTTTTTTCTTTATACAATACGACCTTTGCAATATTAATTAAAAAAAGTCAGACCAATCGGTGACCAGTTTGACAAAATCTCATGAGCTTGCCAAGGACGATTTTGCTCATCCCTTGAAAACATGCTTGACAATGATTTGCGACAATGGAGATACTTTTACTTGATGCTTCATCAACTTCTTATTTGAAGTGTACCCGAGGCGACATGCGACATAATGAGATAAACATGTGTATAAGCAGCAGGGATGCTCATCACTGAATATTCACCCGTAACCACAGTGGTTACTTCCTCCTTCCGGCTTGAAGGAGGAAGTGCTCCATAGCGAGGCTTGAAAAGCGTCCAATAGACGTTTGAAACGCTGGGCGGAGAGCAGCATTATGGGTAATTAATCCCGCCGCATCTAGCCGCTCAGCTGGGGCAATTGAAGCTAATTTGAATCACGAGTAACCACCGTGGTTACTCGGGAATATTCCGTGATGAGCATCCCTGATGTAAAAAACATATTAATAACCAGGCTGTTTTACTTGTTTTATTTTAGCTGCCTGAAAGTTAATTCCTAGGCATGGAAGTGACAGCTTCTGTCTTGTCGGTACCTTATCGGGAAGATAGAAAACATCGCTGATAAGTAAATTACAGCTATAAAAGTTTTTCTGGCAGAATACAACTTCTGAGAGCAGGGAGAGAAAATACATTGACCTTTGTCTACCTCTGGGACACTTAAAGGACTTCCGAGGCCAAATGATAAAAAAAGTGAACTACCTGCATCCTATTTTAAGGCACGGAGGACGCAGTCTGCGCCCTCCATGCCGTTCCGCCAGGTCCCCGCCGCTCAATAGCCCCGCGGGCCAGCTCCCAACCTTACGGCCCGGGTCGGGCTCTCCTGCCTCCACAAAGACGGCCGCATGAGCTGCCCGCGGCTGCGCAGTCCACTTAGCCGTGAGTGCGGCTGCGCAGCTCTAGGGCCAACCCCCGATCAACGCTACATGAAACAGCCTGTAGCGTGGATCGGGGGGTTGGCCCTAGAGCTGCGGCAGGAGAGCCTGACCCAAGCCGTGAGGTCGGGAGCCGCCCCGGGGGGCTATCGAGCGGCGGGGACCCGGCGAAACAGCACGGAGGGCGCAGACGGCGTCCTCCGTGCCTTAAAATAGGATGCAGGTAGTTAACTTTTTTTTTATAATTTGGCCTCGGAAGTCCTTTAATAAGCTGCCACCGATTGGAGACAGTAAAACATTTAACCTACTTTGTAAATGTTTAAAGAAAATGTTTAAATAAAACCATGGGATAAACCATTTCTTTAAAGAAAACCATGAGATGCTTAAAGGGGTACTGTCGCGAAAATCTTAAAATTTAAAACACATACAAATAAGAAGTACGTTTTTTCCAGAGTAAAATGAGCCATAAATTACTTTTCTCCTATGTAGCTGTCATTTACAGTAGGTAGTAGAAATCTGACAGAAGTGACAGGTTTTGGGTTAGTCCATCTCTCCATAGGGGATTCTCAGCATGGCCTTTATTTTTTATAAAGACATTCCCTGAAAAAGATTTATACAAAGATGCTGGCCAGCCTCCCTGCTCACTGCACACTTTTTTGGCAGTTGGACGGAGCAACTGCCATTCACTAAATGCTTTTAAAAATAAAGAAAACCCTGAGAACCCCCCTATGAGAAGATGGGTTAGTCCAAAATCTCTCAGTAATGTCAGATTTCTACTACTTACTGTAAGTGACGGCAACATAGGAGAAAAATAATTTATGGCTCATTTTACTCTGGGAGAAATTTACTTCTTATTTGTATGTGTTTTAAATTTTAAGATTTTCGCGACAGTTTCTCTTTAAAAAAGTGATTTTTAGGAGTAGGAAGATAAATATAATTGTTTATCTCGTCAGTTTATTTCCACCTTGGGTTCACTTTAAACCAGTGGCAGTGTACTAACATGCAGGTGTGAAATTAGCATTTTACCGACGTGCCCCAAGGGTGCATCCATTATAGGCTGGAAAACTCCTGTCTGAACCAGAGTTCTACGTAACACACATATTCTGCAGTAAACAGAGGTGGTACCCTGACAGCGAGAAAGCCGACCGCCCGTAGCTGTCATCACTGCGACCGTATTGTCAGTCATCAGTAGGAGCAGCACCTGGACACACTGTTATGTTGCTAAGTTACCCACACCAATTATCTTACAGGTCAGACCAACAAAGGAGGGATATGATGAAGAAGTGTTTAAACAAAGGCAGGGCCCTTCATTCCTTCAAGTCCAAATTTCCACCCCAGACATACTTACTATTCGACTGCGGGTTGCATTGTCAAAAAATGTGTCCTTGTCTTTAATATTATACCTAGAAAAAGAAACACAACTATTAGACAATGTATTTTACAGAATTATTCCAGGCATAGTTACAATTTATAAAAAAATAAATAAATAAAATAAGATCTTCAGAAGAAAAGTTAGCAATCCTCTCCCACTGCTGCCTGTCTAGTTATTGATCTTGAGATTCCAGAATGAATTAATCAACCACTGCTCGATTTAGGCCGGGGTGCAAAAGGTTCCAAACAAAGTTTAAAAGTTTGACTAGGTTTGTGAGTGGTAACAGAATATTTTTCAAATATTGGGCAGCACAGTAGCAACCACAAAAACCCTCAAACCTATCTACAATATACTAAAGCCTCATACACACGTCCAACAAAGCGCATAACCAACTCCACGACATGACCAACCACACAACCAGGCGATTACACGACTTGTATTTTCCACGCACCAACCAATTGAATAACCAACTAATTTGCACAGTATGGCTGCATTCATACCAAGTACAAGTCATTCAAATGACTTGTACACACATAGAAAAATGCAAGATATCAGCCCAACAGTCATGTGAGTAGATCTGATGGTTGGATCAGGCAAACCTTCTGTGATCAGTTGGTCATCTAGTCGTTCGACACCTATACACACACCTGGTTGTCGTCCAACAGACCACAATCAGACGATAATCAGGCGGTTTGGTTCTGCGCCTGTGCAGTACAGAACTGATGACGTCAGCTAGACCACGTGACCCACACTGTGGAGCGCAGAGGAAGCCAACCCGGAAGATGACCTGGCGAGGTCGGCTTCTGCAGTGGAGGACAGTGGAAGCCACCAGAGCTGCAGCGAGGGCACAGAACAGCTGCCAGGGGCTGGAGGAAGCCCCAGGTAAGTGGATTTTTCTTTTTATTTTAGTCCTTTAAGAAAGACTCAAACAATGTGCTTTGTCAGGTACTTCAACCTCCTGACTGCCAGCCACAAGTACCATTCAGCTGCAATTACATGCACCCGCATAGAAGCATTTGGAAACACCAGGTTTGACACACGGTTGCGTTACCCGGTGACAAAAAAAAAAAATCTCATGTCGCATCTGAGGTTTGCAACCACCATGCTCAGAGGCAACACGATAGGGGGCCACTTGACCACCATACCCATGCCAAGCACGATCAAGAATTCTGGAAGTGAATGGAAACAGCTGGCAGGCAGTGAATACACCGTCCTCACCTGCCCTTGGAAAACAGGCCTAAAGGTTAAAGGTCTCAGTCTCCAGAGCACTGCCTTTCAGTCCTGCTCCTTATGTTAGTTGAGTTCATAAATAAATAATGACCAATCTTTTACATGTATTTGAAGATAATATGAATGTTAAAGGGAAGGTCCAAGCCCAATAAAAATAAAAAAATCCACTTACCTTGTTCTTTCTCCAGCCCCTTGCAGCCATCTTGTGCCCTCGCCGCAGCTCCAGTGGCTCCCGGTTCCCTCCGGTACAGATGCCAACCTCGCCAGCTCGGCATCTGTTTGCGCTGTACCATGCGGCTCACTGAGTTGCACTGTCATCTGGACTGTACTGCGCCTGCGCAGTACTGTCCTGGTAACAACAGAGCAACTCCGAGAGACGCTCGCGCAGGCGCAGTGGGGACCCCAGGCCACCGGCGGGAAGCGAGGCTGCGGCGAAGGCACAGGACAGCTGCAAAGGGCTGGAGGAAGTGTATTTTTTTTATTTTTACAGTGCTCGGATGTGTCCTTTAAGTCCTTTGCTTCCACTATTCCAGTGATAGAGGGGACGTCCTCCAGCACTAAATACATATTTACTGGAATAATAAGCCACCAACTAACTTCCTATACTATGGACACCTATAACTTGCTACCTACTGGGGACACCTATAGTTAACTACCTATTCCTGGGAAATCTATAGCTAACTATAGCTATGAGCAGGGAACAGGCTGACACTTTCCTGGTGGGCCCTTAGTCCGACCCTGACACCCACCCAAATTGGTTGACATTCATTGATGCAAAATTTTTAACGTCATTGGATGTTGTGACCTAGTTTTTAGGAGAGGAGAGGAGAGGGGAGGGAGCATTCCAACACAGACCTAGAACCCTTTTTTTAAATGGGCTTAGGTCTACTAGTATGATATATAAGTGTTTCTAACTTTCGACCTAGTTATAGGGCCGTGGATAAAATAGAAAGGAGGTGAGATGAAACCAAAATTATCTGTAGGGGTGGAAAACATAAAGAGGCAGAAAGTGTCTTCAACACACATCCTAATATCCTATGGAAGTATAACAAATGGTCTCCTGACCCCAGACTTGTAAATTGCACAAACACAGGGTTTTACAGCCTTGATGAAGCCATAGAGACGTTCACAGTGATGGTGCTCTTTTGAGGGATGTTTTCTATGTGACTACGGCAACTCTTCAGTCTTATTTCACATATTCTTCCAGTTAGGGTAATTGAAACCATCCCCCCATCACTCCTGACGGACTGCGCAGAGGGCGAGGCCACGCCATACTCACATATGCATTTTATCTCTGGAAAACGGATAAGACAAGGGCTTCATCTTTGTGTTTTCATTTAAATGTGGCACGTTGGGCTGTAAAGGCTTTGTACATTGGTTCCACGCCGAGTTTAGCTTCACGGTGATGCCGCTGCTTTGCTTCACCTCGTACATCTAGGGAGAGAGGAACAGAAGTCATTATTTCCAACACATTATGGCAAATAATATATGACTGAAGCACAATATGGAGATTTCATTTAAAGGACTACTGAAGCAGAAAAAAGAGATGAGCTTAGTGAATTGTGGCCATTGCTTGCTTGGCGGTTAGTAAAAGCAGATATTTCCCACGATGCAACAAGGTTCACATGACATCACACTATGGGAGGGGTTTCACCACAATTGTAGCTATATAGACCCCTCTGGTGATCTATTTGAGAAAAGGTTAAAGGTGGCCATACACTGGTCGATTTGCCATAAGATTCGACCAACAGATAGATCCCTCTCTGATCGAATCTGATCAGAGAGGGATCGTATGGCCACCTTACTGCAAACAGATTGTGAATCGATTTCAGCCTGAACCCGATCACAATCTGTGGAGCTGCCGTTGCTGCATGCATTACCTGCTCCGGCCGGCACGAGTCCCCTGGTCCGCTGTCTTCTTCTCCGCTCCGGCTACTGAACTTCCTGTCCAGGGGAAGTTTAAACAGTAGAGGGCGCTCTACTGTTTAAACTTCCTGCCGGGACAGGAAGTTCTGTGTAGCTCTGGAGCCCGAAGCCCGAAGCGGAGAAGAAGACCATGGGACTCGCGCCGGCTGGAGCAGGTAATGTATTACCGCTGTATTGCGTCGGTCATCGGGCATTCGAACGCCGCTAACGACGCACTCCCGACCTGCCGGCGACCGAGAAAAATCTTCCGCATGGATGGGTCGACAGGAATCAACGGGAACGATCGATTTCAGACAGAAATCGATCGTTTTGTGTGAGAAAACACGGAAAAGCCACCGCGAGTGCTCAGGATAAGGCGGCTGATTCCGCGTTCAACATGGCAGATTCCGCGTCCGACGCGGCGGTTTACACGCATAGGCCTACATCTGTCCGCATGGCGGAACGCGGAGAAACCGCCGCGTGCTCGGATAGTGGTGCGGCTGGTTCCGCGTTCGGCACAGCGGATACATTGCAAAACAGATCTGGTGTGGCTGGGACTGATAGTCCACACAGGTTCAGAAGGACGCGCGTTGAGAGGCAGAGATTTTATGACAGCCAGAAAGGTGTCAGCTGACCAAGCCGGTCAGCTGACAATTTTACCACTTCCCATTGGTCCAGCACTTAGGGGAGGCGCTGGAGAGCGCTAGGGTATATATACTGGATGCTGGTAATTTCTCTGGTGTCTGCCGTTGTGATCACTACGTGGTAGCACTCTGACCTTTTGCTATCTGTGTTGTTATTCTCTGTTATACTTCAGACTAGTTCCAGGGTGTTGATGATCAAGGAACTCACACCCAAGACTAGGGAATTGTATTATCACTCTGTTATACTTCAGGCTAGTTCCAGGGTGTTGATGATCAAGGAACTCACACCCAAGACTAGGGAACTGTATTATCATTCTGTTATACTTCAGACTAGTTCCAGGGTGTTGACGATCAAGGAACTCACACCCAAGACTAGGGAACTGTATTACTATCCTGTTATACTTCAGACTAGTTCCAGGGTGTTGATGATCAAGGAACTCACACCCAAGACTAGGGAACTGTATTACCTCTCTGTTATATATCAGATTAGTTCCAGGGTGTTGATGATCATCGGAGCTCACACCTGAAGAATAGGCATTGTTTATATCTGTTATGACTTCCTGTTCTCCTGACCACTCTCTTGATCTGTGAGTTGGTACTTCGCTATATCTGATACTCTGTTGCCAAACTCTGCTTGTCCTTGGATTCCATTTCTGTCTCCTGTCTTTGTGCCTAATCTGTCTGTCTGTTGCCGACCTGGCCTGTCCGACCTCGAGAACTCTCTCCCCTGTTGGGAGATAGTTCACAGACCTGTCAGTGACACTTCACCACGGGTGTCACTCACACTCTGGTCCTTTCCACTCTCTGCCTGTCTCCGCCCCTTGGGGAGCCTCAGGCCATTGGAAGGAAGCTGTTCTTTAGGCAGTATCTCCTACTGCCTTGCACCCCCTGTACGGGTGCTTTCCTCAAAGTATTACTGTTGCACCAAACACTCAGTTATTACTCAGGTGTCCAGAGGTTAGAGATATATCTGATTATCGGTGATACTGCAGATCATCTATAATCGGGTATATATCTGTATTCTCGGTGATACTGCAGATCACCGGTAATCAGATTCTCTCTGTGTTACACCGATCGTTACATTCTGTCAGCGGTGTGCGCTGCGATTTCACAGCCGTTTCGATCACTGTGATCGAAACGGCTGTATATCAGCGGGAAAATCGTTAGGTGTATGGGCCCCTTAAGAGTTCTGCTGGAAAAGGGGGTATCAGCTACTGATTGGGATGAAGCTCAATCCTGAGTTACAGTTCCTCTTTAAAGGACTTCCGAGGCCAAAAACAAGAAAATGACACTATACCTTTTTAATATCTGAATCCACAGAGGACGTCCAGCGCGCCCTCCGCACCGTACCGCCGTCATTGCAGCCCTTTTCGTTCCCCCATGGCTCGGCCCGACCCCACTGAACGGGTCGCATGTATTCCACAAGTCAGATGGCCGCCGCCTTGAGCCGCGGCTGCGCAGTACGCTTTGCCGCGAGTGCGACTGCGCAGCCTTTAGCCCGCCTCCCTTACCCAGTACGTGGCGGGAGGCGGGCTAAAGGCTGCGCAGTTGCACTCGCGGCAAAGCGTACTGCGCAGCCGCGGCTCAAGGCGGCGGCCATCTTACTTGTGGAATACATGCGACCCGTTCAGTGGGGTCAGGCCGAGCCATGAGGGAACGAAAAGGGCTGCAATGACGGCGGAACGGTGCGGAGGACGCGCTGGACGTCCTCCGTGGATTCAGATATTAAAAAGGTATAGTGTAATTTTCTTGTTTTTGGCCTCGGAAGTCCTTTAACCCATTCGCGTTCCGTCGTTTTCACGTGAGAAATGTTCACCTCCCATTCATTAGCCTATAACTTTATCACTACTTATCACAATGAACTGATCTATATCTTGTTTTTTCCGCCACCAATTAGGCTTTCTTTGGGGGGTACAATTTGCTAAGAGCCACTTTACTGTAAATGCATTTTAACAGGAAGAATAAGAAAAAAATGGAAAAATTCATTATTTCTCAGTTTTCAGCCATTATAGTTTTAAAATAATACATGCCTCCATAATTAAAACTCACGTATTGTATTTGCCCATATGTCCTGGTTATTACACCGTTAAAATTATGTCCCTATCACAATGTATGGCGACAATATTTTATTTGGAAATAAAGGTGCATTTTTTTCCTTTTTGCATCTATCACTATTTACAAGTTTAAAATAAAAAAAATATAGAAATATTTCATCTTTACATTGATATGTAAAAAGTTTAGACCCTTAGGTAAATATTTACATTTTTTTTTTTTTTTATTGTAATGGTTTTTTTTTTTTTATAGTAAACAATTTATTTGGGTAGTTTTGGGAGGGTGGGAGGTAAACAATAGATTTATAATGTAAATGTGTGTTCATTTTTATTTTTTTTTCCTTACTGTTGTAGTTTTACTTTTTGGCCACAAGATGGCGGCCATGAGTTTGTTTACATGACATCACTCTAAGCGTAACACACGCTTAGAGTGACTCATCGGGGAGGGAACAGCCAGAAAAAGCACAGCTTCCGAGAGAAGCTGTCGCTTTTTCAGCGGGGGAAAGGAATGAGTGATCGGGCACAATAGCCCATACATTGATTCCTTGGCTACCGAATCCGCGGCCGGGAGTGCGCATGCACGCGCGCGATCGGCCGCGGGAGCGCGCGGTAGCGTGCATGGTTCCTGGACGTAGTTTCTACGTCCAGGAACCAAAATAGGTTAAGCAAGTAATCTATTCAATGCTAGGCAATGCTACTGCCCATCAAATGACCACCATATATGACCTGTTCCCGATTGACAAGGCTTTTCTACCCTGTCCGAATTTACCAAAAGTGGTGAGAAAAAGTCCCTGCGTCTTATAGTCCAAATACAGGGAGTCTTACGAACGCCCAATATTAACCGCCGACCCGCCGCAATGTCGGGAACTCGAACTTACTGTCCCTGTGTCCTGTGCTCCCCCAAACTTTCCCCCTAGTGCAGGAACTTCCTGGTCACATCATTACAGACGTGACCAGCACTAGGGGGAAGAAGTGAGAGACAGAAGCAGCTGATAGCCACAGGCACACAGGAGGAGGTAAGTGATAACCACAGCTAGCTACATTTGCAGAGCGGGAGCAGAGCAGGACAACGGGGCCACAGAGGACACACCAGAGACACGGAGGAGGCAGCAGCTGATAGCTTCTGGCACCCAGGATAAGGTGAGTGATAGAGGCTGCTGCTAATTACTTCCTACAGGGGGATATGAAAGGGACAAGAGGGGGACAGGGGACGGACATAGAGGGGACAGAAGGCGGACATAGACGGGACAAGAGGCAGACATGGAGGGGGACAGGAGGCAAATACAGAGGGGGACAAGAGGCATACACGGAGGGGACAGGAAGCAGACAGAGGGGACAGGAGACAGACATGGAGGGGACAGGGGTCAGACATGGAGGGGACATGAGGCAAGCACAGAGGGGACAAAATGCAGAAATGGAGGGGACGAGAGGCAGACATGGAGGGGACAAGAGGCAGACACTGAGGGAGCAGGAGGCAGACATGTAGAGGGACAGGAGGCAGACACAGAGGGGAAAAGGAGGACATGGAGGGGAAAAGGAGGACATGGAGGGGACAGGAGGAGGACACAAAGGAGGACAGGAGGAGGACACAAAGGAGGACAGGAGGAGGACACAACAAGATGCCCATGGACCATAGATGCACCTTGTTTAGAATATATATATTTTTCCCCCTGGTTTTTGCCCTCTAAACCTAGGAGCGTCTTATAGTCCGGAGTGTCTTATAGTCCGAAAAATACAGTAATATTTTTTTGACAGATAAGTGTTCAAATCTCCTGGGAAACAAATGGGAAAACTGATACGTGTGTGGCTAGTGGCTACCTTAGCTTGTACAACTTTCCCTATGGTGTCAAATGGTGAAAATATGGCAAATTACAATAAAACATTTATTCTCATTAAATATAACTTAAAAAAAAAGGTCAATAAAAAGCGAAAAAAAATCCTAGTTTGCATGCAAATTTCATGCAAACTGTATGTGGCTCAGAATTGCGTCAATACAATGCTCTCCAACGAAATCGTCTCCTGACTGGCTAACGGAGCTCTATGAGCCCAATGAGCAATCGGCTGGAATGACGAGAAAGGCAGGAGCCTGTGTCCGCGGTGAGGTAAAATCTACGCCCTGGCAGGAATAACAGCCTTCACACAGGGCATAGATTTCAATCCCCGCTGTCTGAAAGGGGTTAACTCCGGAACATTCCTCACTACTCACTACTAGTTGTCAGAGCTGGAACAAGGTCCTCCAGTGCCCAAGGCTGAAATGCCAAAGTGCGCCCCTCCATTCCTCCCACCCCAGATGTCACACACTGATTGCTATTAGACTAAGAGGCGCCCCAGAGCCCTCACACCTTAATCTCTAGTTATCTGGCTTGCAGGCACTGCTGTCTATCCCCTTTTCTTATTTTTCTCTACTTTCAAACACAATAGGGGAATGATAGCTGAGTGAGTTGTGTGCACCCTCCTACACTGCACCCTGAGGCTGGAGCCTCTCTTGCCTCTGCCTCAGCCCCCCTCCTACACTGCGCCCTGAGGCTGGAGCCTCTCTCACCTCTGCCCTGGCCCCCCTCCTACACTGCGTCCTGAGGCTGGAGCCTCTCTCACCTCTGCCTCGGCCCCTCTCCTACACTGCGCCCTGAGGCTGGAGCCTCTCTCGCCTCTGCCTCAGCCCGGCCCTGCTAGTTGTCCATTAACTAAACATGAACTTTAGCCTAAACAAACATACTGTCATTAAGTTATATTAGTTATTTTAATTAAAATAGGTAATATAATCTCTTGCCCACCCTGTTTAAAAAGAACAGACATGTGATTTCATGAGGGCAGCCATCTTTTTGGTTGAAAGCAGGTGACAGGGAGTATGAGACACAGTTCCAACTGCCCTGTGTCCTGATCACCCCTGCCAATATCTAAGCAACGAGAACAACATCAGAAATCCCATCATGCTTTGCACAGCATCAGGGGAAAAATGCCCAGGCTGTTTTCTTTGATGGGCTGGAGCTTAGCTTCTGTGCAGCTTAAAATGACACTTTGGTAAGAAAAACAAAGTTCTGATGCTGTGAAACTGTTAAAGAAACACGAAGCCTTTTTAAGTGCTGCTGAGTAGATATTTAGTCTGGAGGTTCACTTTAAAAAGAAATGGTTTTGTGTGAAAGTTCTTACCTTTTTCGTGGGCACCTTGATTTTAAGGAATTCTGCTTCCCGGCTTAGTACATGCCACGGCGCATGAATCCTCACAAAATTCAGACCTTGAGTATTGTTCTGAAATAGATTGAAAAAAAAAAACAGAAATAATAAATATTTCTACCATGGACCTGAACCCAAAATAGCAACATTTCTGTAAATAAAAATAGGAAAAAAAAGAGAAAGAAATACTTTGAAAAAGGTGTCAATCTACACGTTTCTCAGCCTAGGCTACTGCTGTGCATTCTGGAATGGTTATGAGGTTTTGTTACTCTCAGCTGTGGATTCCAAGACCCAGAATGGATGACAGTCCATAATTATGCTGACAACAATCGCTAAGGAGGTGTGGCCACTGCAGGCATTGCAGTCAAGCTGCTCCTTTACAAGGATGGAATTATATTTTTGTGCCCCTAGGTAGAGATGGCCCGGTGGGTAGTTTGTGTGGATATCAGCTACCCACGGCAGGTAGCGAATACATAGCACGTTTGACCGGCTTCCTATACCTCGTCATTGGGCTAAACTTTGACACTCTACATCACAGTCAGCAGAAACATGGCAGCCAATCAGGCTGCACTCCCTCCTAGACCCCCACCCCTATAAAAACGCTGCAGCGTCGGCCATGTTCTCAGTCTGCTGATGCTGCTGTAGTGAGAGGAAGTGAGAGACATTTGGAGCTAGGGAAAGCGTTAGTTAGGCTGTTGTTAGCTTGCTCCTCGCTGAATTTTGTTGCTGAAAGCACCCCACAAAAGCTCTTTTGAGAGCTAATATTCCTCTGATGTGTCTTTTGTGTGTGTGTGAGACAGACACTGCATAGTTACAACCCTGTCTGTCGCAGCTGGGCCTAGTTGCTGTACTGTGCCAGGCCCAGCACAGTGTATTACCATCCACTGTATTTGTGATTTAACTTACTAAAGCATAGCTGTCTTTGTGGGTGACACTGCATAGATAGAGCCCACAGACAGTTGCCAGACCAGCTGGGATTTGTAGTCCCACCACTGGCAGCACACTGTATTACCATTGCATATCTTTCCACTGTATTTGTGATTTAACTAGTGCCACCACTGGTAGCATACTGTATTATACCAGTGCATACCATTCCAGTGTCCTAAGGCTCTTCCACATGTAACATCCAAGTACAGAAGCCCCCCCTCTCCTCCCATTTCATATGCAGCCCCCTCTTCCTTGTGTATCAATGCCCCTTATCCATGTGTTGTTCCCCATTTCCCACATGCTTTTTTCATGTAAAGCAATCATTCTTTCCTATTCAGGCGTCCCCTTGGGCTGCAGCTGCCCAAGGCCTGGGCCTTTGTTGCCTTTCCACAAATCTAGCCCCCCATACATGATATGGTACAGCGAGGTAGCAGTGAGTTAAAGCAAACCGATGAGGTTCCCAAACAACTAGAGACCTATCTCAGGAGAAGGAAGCCCCTGGATCCTCCAGAGCTTCCCCCCCCCCCCCATCTTCCTGCACTTCTCCCTTCCATCACTGGGTCCCCTGAAGCGCAGTTGCATTGCCCATGTGCAGTAAAATGGACGTGATCATGCTCTGCATTCACTACCCCCCACCTCTCCTGCCCAAGCGGAAACGTGCTACTGCGCATGCGTAAGCCGTGGACCAGCGGTGGTAAGTGGTTTTTCAGATTAGGCAGCTCTGGGAGGGGATGGGGGAGGATTTGGGAAGCCTCCGGAGGATCAAGAGGCTATTCTCTCCCATTGTGCGGCCACTTTATTCCTTAAAGCAGATCCGAGATGAAAAACTAACTATAACAAGTAACTTGTCTATATATCTTATCTAAAGTTTAGATAGTTTACACAGCATATCTAGCTGCAAACAGCTTCAAAAGTTTATAATTATTTATTCCTGTGATACAATGAGGGCAGACATGTTCTGTTTGTCACATTGTTACAGGCTGAGGGCTGGAGATGCTATCAGCTTGCCTGTGTGTAATTCAGTCCCCTCTCCTCCTCCCCCCTCCCCTCTGCCTCTGAAATCTCTGGCTAGTAACACCTCCCCCTCCTCCTGCCCAGACTGAGCTCCCATAAGCCCTTGCTACTGTCTGAAAATGCCAAGGCACTCTGAAAAGCTGGGGGCGTGGCTTGTTTAGTTTATAGGGAATTAGAGTATTAAAACAAAAAAGTATTTGGCTTGAGGAATGCCTTATAAACTATATGTAATGAGCTGATGAGCTTTTTGTCCCTAGGCCTTCTCAAAGGACTAGAGGACATGATCTGAGCATGGAGGAAAAACGTTTTAGCCATTTATTTAGGAAAGGGTTCTTTACAGTAAGAGTGATTAAGATGTGGAATGTATTGCCACAGGAAGTCATTATGGCAAACTCTATACTTGCATTTAAAGGGGGCTTAGATGCTTTCATTGCGTTGAAAGACATCCATGGCTACAATTACCAGGTTATGCCCAATAATGTTGATCCAGGGATTTTATCTGATTGCCATCTGGAGTCGGGAAGGAATTTTTCCCCTTTTGGGGCTAATTGGACCATGCCTTGTAAGGGTTTTTTCGCCTTCCTCTGGATTAACAGGGATATTTGAGAGAGCAGGCTGGTGTTGTACTTTGTTCTCTGGTTGCACTCGATGGACGTACGTCTTTTTTTCAACCCAAATAACTATGTAACTATGTAAGGAACACAGTTACGCAATGAGTAAAAGTTTATCTCAAATCCACTTTAACCACTTGAGGACCAGCATAAAAAATGATAGGTTTCCCCATTATAGTCATTGAGTCGTTATAGTCATTGAGTAATTGTGTGTTAGGGTTAGAAAAAGTGGGCACAGCCAACTCCAGCCAAATACATACCCGGGCAATGCTGGGCCATCAGCTAGTTAAATCATAAAAAAAGAGTAACACTTGTCTTGAAGTTGGGTTGTTGCTACGCACTGCTAGCTTCTTAGCACAATGCAGGCCAGTATCCCTCACAGAGATCTCTGTAAGATCTGCCCAGTCCTATGGGACATAAGCCTCCTTTCTACAGTTTCCCGGAGATATTAAATTGATTCGTGGATGGCAGCTTGGTAGGTTAATCCTTGGCAAAGTGCCCGGAATACCACAGGGGGACAGTACACAGGAGACACGGCGGAGATGGCAGCATGTAGCAATGTAACTATGCAGAGGAATACAGCAAGACAGTGCATGAATGTGCAAACCGACACTGAAATGACAGGTGACACCACAGGGACAAAGTGAAGGATTGAAGTAATATAAGAGTGAACAGAGGCGCCAGCAGGATAAAAGGTACTAAAAAAGTTTACAATTCCTCAGGAGGTGGTGGTGGACTCGCCTCCTTGAAGTAGACAAGATACTGTCAGCTTTTTAACAACAACAGGTTTGTTTATATACTCCAGACAACCATGCAACACGTTTCGCAGGTATATTCCTTCTTCCTCAGGCAATAACAAATAGGAGTACATGCAGTGCAGTCTCAAGGCCACAATAAGTGCCTCTATTACAGTGTACATTTCAGTCACACTGATAGTGCCACTAATAAAGTGTACCTCTCTTCTCATCCCATGGGTATCCCCAGTGGCGTAGCTAAGGCGTTGTGGGCCCCGATGCAAGTTTTACAATGGGGCCCCCCACGCACTCTATACATAGCAATTGATACGACGCACAAAAACCTGCCAATGGCAACTACAGTGTCTGAGGTGCAAGAAGGGAGTGGGGAACAGTTTATTAATAATTACCACTATTCAAAGTATCTGTAGAAGTGATTATTATGAGCACAGGACCAATAGAGAGCTAATACTGTAGTTGAGGGAGGGCCCTTCGGGGCCCCTCTGGCCCAAGGGCCCCGATGCAGTCGCAACCTCTGCAACCCCTATTGCTACGCCCCTGGGTATCCCACCTTTACTTGTGCAGTCCTCCTGGTGCCACAGCTGCCTCTTCTCTGTATAGGAGCCCCCCCCCCCCCCCCACACACACACACACATTAACAACAATCTTCCCATGTGCAGCAATACTCATCATTACTCTATTTCAAGACTATGGGGAGTCACTCCTCACTATAAACCTCTGCACCACCTTCACCGGCTCAATGATTTACTCCACATCTCCCAGACAAACTCACCCTACTACCTAATACAAGACAAGAGATTGCTAAGCAAGCACTTAGTCAATACACCCAGAATACTAGTATCAAGGCACTGGAAGACCTCCACATTGCCCTAGCACAATGGCTTAGGTTCACAATGGTTTACAATAACCACTCATTCCTTTGAAAGGCTGACACATGTCCTTCAAGGTATGGGAGAACTTAATTGGAACACTGGATTCCTCTTGAACTTGCTGAGGCAAATAGCTTGCTAGACCTTGAGATCATAGTTCCACCCAGGTACACGGCGAGAAACTTGACTCATATGGGATGCTTCTGCCTTTGGTGTTGCGGTCAAACCTTCTTCAACTCCTGGGCTATCCTCCTTGCTTCTTCCTCTTTCTTTCTGCATGCCTTCCCACAGTATTCTATAAGCCTATTGTAAGAGGGAATAACAAGTGAGGATCGTAATCAGCATGGCCAGATTTCAGGTAAGGCTACATAGGCCATGGCCTAGGGCACCAGGAAAGCGAGGGGCGGACTGTGGGCAGCAGGGTGGTAGTAGCACTTAGCCTGCTAAACATTCATCCTGCTACACAGAGTTTGCACATAGCGGTGGGCGGCTAACAACAGTCGGAACTGGCACTCAGGGGATGAAGGGGCAGCGAACAGACACTTACAGTGATTTCTGAGCTGCCTGTCACTAACTAAATGTGTCACTCGCCAAGGAGCTTATCATCTAGACCCTGCCATCATCTCAGTGACTGTCCTCAGAGGAGCTTATAATGTAATTCCTGCCATCACTTCTCTAATTGTCTTCAGAGGAGCCTACAATCTAATCCGTGCTGTGTTGGGGGGAGTGGGGGGGGGGGGGGTGCGGATACTGTTATCAGGGGGTAGCTGGTGATAGTGGGCCTTGGGTAGTAAAAAGTGCAAATCCGGCCCTGGTAATCAGCTAATTACGATTACGCTAAATTTTGCGTAGATTTTCGCAATTACGCCTATACGTAATTATGATTTGTAAATTCAATTGATTTTGTTTAGTGTTTCGTAATTTCGCCTAAAATTTTGCATATCTTTCGCGTGATTTCGTGCCGACTTTGGCAGTGACTAGCAAGGCCCCCATACATGCTATTTACACCAAAATTGCTACATATGTGAGAATAGTGGGCATAAGTCCGAAAAAGGAATTTTCCAAAAAGACCTTGTAGTTTTTGAGAAAATCGACTTTAAAAATGCAGAGAAAAAATGGTTTTTAAACTCAGAAAAATGACAGTGGTTATTAGGAATGAGTGGTTATTGTGAGCCATTGTGAAGCTAAACCATTGTGCTATGGTAGGCAATGTGGAGGTCTTCCAGTGCCTTGATACCAGTATTCTGGCTGTAACCACTAAAGTCGGAACGAAATTATGCAAAATTTAGCGAAAATTACGCGAAAATGTACGGCAAAATATTAAATATTACTATTGCATATGTAATTTAGTTACGATTTTCTCTGAAATTTCGCATTACGATTACGATGCGTAATTGCAAATTTCGATGCGAAATGTCACACATGCAAAATTAAATTTCGGCCCACCACTGGGATCAACTCCCTTTATATCTACTATTGGAGACTTCTGGATGTAGAAGCCACCTACGGAGACATCTAAGTGCGGAATGTGCCTACTCTGCATGAAATGGAAGCCCCTTTACTCTGTATTTGCAATGGAAAGGCTCCAAAAGGGAGTCAATTGTAATAAGTGTAAATAAAAGGCAAAGATATTAACATATTTCGAGTTGCTCCTTTTTGCAACCACCTTTAAGGCATGCGGAGGATTCATTCTCCTAGGCTTTTTCGTAGAATAGTTGCAGAGAGGTACTGGATTAAAATTACAACCTTGTTCCAGAGGTGTAAAACTTGATATGCAGGAAGGGGCAGGGGGGCATAGAGGCGTCAAAAAGAAATAGCTAAAAAAAGTAAAGGTTTTGGAAGGCTTCACTTTTCTGTAAGATCATCAGTCAATTAAATCTCAAAAGTTTATTGTACATAAAATTGGACTGCACATAAAAAAACTGGACAACACGTTTTGTGGGCGTTACCCACTTCCTCAGGTCAGTCAAAGCAACCATGTAACTAGAAACTTTTGATAGTAAAATTGGCTTATTGGAAAATCGATTTATTATCAAAAATTACTAGTAGAGAAAATTAAAAGATTAAAGAGACTCTGAAGTCTCTTTTTTTTTTAACCTGTTGTAACGGTTGGGTGCTGCAACTCAGACGTCTGATTATAGGTGATCTGCAGTATCACCAATAATACAGACACTATACACTATACTGGGCAGTAGTGTTGGGCGAACATCTAGATGTTCGGGTTCGGGCCGAACAGGCCGAACATGGCCGCGATGTTCGGGTGTTCGACCCGAACTCCGAACATAATGGAAGTCAATGGGGACCCGAACTTTTGTGCTTTGTAAAGCCTCCTTATATGCTACATACCCCAAATTTACAGGGTATGTGCACCTTGGGAGTGGGTACAAGAGGAAAAAAAAATTTAGCAAAAAGAGCTTATAGTTTTTGAGAAAATCGATTTTAAAGTTTCAAAGGGAAAACTGTCTTTTAAATGCGGGAAATGTCTGTTTTCTTTGCACAGGTAACATGCTTTTTGTCGGCATGCAGTCATAAATGTAATACATATAAGAGGTTCCAGGAAAAGGGACCGGTAATGCTAACCCAGCAGCAGCACACGTGATGGAACAGGAGGAGGGTGGCGCAGGAGGAGAAGGCCACGCTTTGAGACACAACAACCCAGGCCTTGCATGAGGACAAGAAGCGTGCGGATAGCATGCTTTGTACCACCATGCAGTCATAAATGTAATAAAGATAAGTGGTTCAATAAACAGGGACCACGCGGCAACGCTAACCCAGCAGCAGCACACGTGATGGAACAGGAGGAGGCGCAGGAGGAGAAGGCCACGCTTTGTGAGACACAACAACCCAGGCCTTGCATGAGGACAAAAAGCGTGCGGATAGCATGCTTTGTACCGCCATGTAGTCATAAATGTAATAAAGATAAGAGGTTCAATAAACAGGGACCACGCGGCAACGCTAACCCAGCAGCAGCAGCAGCAGCAGCACACGTGATGGAACAGGAGGAGGCGCAGGAGGAGAAGGCCACGCTTTGTGAGACACAACAACCCAGGCCTTGCATGAGGACAAAAAGCGTGCGGATAGCATGCTTTGTACCGCCATGTAGTCATAAATGTAATAAAGATAAGAGGTTCAATAAACAGGGACCACGCGGCAACGGTAACCCAGCAGCAGCAGCAGCACACGTGATGGAACAGGAGGAGGCGCAGGAGGAGAAGGCCACGCTTTGTGAGACACAACAACCCAGGCCTTGCATGAGGACAAAAAGCGTGCGGATATAGCAGCAATGCTTTTTGCCGCCATGCAGTCATAAATGTAATACAGATGAGAGGTTCAATAAACAGGGACCGGAAACGCTAAACCATCCCAGATGTTCATCGGTCATGTTACTTGGTTGGGGTCCAGGAGTGTTGCGTAGTCGTTTCCAATCCAGGATTGATTCATTTTAATTTGAGTCAGACGGTCTGCATTTTCTGTGGAGAGGCGGATACGCCGATCTGTGATGATGCCTCCGGCCAGTGGCGTAGCTAAGGAGCTGTGGGCCCCGATGCAAGTTTTACAATGGGGCCCCCCATGCACTCTATACATAGCAATTGAAACGGCGCACTAAAAGCTGCCAATGGCAACTACAATGTCAGAGGTGCAAGAAAGGGGTGGGGAATAGTTTGTTAATGATTGCCACTATTCAAAGTATATATATAAATGATTATTATGAGCACAGGGCCAATAGAGAGCAAATACTGTAGTTGAGGGAGGGCCATTCGGGGCCCCTCTGGCCCAAGGGCCCCGATGCGGTCGCTACCGCTGCACCCTCTATTGCTACGCCCCTGCCTCCGGCAGCACTGAAACAGCGTTCCGACATAACGCTGGCTGCCGGGCAAGCCAGCACCTCTATTGCGTACATTGCCAGTTCGTGCCAGGTGTCTAGCTTCATGCCCGGTTTCAGGTCCAGCGGTGCCAGCCACAAATCCGTCTGTTCCTTTATTCCCCTCCAAATTTCCTCCCCTGTGTGCTGCTTATCCCCAAGGCAGATCAGCTTCAGCAACGCTTGCTGACGCATGCCAACAGCTGTGCTGCACTGCTTCCACGATCCTACTGCTGCTGGTGCTGGGTTAGCATTTCCGGATGAGGTACAGCTTTGAGATGCGTTGGAGGAGAAGGAGTCAGAGAGGTAGGTGCTGCTGTTGTTATCCAGCTGTTTGCGGCGTGGGCAACACCCGCGCCGTAGCAGGTGAGGAATCGCTGCCAGGCTCCACAAGGTTCACCCAGTGCGCGGTAAGGGAGATGTATCGACCCTGGCCGAACGCACTCGTCCAGGTGTCAGTGGTGAGGTGAACCTTGCAGGCAACGGCATTCTTCAAGCTTCGGGTTATTTAGCTGACCACGTGCTCATGCAACTCAGGCACTGCAGAGCGCGCAAAGTGGTAGCGGCTGGGAACCACGTAACGTGGGATGGCCACTGACATCATGCCCTTGAAGCTGTTTGTCTCCACCACTCGATATGGCAGCATTTCGCAGGCCAGAAGCTTGGCTATGCTGGCTGGCTGTTACTGCCACGGCCCGGGGGTCATTTGCTGGCAATTTCCTCTTGTGCTCAAACATCTCAGAAACAGACAACTCAACCGTAGCGCTGCACACCGAAGGGCTGTTGGTTGTTGTGTTTGATGAACACTGGGAGACCTCAAGAGCACTAGTCCGGAAAGTGACAGTGTCAGCATCGTCTGATGTTTGTGAATGTTGTGAACCACGCAATGGCTGGGCTACTGCTGCTGCTGAGGCGGGTCTGGTGGTGAGTCTGGTGAACCCAAGGGAGGCAGTGTTGCTGGTGGTACCCTGTCCTGCCGCGTTTGCCCACAGAGTGGGATGTTTGGATAGAATGTGGCGGCTCATGCTGGTGGTGGAGAGGTTGTTAATACTTTTCCCCCTGCTCAGGCGGGTCTTGCACACCTTGCAAATCGCCATGGTAACATCCTCAGTGCAGTCTTCAAAGAAAGCCCAGACTTTAACTGGCTGAGGACTCGGACCTCGTGCGTGATGTGCTGGTGCTGCTTAACCCACTGCTGGACGCTTGAGAGGTCATCCAAGTAATTATCTGGTCCTGTTCTTTTGGATCTGTGAGGGTTGTTGTCCTGGACAACATGGGCAGTATTGAGTGGGTTTTCTTGGGTGCTCCCCTGTGGCCTGTACGTGAACCGTCAGGGGAAACACCTCTTCCCTTGCCCCTCCCTCTTTCACCGGATTTCTTCCTCATTTCACTTATCCTTAAAGTACACGCTGACTGGCAGCAGTACAGTGGCAGTACAGAAATGCTATACAGTGGTGGGTGAGCGGTGTACCACTATTGTCAGCAGTGACACAGAGCACAATGCTATACAGTGGCGGGTGAGCGGTGTACTACTGTTCCCAGCAGACACAGAGTGGAAGTAAACACAATGCTATATAGTGTGGCTGAGCCGTGTACACAGAGTGGCATTAAACACAATGCTATATAGTCTGCTATATAGTCACCCCGAACAGGGTGATGTTCTGCAGAACCCAAACAGTGGCAAACACTGTTCGCCCAACACTACTGGGAGGGAACGCAGATTTTAGTACCTAAACACACGATACAACATGTTTTCCGGGGTCGGACTCTGAGGCACATACAGATGGTCCCGATCATCATCCTCATCATACAACTCTTCTCCTGAGTCTGACCCACCCACCACCTCTGCCACCCCAACATCCCCAGACACAGACCCCTCATCGTCCTCAACATTAACTTGGGATGCTGGCCTGAGCCAGACCTCCTCCTCCACATCAGGCCCCATCATCTCCTCAATGGCAGCCCTCATTAATCGCTCTGGCGACGGACTGATGGACACAACGTTCTCCTCCGGGGAGGGCTGCTGCTGACCACTGGCTGCTGGGGTGGATGTTATAGCTTGCGTGGGGCGTTGGCTGTTGCTGTTGTTGGGAGTGCTGCTCACAGCGGAGGTCTCTGGGGAACTCATGTTGAGCTCATATAGTGGTTGACGGTGAGTGGAGTATTACTGATCCCAGCAATATACACACTGACTGGCAGAGTACGCAATGCTATATAGTGTGGCTGAGCGGTGTACACAGAGTGGCAGTAAACACAATGCTATATAGTCTGGCTGAGCGAGCGGTGTACTACTGTTCCCAGCAGAATCAGAGTGGCAGTAAACAATGGTATATAGTCTGGCTGAGCGGTGTACACAGAGTGTCAGTAAACAATGGTATATAGTCTGGCTGAGCGGTGTACACACAATGCTATATAGTCTGCTATATAGTGTCAGTAAACAATGGTATATAGTCTGGCTGAGCGAGCGGTGTACTACTGTTCCCAGCAGAATCAGAGTGGCAGTAAACAATGGTATATAGTCTGGCTGAGCGGTGTACACAGAGTGTCAGTAAACAATGGTATATAGTCTGGCTGAGCGAGCGGTGTACTACTGTTCCCAGCAGAATCAGAGTGGCAGTAAACAATGGTATATAGTCTGGCTGAGCGGTGTACACAGAGTGTCAGTAAACAATGGTATATAGTCTGGCTGAGCGGTGTACACAGAGTGTCAGTAAACAATGGCATATAGTCTGGCTGAGCGGTGTACACACAATGCTATATAGTCTGCTATATAGTGTCAGTAAACAATGGTATATAGTCTGGCTGAGCGAGCGGTGTACTACTGTTCCCAGCAGAATCAGAGTGGCAGTAAACAATGGTATATAGTCTGGCTGAGCGGTGTACACAGAGTGTCAGTAAACAATGGTATATAGTGTGGCTGAGTGGTGTACACAGAGTGTCAGTAAACAATGGTATATAGTCTGGCTGAGCGGTGTACACAGAGTGTCAGTAAACAATGGTATATAGTCTGGCTGAGCGAGCGGTGTACTACTGTTCCCAGCAGAATCAGAGTGGCAGTAAACAATGGTATATAGTCTGGCTGAGCGGTGTACACAGAGTGTCAGTAAACAATGGTATATAGTGTGGCTGAGTGGTGTACACAGAGTGTCAGTAAACAATGGTATATAGTCTGGCTGAGCGGTGTACACAGAGTGGCAGTAAACACAATGCTATATACTCTGGCTGAGCGAGCGGTGTACTACTGTTCCCAGCAGACACAGAACAGTAAACAGAATGCTATATAGTGTGGCTGAGCGAGCGGTGTACCACTATTCCCAGCAGACACAGAACAGTGAACAGAATGCTATATAGTGTGGCTGAGCGAGCGGTGTACCACTATTCCCAGCAGACACAGAACAGTGAACAGAATGCTATATAGTGTGGCTGAGCGAGCGGTGTACTACTGTTCCCAGCAGACACAGAACAGTACACAGAATGCTATATAGTGTGGCTGAACGAGCGGTGTACTACTGTTCCCAGCAGACACAGAACAGTACACAGAATGCTATATAGTGTGGCTGAACGAGCGGTGTACCACTATTCCAAGCAGACACAGAACAGTGAACAGAATGCTATATAGTGTGGCTGAGCGAGCGGTGTACCACTATTCCCAGCAGACACAGAGTGGCAGTAAACAGAATGCTATATAGTGTGGCTGAGCGAGGTACACAGAGTGGCAGTAAACAGAATGCTATATAGTGTGGCTGAGCAAGCGGTGTACTACTATTCCCAGCAGACACAGAGTGGCAGTAAACAGAATGCTATATAGTGTGGCTGAGCGAGGTACACAGAGTGGCAGTAAACAGAATGCTGAGCGAGCGGTGTACTACTATTCCCAGCAGCGACACACAATGACTGGGGGGGACCCTGGCTAGCGTGGCTGGAGCGCGAACTACCCTGCCTGCCTACCCAAAGCTAAACCCACAGACAAATGGCGGAGATATGACGTGGTTCGGGTATTTATTTACCCGAACCACGTGACAGTTCGGCCAATCAGAGCGCGTTCGGGTCCGAACCACGTGACCCGTTCGGCCAATCACAGCGCTAGCCGAACGTTCGGGGAACGTTCGGCCATGCGCTCTTAGTTCGGCCATATGGCCGAACGGTTTGGCCGAGCACCGTCAGGTGTTCGGCCGAACTCGAACATCACCCGAACAGGGTGATGTTCTGCAGAACCCGAACAGTGGCGAACACTGTTCGCCCAACACTACTGGGCAGCACGGTGGCGTAGTGGTTAGCTCTCTCGCCTTGCAGCGCTGGGTCCCTGGTTCGAATCCCAGCCAGGGCACTATCTGCAAAGAGTTTGTATGTTCTCTCCGTGTCTGCGTGGGTTTCCTCCGGGCACTCCGGTTTCCTCCCACATTCCAAAAACATACAGATAAGTTAATTGGCTCCCCCTAAAAATTGGCCCTAGACTACAGTACTTACACTACATAATATAGACATATGGCAAGGGTAGGGAATAGATTGTGAGCTCCTTTGAGGGACAGTTAGTGACAAGATATATATAATATATATACACTGTACAGCGCTGCGTAATATGTCGGCGCTATATAAATACTAAATAATAATAATAATAATAATAATAATAATATACCTGATTATGTGGTGATCTGCAGAATCACCAATAATACAAGTATAGCTGGTAGAGATACTGACAGAGTTGTGTCTTGGTGCAACCGTAACTTTTAATCGTTTAGTGAGACCTTACCAGAGGAGCTGGTAAGCTACTATCAGTGCACTAATAGAGCAATCAGAAGCTATCTCACCAGAGAAGCTGGTGAGCCAATAAACCTCACCAATGGCGAGGGCCCACTGGTGAGTGGAGAGGTCAGACAGGCTAGGTTCGGTAACAGAGAAGTAAGTATCAGTACAGAATTGTGAGGCAGAAGAATAATCAGTAATCAGGCAGAGTTCAGCAACTAGTCAGATAGGCAGAAGTACAGAAGCGTAAGCAGGTGGCAAGGTCAGAGGTATAGCCAGAATCGTACACAGGTAATCAAATACAATATAACAACCATCCTAGTCTTGGTGTGAAGTCCTTGGTTTCAACACCTGGCACTAGTTTAAGGTCTGAGCGCTAACACAAAGTATTCACGACAGCAGACAGGGAATGAATGAAGACTGGAGGCTTAAGAAGCGGAGGAACGCTTCCAGCCCAGTGCTGCTCGTAATGGAAAAATCTACGCTTACGGATCATTACGCGTAATTTTACGCTATTACGCATTACGCAATTACGGTTACGGCATAGGAAATTATCTACGGTACATCACCGTAATTACGCGTAAAGTTACGCAATTACGCGTAAGGATACCGTAATGAAGGCGCTTACACTACGATGTTACGCGTAGTGCCGTAATACCCATTAATGCGTATTTTTTGACGCATGCGGACGATATGTACGCAATAGCCGTCAATGTGACAGTTATTGCGTACATATCATTCGTATGCGTCAAAACGTACGCATATACTGAAGGGCGGGATAAGATACTATTGGTTGCTTAGGATGTTGACTGATTGGCTACTCTTAGAAAATGGGAGATTTTACATTAGTAATTACGCGTAAAATTACGCGTAAGTGTTCGTAAAATTACGCATGCCTATCAATTACGGTAGACAGTGTAATTACGATACTACTTACGGTCTTACGCGTAAATAATTACGCGTAAGACCGTAAGTTACGCGTAACGCTTACGCGTAAATTTACATTGAATTACGATGCGTAATTACGCTCATGCGTAATTTCGGCCCAGCACTGTTCCAGCCACTCCCACCACGGAATCCGCCAATCAGCGTGGCGAGAGTCACCAATGACGTCAGCCGACCGGCAGGTCAGCTGCCGCGCCTTCTGCCCGCATAAAGGTCGAGTCTCCGCGCGCCCGCGCGAGACAGACACCCTATGAGCTCGAGATAAGACAGCCCTCGGCGTGCTAGACGCAGAGAGGCAGAATAAGACCCGCGAACCAGAAGCAGAGACGGCTGTGGTCATAGCCTGCTCGCCCACAGCCGCCAACTTACTAGTCGTTACACCTGCTTTGCCTCTTCCAGGAAGTAAAGCCCTGCAGAGCCCGGGAGCTTTGCAGGGCTATTTCACAGTAATAAATCCCCCATCTGCCACAGGGATGTGGTGATTCAAGTGGGGCAATCATGCTGAAGAGGATTTTATGAGAAAAG
The DNA here is from genome assembly GCF_040937935.1 of Hyperolius riggenbachi. Lineage (NCBI taxonomy): Eukaryota > Metazoa > Chordata > Amphibia > Anura > Hyperoliidae > Hyperolius > Hyperolius riggenbachi. Next base: position 484,266,921 of record NC_090648.1, on the reverse strand, counting down.
CGGGTAAAAAAAGAGACTTCAGAGTCTCTTTAAACTGATTGCAATTTAAAGATGTTAGGAAATTGTTATTTATGAAATTTGCACATATATTTATTTTATAAGTGTACTGAGATGATTTTATGGTTTGTATTGTACAAACCTGAATACTTAGAGATACTTTTCATTACTAGGCACACTGTTTCTGTCGCTGACCTGAGGAAGCGGGTAACAACCGCGAAACGCATTGTCAAGTGTTTTATGTGCAGTTCAATTTTATGTGCAATACATTTTTGAGATTTAATTGACTGATGAGCTTATAGAAAGTGCAAAACTTCTAATATATTTTCTTTTTAGCAATTTTAAAGTGAACCCAAGTTAAAGCTCGGGTCAAAAAGGAAATACTTACCTAAGAAGAGAGGAGCCTCTGGATACTATAGAGGCTTCCTGGGTCGTCCTCACTCATGTTGCTACTCTCCGGGGCACTCCTTACAGGACAACTATCAAACTCAACTCAACTCAAATTCTAAATGCCACATATATTTCTAGGAATTACTAGCAAATAGCAATACAAAGGCCTTTTTCATCCATTCACTTGAGGAAGGAAAATATTAGATAGTGAGAAAATTAGATAGTGAGGACAATATGACATTTACAGAGAACCGTTCTCACTGTGAGCATTACTATGGAGGACTGTGCCCAGCACATCCAGCATACAGAAACAATCTTCACTAGCTATAACCCTGTGACTGGAAATGTCTTCATAATGACAGAAAGTAGAGATACAGCATCAAAATAGTGTGTAAATAACTCATCAGCTGTAAGGGTTCTTCTCTCTGTAAGGGTTCTTCTCTCTAGATTCTTTCTCTGTAGCTGAAAAATCTCTCAGCTGTTCTCATATGATCTGTGAGAAAGCAGTGTGTGTGGGCAGGGCAGAAATACACAGTAAATCATTCCTCTGTAAATAGTGACAGGGAAGTAGCACCTATCTACATGGTAAAGTCCTGGTTTCGAGGCCTACTCAAGAAGCAGGGCTCTGATACACAATGCATTTCATTTACACAGGCTGTGATGAGAGACTTCTGGAAAGCCTTCTATTATTACTGACTAATAGGTCTATAGGTATGTGGGGTTTACAGAATGACAGTTTCTTTGATAGTTGTCCTTTAACATCGGAACTATGCTCCTCTTTTGTAACAAGCAAGGCCGTGCTGCACCCCCACCCGCGAGCACAGCTGTGCCTGAGCTTACTGTGCAGACATGGCCATACTCGTGCAGGCACATTACTGTCGCGATGTTGTCCGATGTTCCTTCCAACCCTTGTCAGCAATCTTTAGGGGGTCTGTGCTCGGCCTCTATAGGCTGCAGAGGCTCTCAGGTAAGTATGCGCTTTAGTGTGTGATCCCTGTATGGCTTTGTTGGCTTGCGCTGTTTTATGCTGCTGAAGCTGCTGCTTGCTGCACCCGATTCCCTGTTTTCTGCCATCATACAATAGGATCTAGTGATCTGGAGTCACACAATTGGGTACATTCAGAGCTGGGACAAGGTCCTCCAGCACACATGGCTGAGACACTAAAGTGCGCCCCTCCATCCCTCCCACCCCAGCCATCACACACTGATTGCTATTAGACTTAAGAGGCTTCCCAGGCCCCCCAACACCTTAATCTCTAGTTATCTGGCTTGCAGTCACTGCCATGTATCCCCTTTTCTTATTTCTCTCTGCTTTAAACACAATAGGTGAATAATAGCTGAGTGAGTTGAGCGCCCCTCCTACACTGCACCCTGAGGCTGGAGCCTCTCTCGCCTCTGCCTCTGCCCCCCTCTTACACTGCGCCCTGAGGCTGGAGCCTCTCTTGCCTTTGCCTCGGCCCGGCCCTGGGAACACTGAGCCCCTTTCTATCAATCTGCGGGTATATGTCGCTGCCTATGAGGACTCACTATGCTGCCGATTGCAATTGATTGATATTTATTGCTCTACAATACCCTAATCCAGGAATCTGGAGTCACAATATTTGGAGTACTGGGCTATTTCTGCAATTTGATGAACTGTTACGTTCAAGTACCTCAGTTGTGTTGGCATGGTATGTCTGTGTGAGTTGAGCATGTTGGTTGTATGGCGGGGTGGCCTTCCCATGCTTTTTTAATTACCTTCGATTCTTGAGATAATAATTGTATGTTTGAATCAATTGTGTTTGAAATCTTTTTGATCAACTTCAGCCTATTTGCTATATTGCCCTGTAAACACTTTCATTCATTTTATTGATTTTGAGCATCCCCAGACCCCCCATATACTCTCTATTGGATTCCTCTCTGTCGTCAATTAGGTTATATTCTGATTATCACTTCCACTTCATCATCACTTCTGTCTCTACCTCTCCATATTGTAAAAATTGGATAAATAAACGAAATAAAGAATCGTTTAAAGGACAACTGAAGTGAGAAGAAAATGGAGGCTGCCATATTTATTTCCTGTTAAACAATACCAGTTGCCTGGCAGCCCTGCTGATCTATATAGCTGCAGTAGTGTCTGAATCACACCAGAAACAAGCATGCAGCTAATCTTGTCAGATCTGACAATAATGTCAGAAACACCTGATCTGCTGCATGCTTGTTCAGGGGCTATGGCTAAAGGCAGAGGATCAACAGGATAGCCAGGCAACTGGTATAGCTTAATAGGAGATAAATATGGCAGCCTCCATATTCCTCTCACTACAGTTGCCTTTTAAAGGGGAACTGAAGAGCGAGGTATATGTAGGCTGCCATATTTATTTCCTTTTAAACAATACCAGTTGCCTGGCAGCCCTGCTGATCCTCTGCCTCTAATACTATTAGCCATAGCCCCTGAACAAGCATGATGCAACAGATCAGGTGTTTCAGACTTTAAAGTGAACCAGAGACGAAGCACCCTTGTGTATTTTACCATAGAAATCAGTGGGAACATTAGAGAAAACATTTACCATGCTCTCTGTTCCATCCTCACTGCTAAAAGTGTCTGTTATCTAGCTGAGATAAGAATCCCGGACTGAGCATTGATTCTGGCTTTGCTATAATGACTCAGCTATAATGATTCCTGAGCAAAGCCAGCAGGGGGCAGGCTTGGACTTGAAGACAGCAAAGAACACAGTCTCAGCTATAATTATTCTGTAGCAAAGCCAGACCGACTGCTTAGTCGGGATTCTTATCTTAGAGGTGATAACAGGCAAATTAAACAGAGAACAATGTAACAAAGAGCAGATTAGGTGTTTACTGTCATGTTCCCACTGATTTATAAGGTAAAATACATGAGGTTGCTTCATCTCTGGTTCTCTTTAAAGTCAGATCTGACAAGACTAGCTGCATGCTTGTTTCTGGTGTTATTCAGATACTACTGCAGAGAAATAGACCAGAAGGCTGCCAGGCAACTGGTATTGATTAAAAGGAAATAAACATGACAGCCTCCGTATACCTCTTCAGTTCCCATTTAAGAAAAAAAACTATCTGCAGCAAAGGAGTCTGGGATACATTCTGAAGCTGTGCCCTCTCTATTCTCCCCCATGCGACAGCGCTCCCCTCCTCTTGCGTCTGTTTATGTCCCACTCAGCAGATCCATAATGTTTGTATTGGGAGAGCAGGCGGGTATGCGCGGACTCCGGGAATAAAACGCCCTCATAAAACGCGCCGTATATATTTTATTGATATTCCGCACATTCCAAGTCACCGTCCTGCTTCCAGGACAATTACCGTTTATTTTCGGTCTCATAAAATTCACTCTGCCGATAAAACGAAGTGTTTTGGATAACACTTTGATGTTAAAGTGCCGCAGAAACGCTGAGATTATTAATAGGGATGCTGTGAACGAATAACTGCACTTCAAGTACAACAATCCATATAAAAAAGTCTCCACCATTGTTTCCCTCTGTGTGTGCCACTGTTTTGTATAGGTGAAACTCGATTAGAATATTGTACAAAAGTCAATTTATTTCAGTAATTCAGCTTTATGCCTGGAACCCACTACAAATCGCTAGCGCTTTTAATAAGCATTTTCTAAGCAATTTCATGAGCGTTTTCTGGCGATTTTGGTAGCAATTTTATAAAGTGTGAGCTTTTTGCCAGCGATTGTGTAGTGATTTGTGATTAGCAATTTCAATTCTGATTGGTCCTTTCAATTAATTTTCTTTTTTTTTTTTTCCTTTCAATTAATTTTCTTTTTTTTTTTGCAGTGTGCAGTAATTTAACCACTTAAGCCTATCTGGACTATGTATGTATAGGCTGTGCTGCTTCTAGTGTGCAGTGCGTGCGATCGGGCGCGCTCCTGCCGCCTGCCGTTAGCCCCCCGATCAGTGAATGGGAATTCCCATTCACCAATCTAAGTCCCCCGCAGAAAAAACTACGGTCTCTTAACAGAGACCGCGGTCTTTCTGCAAAAAAAAAAAGTTTCCCGTCTTCATTCTAGTTCCTGGAAGCGTCACCGTACGCTTCCAGGACTTTTTTGACTGTGGCCATCTTGTGGCAAAATAGTAAACTACACCCACATACATTTTTTAATAAAGAAGTACATTAAATTACATTTAAAAATTAGCTGTTTACTTCCCCACACCAAAAATTACCCAACTACATTTTTTAATAATAAAAACAAAAAATTACAATAAAAAAAACAAACACATAAATAGTTACCTAAGGGTCTGAACTTTTTAAATATGCACGTCAAAGGAGTATGTTAATATCATTTTTTAAATTATGGGCTTGTAAATTATGGGCTTGTGATGGATGCAAATTGAAAAAATGCACCTTTATTTCCAAATAAAATATCAGTGCCATACATTGTGAAAGGGACATAATTTAAATGGTGTTTTAAGTGGGACAAATAGGCAAATAAAATACATGGGTTTTAATTACGGTAGCATGTATTCATTTCAAACTATAATGGCCAAAAACGGAGGAATAATGATTTTTTTTCCATTTCTTTCTTAATATTCCTGTTAAAAATGGATTTAGAATAAATTAATTCTTAGTAAACGGTATCACCCCAAGAAAGCCTAATTAGTGGCGGAAAAAAACAAGATATAGATCAATTCATTGTGATGAGTAGTGATAAAGTTATTGGCAAATGAATGGGAGGTGAAAGATGCTCAGATGCAAAAAATGTACAACCCTGTGGGCTTAAGTGGTTAAAAACGCTAGCAAATCGCTCTGTGTAAGTTTTGCCGAACGATTACACCAGCGTTTATATACTTTTCATTGCAGAAACTCTAACGCTAATGCAAAACGCTAACTCTCAAAAATGGTGCATGTCCTGCGTTTACGATTTTGGTAATCGCAATCTCTACAGTGGAGCTTGGCCCATCCATTAACATTAGCTGAGCGATTTTTTGAGCATTTAGGGAGGTTTTCAAAATGCTAGTGATTTCCCTAAACGCTCAAAAAATCGCTCTAGTGGGTTCCAGCCCTAAAACCTATAACTAATATACTGTATGAAGTAGGAACCTTTTGCAGGTGGTTTGGGTGAATTAGCTGATTAGGGTCTGACACTTTGAGCTTAGAATAGTGAACCTTTTCACAATATTCTAATGGTCTGAGACTTTGATTTGGGGTTCTCATAAGCTGTGAGCCATAATCATCAAAATGATAACAAATAAAGGCTTGAAATATCTCGCTTTGCATGTAACGTGTCCAGTGGCGTAGTTGAGGAGCTTAGGGCCGCAGTGCGAGTTTTACATGGGGCCCCAAGCACTGTATTGATATGGAGCCCCAAAACATACCAAGGAAGGACAGCCCCAATGTCAGAGAGGTATAATTCTATACTATAAAAACCCTGTGTCGCTGCGTCCAGCTGTCCCTGTGTCCTTGTCTTTTGCTACTGCGCATGTGCGCAGTAACGGACAGCTGGACGGGACCAGGGAGCGAGCGAGGTGGGCGGGCGAGCGAGGTGGGTGGGTGCGGGCGATCGTGCGACGGGTGCGCGCATGTGCGCAGTAACGGACAGCTGGACGGGACCAGGGAGCGAGCGAGGTGGGCGGGCTAGCGAGGTGGGTGGGTGCGGGCGATCGTGCGACAGGTGCGTGCATGTGCGCAGTAACGGACAGCTGGACGGGACCAGGGAGCGAGCGAGGTGGGCGGGCTAGCGAGGTGGGTGGGTGCGGGCGATCGTGCGACGGGTGTGCACACGTGCGCGGCGGTTGCTTGCCTGGCGGGCGTTTTTTGTGTTTTCTGCATGTGTCAGCCAACAGTCAGCTGACAGCAGCTGAGGCAGAGATCACACTTGAGTCCGTGGAAAAACGGTGCAGTTTTTCACAGACGATTCCTTGAGTTTTACTAGAGATGGTTGGAAATGTCTATTTCGATTTTGCAGAAATTCAGATTTCCAATTTTGGGTTTTCCTCATTTCCAATTTTCAGATTTCCGATATTCAATTTTCCATTTTTCCAGGAGCACTTTATTACTCATTTTTTTTGTATCAGAGAATATAAAAAATGAAAATAAAAAACAAAACGGAAAATCAGTCTTGTGATTGGTCTGCAATTAAAATTTTGCTGAAAAATTCTGCATTCTCTGATTGGTCCAATGCTTCCGAGTTCTGGGATTGGCCTAAAATTACCGAGTTGCGGTAAATCGGATTGCTGCGGAATCCCGGTTTCCGTTTTCTGAATTCTGATCGGGATTGCCAATTTCCAATTGGAAATGCAGAAATGTAAACTGCACAGAGTCTGAATGAACATCCCTACTAGGGATGGCCCCAACTGTTCGCTTGCTAGCACTACATGGCGGAATGACCGCGGGGTGACGTCATGCGCATGCGCAGAGTGCTCCCGGCTGCGGACATGTGATCAAGGACGTGCGGACCCCGGGAAAGCGTTTGTGCAGTACTCAGGAAGCGTGTGAACACGGAAGTGACCCTGAGGTCATTCCCCATGTAGCGTTCGCAAGCAAATAGTTCAGGCCATCTCTTTACCCATCACAGAGGCGCTAAGCTGACTGGTCCTGACTACAAGTGTTATACTACTGTCTATAGCCTGATGAAGTGGGTTGAACCCGCAAAACGCGTTGCAACCATTTAGAGTATGTGAATAAATATTTTTTATGTTGAAAAATCGACATTATTTTGTGTCTGTACTGGGGAGGTAAGTCTACCAACTGCCTCCCTGATTTTTAAAACTTTTACCCATTTTTACACTACTGGCGCCTCTGTAACTTTGCTTACAATCTCTTTACCCACATCAGCCAGCAGGCAGCAGCTAACTGTCAGCAACAGGAATCGCATGCAGTGTGTGAAAAAAAAGCAACAAAACTGGTATTTTTTTCCCCTGTATACAGAACAACTCCCATTGTAACTCTTGACCGCAAATGTCCATAGGAAAGCATTACTTGCGTTTTTGCATTGCAGCAAAATGCATGTGAATCCCCCAAAGGTGATCCCTGCCTGACTGTGGACAATAGAAATCGTATACGGTGTGCGGAAAAATAGCGAAACAAACCATTTTTTCTCCACATGCAGAAAAACTACACATGGTAACACCTTACTGCAAATTTCCATAGGAAAGCATTACTTGCATCTTCGCATTAAATTTCATATCAGGGAATTAAGGATGGTCGAAAATGCCCATTTCCGACTGTGGAAATTTCGATTTCCTCCAATGCCAATTTCCATTTTTTTCCGACTTCCGAGGAGTATTTCATTTTTCTGCATCAAAGAATGCGGAAAATGAAAAAAATAATCTGCATTCTGTGATTGGTCCAATGCTTCCGAGTTTGTTCAGTGATTGGGCTAAAATGACTGAGTTTGGGGTAAAATGGATTTCCGTGGAGTTCCAATTTTTCATTTTCTGAATTCCGATCGGATGTGCTGATTTTTGATCGGAAATGCGGAAATGTCATTTTCCCGGAATCCAAATGAGCGTCCCCACTGGGAATCTAAATACCCATTCATCTGCTGCATCCCATGTATGTCACCATCTCACATGTTGAAAGACGCATGCCCATGGCCACAACCAATCAGAATCATCCTGCATGACATCACTGCACGCTTGCGTAATAGTAAACATGGGCGTAACAATCACCCCTGCAACCCATGCCATTGCAGGGGGGCCCAGAGGTTTTGTGCGCCCCTCCTCCTCCCTTTCCACATGTGCAACCAATTAGCAAAAAAAGCTCCCTGTCCGCTCCTCAAAAAAATTTGTGCAGGAGCATGTGTTATTTTTACTGCTTTCAGACGCTGCTTCACACAGCAGAACACTCTCTGCTGCCATTCGCTACCTCCCGATCACGTGACCCCATGGAGTTTGGGGACCAAGGGGGCCCCGTGCTATTATTTTTGCAGGGGGGCCCTATTAAGTCTGGGTCCGCACCTGATTGTAAAGTAAAAAAAAATGTATAGTATAGTATGAAACAGAAGACCTCCTCTAAGCTTCTCTGGTGCTTGGAGGCATGCTGCAATTTGCAGTTCAGCAGCAAAACAGAAGGCCCAGGTCTTCGTTTAGCTAGGTATCATTATAAAACTACAATTCCCAGCATGCACCTCTCAAAACAGAATCACATGGTCCTGGCATTGTAGGATCCCCCTCCTTTTCCCCAAGCTTTGCAAAAAAAAAAAAAAAAACAACACCTTTGCTTAAGGTGGCCATACACTGGTCGATTGGCCATCAGATTCGACCAACAGATAGATCCCTCTCTGATCGAATCTGATCAGAGAGGGATCATATGGCTGCCTTTACTGCAAACAGATTGTGAATCGATTTCAGCCTGAAACCATTCACAATCTGTGGTGCTGCCACCCCGCCCCCCCTACATACATTACCTGTTCCGGCCGGCGCAAGTCCCCTGGTCCCCGCTGTCTTCTTCTCCGCTCCGGGCTCCAGACCATTCCTGCAGCTACTGAACTTCCTGTCCAGGGGAAGTTTAAACAGTAGAGGGCGCTCTACTGTTTAAACTTCCTGCCAGGACAGGAAGTTCTGTGTAGCTGCAGCCGGTCCGGAACCCAGCGCGGAAAGAAGACAGCGGGGACCAGGGGACTCGCGCCGGCCGGAATAGGTAATGTATACCCGCTGTGTTGCGTCGGTCGTCGGGCATTCGAACGCCGCTATCGACGCACTCCCGACCTGCCGGCGATCGAGAGAAATCTTCCGCACGGACGGATTGACAGGAATTGACGGGAACGATCGATTTCGGACGTTGTTCTGTCAGCGGTGTGCGCGGCGATTTCACAGCCGATTCGATCACTGTGATCGAATCGGCCGTATATCGGCGGGAAAATCGTTAAGTGTATGGGCCCCTTTAGAGTTCCACTTTTGCAAAAATATACTTTAGCATCCCTTTAAATGTCATGAAATAATGAAGCTCTCCCTAAGCCGAGGCGTGTGATTTGATCCCCACATTGGTGTCGCCCTGTTTACTGCATGCAGGGTAGTAATGGAGTGATCTATAAATAGAGTTAGGTCGGGTTTCTCCATACAAAAGTGACCAGAGAAGCCGTGAAAGGCCACATAAGCTGTGACGTGACGCATTGTCGTCCCGCAGATAGTGAATAAAGCGGCTTTTATTAGAACCGCAGAATGCTGGCTGCACGAGATCACCATCACCCATAAAACCAGCGGCAAGGATGGATAATGTAGGAATTTCAGGTGGATACAAAACAAATAAAAAATGGCAACTGTGCTAAAAGTATATATACCTTATATACTCGCATATAAGCCTAATTTTTCAGCACAAAAAAAATGTGATGAAAAGTTACCCCCTAGGCTTATATGTGAGTCAGCAGAAGTGAAGTAGAACGGATGGTGGAGCAGGTTTTGTTACTGGCAGAGGAGCATAAGCATCTTGCACTAGTGATCCTGCTCTTGTCAGCTGGCACCCTGTTGTGGTGTTTCTGCCCCCCATCCCCTGCAACATGGTGTCCAGAGTGTGCTGCTAAAGGCTACCTGTGTCCTCTGGCTTGTGGAACAGAGCGTGCAAGCAACGTGTCAGCGGTGAAATGATCGAGTATTCTTCCTGTGTGGCAATCTCTGTGTCTCATATCTATGACACCATCTAGTGGCGTCTTGAGACACAGCTGGGGCACATCTGGCTATGGGGAGGAAAAGTGACTTGTACTGGGGGCACGTCTGGCTCCTGGGGAGGGGGCTTATATGCAAGTCAATTGCTTTTTCCTGGTTCCTGAGGGAAAAGTGGGAACCTCAGATTATACGTGGGTCGGCTTATATGCAATTATATACAGTAATCAAGGTGATCAGAGCTGATAACAAATATAAAAAGCAGCAGACTGGGCCTGATTTCAGAGGTGTGACTTCTGAGAACACTGCCCGCACAGGTGGGCCCAGGACTATGAGAGGGCCCCAATCTCCCTGCTATACTGTCTTCCCCATCCCCGCCCTCCTAAGCAGGGGTTGCAGTGGCTTATTAACCGCTTCCAGACAGCGCTAATTGAAATCTACGCCCTGTTTGGGATCTGTCATACCTGCCAGGGCGTAGATTTCAATAACCATGCCGCACACTACCGTCGACCCGTTGCCACAGTTCAGTCGCCCTTCTGTTGGTATGACAGCAGAGCTCCGTGAGCCGGTCAGGAGCCAATTTCAACCCTGTATTTTAGCACAAGGACAACACGTATTGTGGCTGATAGCCGCTTCATCAGGTCAACAGAGTGACGATACCAGTACTGGATAGAGCCCAGGGCACCTATTTTGCAAACCTTCCCCCCCAAAAAACATTGTCCTCAATTCACTAAGCTTTATCAAACACTTTACTGAACATTTGATAATTTACCTCATGGGTAAAATCTAATTTTAAATTCACTACGGTATTATATATTTATTTAATGTTTCATTGATAAAACATACGATAAATATATAACACCTTAGTGAATTCAAAATTAGATTTTACCCATGAGGTAAATTATCAATACGTTCGGTAAAGTGTTTGATAAATCTTAGTGAATTGAGGCCATTGTGTGGGTTTGGGTTGAAGACGTAGGTGACTGCGCGAATAGGGTGGTGGCAGTAATCCAGAGGATCTGTAACCTCCTCACTCTCGGGCTAGGAAGGCATACTCAACAGAGTAATATCATTTGTACACAGCTCTCTGTGCTGCTGGAGGCGTAGGATGGTCGGAAATGTCGATTTTCGATTCTGCAAAAAATTCTGATTTCCGCCAATGCCGATTACCAATTTTGCGCATTTCAGTTCGGTTTCCGATTTCCGACTAGTGTTTTTTTTGGTCATTTTTTGCATTCTCTGATTGGCCAAATACTTCCGAGTTGACTCTGCATTCTCTGACTGGTCTATTGCTTCTGTGATTGGGCTAAAATTACCGAGTTGTGGTAATGCAGTATTTCTGCAGAAATCCAATTTCTGAGTTCCGTTTTCCGTTTTGCGATCAGAAATTCAGATTTCCGATCGGAAATTCGGAAATTTCAATTCTGCAAAATCCAAATGAGTATCCCTATTAAAGTGTTGGATTTTTCACTGTCACTTTGATCCACATAGGGGGACATCAATCCATACCAGATCCCACTGCTGTGCCCCTATAGCAAGACCAAAATATAATATTTATAGTACGTGGCTCAGTGCTGGAGAGTGGGGCCAGCACTTTGATCTGAATAGGTTAACGGTGTGCCGGATTTTATTGACAACAGCACCGTCTAGATGCAGCCTAGGGCCGCCTTCTGGGCATCACAGGGGGGACTGCTGTATGGGGCCCGAGTGAACCTGGGGCCGGCAAACATTGCCTATCAATGTGATGAGAGGTGCCGGATGCTCATCCAAGAGTCACCTTAGTCAGTTAGTGATGAGGCGAATGGGAGAAAAGGATTTTTTCTTACCTGGGGCTCCTCTCAGCCCCATGTAGCCCCATCAATATCCTTCTGAGCCGATCCGTTGTGCTACTGTGAAGTCCACACAACCGGGCTGCGTTGCCTCATCCATCATATCTCATAGCTGGGCCTGAGAGCGTTCTGTTCAAGCGCAGTTACAGTTTTAACAAATGGAGCATACGCCCAGCCAAGGCAGCATGTGAAAAGTGAACACACGAACGTTCGTATGTTCAGGCCTTCAAAGTTTGTGATTTGCCATGTGGGGGCATAGGGATGTAGGGGGGCCCAAGTAGGATTGCCCAGTATGGGGCCTAAAAATTTCTGATGGCGGCCCAGATGCAGCCAGTAAGATCTCCAATTATCTCCATTAGGAATATCCAGTGGCGTAACTACAATTAATGGGGACCCCAGCGGGAATGTTAACCCCCCTCCCTTCCCTCCAATGTTCCCAACCCTACCCTTGCCTCCCCTTGGTGCCCTTCACCACCTGGGGGGCCCTATCTCACAAGGGTCATAAAACAAGTGCGGCCATCATGATCTTCACACCCATAACAAGTGTAGCCACACAAGCACCTGATCTGGAGTATCGGAGGAAGGGAAGGTTAGCAGATGGGACCCCCCACAGCTCTGGGCCCCCCGCTGCGATTGCAGGGGCTGCACCCCTCTAGTTACACCTCTAGGGATATCAAAAGCGTTCCACCAAACCTGGACTGTGTATTTAAAAAAATAAATAAATAATGTCTGCCATTACTTAAAAAAAAGATTGCCCATTTTGATAAATTTTACGTTAAACTGTGATGGATGATCATTTCTCTTCTCCTAACTGTATCCACCACTGGTCCAAACCAACATCCTCCAGCTGAGCAGGCAGACGGAACCATCATTGGGCAAGTTGTTCTGTTATTTCAGAGTCCCTCTCACTAAGTGTATCAGGGATAACTACTAGCAGAAGCCTACAGCTCAGCTGCCATCCAGCAAAATAATTAACTAAAAGCATTTCATCCCTGAGGATGGATCCAGACTGGAAAAACCTCGAAATGACGTCAGGAAGGCCTCGAATTCCCCAGCAACTAAACCATTGCTGGAAATGGACCTAGAGGCACGTGCCTGTCACCATCGCTGAGCGTATATCTCCAGCGCAGTGCCCTCGTGTGCGTGGAGCACTCTGCAGACAGTGGCCTAAAACGGTGGAAAATGCCCAGCACAATCCAGATGGGGATCATCGAATAGAGTGTCCCATGTGTAGAGTGTAGAGTGCCCTGCAGACATTGGCCTAAGACGGTGGAAAGTGCCCAGCACAATCCTGATGTGGATCATCGAATCAAGTGTTCTGTGTTTAGTGCCGCTGTCCCTGGACTGAACAGAAAATAGGTCTCTAGTTGTGAGGCATGCTGGATTTCCCACCTTCGTATCAGTCCCCATGCCACTATCTATCACTGCAGTCTTCACTTTGTGTTGCGCTTGAACAGGAAACTGGGTAATGTCTACCTGACTTCAATAACACCCAAGTCTCAATACGCAAGGTATAAGGACCGAAGGGAAGGTGGAGGTACCGACAGTAGCCACAGAGCAGAGAAGCAGGCAGAGACGGGTCAAAATAGGCCAATGGTCCTACACAGGAGATACAATACGTTCCAAAGGAGAAGTCCTATCACGGTGTCAGGTACAGGCAAAGGGTCGGTACAGGCAGTGAACAAGAATAGTCAATTTTGGGCAAAAGGTCAATCCAGGCGGCAATCAAGAATGGGTAAATACAGGCAAGGTCAAATCCAGGTAATCAATCTCAAAGAATAGGCAAAAGGTATCACATTAGAGAGCAACTAGTAGCAATACATTTAGAGGCAGAGCAAGTTATAAACAGGCACTCACCAATAATGGCCAGCCACATTCAGAAACACCCAATCACAGCTCAGCACTTGCGATCCAAGCAGTCGATCCCTATCTGCGCCGGGGCCTGAGGGAATATGACAGGTGCGTGGCCACATGCACCCGTACTCTGATAGTATTGGAACAAGCACGTGCGCACCCCTCTGGCAGAACGCCGGAGTTACCGCACGCTTGTATACACCGCTCAGACCCGGAAGTGTCAACTCACAGCCAACTTAAAGAGAAACCGTGACCAAGAATTGAACTTCATCCCAATCAGTAGCTGATACCCTCTTTCCCATGAGAAATCTTTTCCTTTTCTCAAACGGGTCATCAGGGGGCTATTGTGGTGAAACCCCTCCCACAGGAAACTGTGAGGATGATGGTCCTGGCAGTTTACTGTCTGTGAACCTCGTTGCATTGTGGGAAATAGCCATTTACAGCTGTTTCCAACTGCCAAAAAAAACAAGCAGCAGCTACTTCCAGTGACATCACCTGCCAGCAGTAAAAATGTCATCATGTGATAAATGTCAGAATGTATATCAGCGAGAGGAAAGGTTTTACAATGGACAAACATTGACTAAATATTTTAGACATAATTATTGTAAAAATGAGGCACTTTTTTTTATTACATTATTTTTACTGGAGTTCCTCTTTAAGGAGGAGGTGGCCGCATCGCTGGACCCGCTAGGTAAGTTCCTGATGCTAGTTATAATAAAGCCAAAAACATAAAAAACTACAAGCATTTAAACAATAAAACATTTTTGAACAAGATTGAAAAGTAATTCAGTTATTTTCCAACTGTTAAAAAGCAAAACAATAGAGTAGGTTTTACACTTTATTACAGCATATGCCAAACAATGCATACCTCGACTCGCAACTGTTTCCTGCTTCATCAGCTCTATATTGGCGTACGTTAAAAAGGGGCGCTGGGAAAAAAGGGCGCAGGGTTTTAAACGATAAGCATGGATAACGTTTAAAAATGTATTGTACTGTATTTCGTTTAAAATTAATGTTTTATAAAGTTATAAATCATTAAATAATGTGCATTAAATCGGCAATTGTAAAAACGTTAATCTTTCGTTTAAATAGTGAAACGTATAATAACATTTTAAAAAAAAATTACTAAGTAACCCTCCCTGTACCTACCCCTAACCCCTAGACCCCCCTGTTGATGCCTAAACCTAAGACCCCCCCTGTTGGTGCCTAAGTAACCCTCCCTGTACCTACCCCTAACCCCTAGACCCCCCTGTTAGTGCCTAAACCTAAGACCCCCCTGTTGGTGCCTAAACCTAAGACCCCCTGTTGGTGCCTAAACCTAAGACCCCCCTGTTGGTGCCTAAACCTAAGACCCCCTGTTGGTGCCTAAACCTAAGACCCCCCTGGTGGTGCCTAAACCTAAGACCCCCCTGTTGGTGCCTAAACCTAAGACCCCCCTGTTGGTGCCTAAACCTAAGACCCCCCTGTTGGTGCCTAAACCTAAGACCCCCCTGTGATAAGCATTAATAAAGTTTCAAAAAGATATTGTGCGTTTTTTTCGTTTAAAAATAATGTAAAAAAAAATAATAAATTGTACTGTTTTTCGTTTAAAAATAATGTTTGAAAAAAATATTGTACTGTTTTTCGTTTAAAAATAATATTAAAAAATGTGTAAATCATTAAATAATGTGTAATCATGAGAAGCAGTAATAAAACATTAAGTCTCCGGGCGCCGCTTTTAAAACGTTATTTTTCTCCGGCGCCCTTTTTTCCTATCGGGCGCCCATTAAACGATATTTATTATGGGAGTGAATGGCGGCGCCCGATTTGTCCACTAGCCTCCTGCGCCCTTTTTTACTGTTACCCTATATTGTGCCAAAGACACTAATTAGCAGGAGAGTCAGACCTTCTCCTTCAAGTCCACTTTGTGAAACACATTGGGCTTGAGTCACTAAAGCGTGCACTTTGCACGTGCTAACTAGGGTGCTAAGTAGTTTGCAAACTACATAGCGCTGTAGTTTGCACGAGCAAACTACTTAGCACCCTAGTTACCACGTGCAAACTAATTAGCACCCTAGTTAGCTAACTAACAAAGCTTTTAGGCGTGATAACTGAGTTATCACACTTTTGTGAATCAAGCCCATTGTCTGGAACAAGCTCTCATAGAGTTTAAAACAAACCCTAAAGTGACTGTATTTTTTGGACTATAAGACTCACTTTTTCTCCCCCAAAAGTGGGGAACAATAGTCACTGCCAGGGCCGGCGCTACCATAGAGGCAAAGGAGGCAGCTGCCCCAGGGCCCCAGAGCTTGTAGGGGCCCCCAGTGGCTACAAGAGGAAAAAGAAATTTTTCAAATCGGCCTTATAGTTTTTGAGAAAATCGATTTTAAAGTTTCAAAGGAAAAAAAATACACATTTAAAAACCTGTCGACTTTAATGGTTAATAGCAAATCCACCTTAAATGCTAGAAACCCTAAATTTGCAGGATATGTTAAGGAGATCATTAGGAATAAACTATTTTTCAAAAAGACCTTATAGTTTTTGAGAAAATCGATTTTAAAGTTTAGAAGGAAAAAAGTATACTTTTAAATGCGGTAAATGTAACTTTTAGTAGCAAACCTAACGGTAGTGTAATTTTACATGCATCAAACGAAAGCACAATAAATTTCCTGATGGGGTTTCCAGGGGGTCCATATGCAGCCGCAGCGCTTTGGCCAGGGATCGCTATACAGCTGCAATATGGCTGTAAGAGGGTCCCTGGCATTTCTTCCTATTTTCCAATTTTTTTTTTTTATGTTTAGAGTGTGGGAATTTTTTTTTTTTAAACTATGTGGGGTCCCCCCTCCTGAAACTTTTTAACCCCTTGTCCCCCATGCAGGCTGGGATAGCCAGAATGTGGAGCTCCGACCGATTGGGACTTCTCACCCTGACTATACCAGCTGCAAAAAAGGTCCCCTAATGCCGATTTTTGTTCCGGGGTATATGTTGGGGGGGCCCCCCAGGTTTATTTTGCCCTGGGGCCCCATTGTTGCTTAAACCGGCCCTGGTCACTGTGT
This sequence comes from Hyperolius riggenbachi, assembly GCF_040937935.1. Lineage (NCBI taxonomy): Eukaryota > Metazoa > Chordata > Amphibia > Anura > Hyperoliidae > Hyperolius > Hyperolius riggenbachi. Next base: position 484,250,265 of record NC_090648.1, on the reverse strand, counting down.
CTTATAGTCCAAATGCAGAGAGTTCGACTTGTGCACGGCTGCCAAAACAATCCTCCAATTCACCGCAATGTCGGGGACTCCCTATACTGTGCCCATGCAGAGGAGGTCACAAGGGGACAAATGGATGACACAGGGGGACACAATGGGGCGTAGAGGACACAAGGGGAACAAAAAGGGTTAAGAGGAAGACACAAGGAGGACACGGAGACCCACGTGGTACAAGGGGGCATAATCCACAAGATGCTCCTTCACCATGGATGCACCAAGTTTAGTATATATTTTGTTCCCCCTGGTTTTTGTCCTCTAAACCTAGATGCGTCTTATGGTCAGAAGCGTCTTATAGTCCGAAAAATACGGTACTTCCTCAGGTGAGATCTTGGTAGAATTAATACAGAGCTAACCTCTTAAAAGCATTAAGCGGCGCCATTAGCTCCATATTACCTCTACCGAAATTCACCTGATGAAGCCATACCTCCTAACTTTTTGAGATAGGGAAAAAGGACACTTAAGCTCCGCCTCTGCCACACCTCTTACCACGCCCCCGTCACACCCCTAGTCACGCATACCATAAAGTTTTCACAAGAAAAAAATGTTTTATAATGCAAACCACACAGGTCCTTTCTATCCTCGGTTATTTTCCTTCATATTAACATTTAAAAATAAGAAATATATCAATTTAAAGGATAGGAATAAAGTTTGAAGTCAAGTTAACACATTTTTCAGTAGAAAATGACATATATTTACATAGATCTGAGCATCAGTGCTGAAAGAGGGGCAAATGAGCAAGAAAGAGGGACAGATGGATTTGGTTCCCAAAGAAGGACTGTCCCTCCAAAAAAGGGACAGTTGGGAGCGGTCCTTTTCAGCGCAGGCAGATGAGGGTGCAGCCGGCGCCACCATAGACTTTAATAGGAATTACATCTATAGCGGCTCTCAGTGAGTAACATCACTGCCGTCAGAAGACAGAGCTGAAGTTGCTTTTAAAACACAATAATTCGGCCTCCAGCAATAGCTGGAAGCTGAATTATATCATTCCCCACCATCCATGGCGGCCAGGAGGGGGAATAGTAATTAGCGCCGCCGGGACTTGTGCAGGAGCAGGATAAGCCATATACAGTATGCGGAAGTGCACAGAAACGTATCGTAAAAATATGCTTCCCCGCAACGTCGACCTTTTTAAAAAAAAAAAAAACACGTCATCACCATAGATTAATGACTTCCAGACCGGCGAAGATTTCAGCTGGACTCACGGATCATGTTCATGGAACATAGTTCCTAGTGATGATCGTAATCTACTAATTACAATTGCGCAAAATTTTGCGTACATTTTCACAATTACGCCTATACGTAATTACAATTTGCAAATTCAACTGATTTTGTATAAGCATGTCGGTGAATAGCAAACCACAATAAATGCTATTGCTAGCCAGGGCTGCTCAAATCCGATCCGGATGCAATGCTGATAGTAGCTATCCGGATTTGTAAGCATACAATTGCACGCGGAAAATTAGCCGCGAAAAACGCATTCGTAGTCCACTACGCAATACACATGTTAACTACGCATAGAGGGCATAAGCTACGCGTAACGGTACTTCGCTATGTGTAAATTCGTAAGCGTAGTTTTGAAACTTCACCAGGAACTACGATGCGTAGATTCGAACTACGATGCGTAAATTCGCACTGGCGTAGTTTCTGCTCATCCCTGATGAAATTACGCTTAATTTACGCGTAAATGAATGCGTAATTAGGAATGCTTACAATTACATACTGTAGGAAAGTAATTATGCTTTTCCATGAAATTTCACATTACGATTACGATGCGTAAATGCGAATTACGGTGCGTAATTACTCATAGGCTAGTAGTTCTGCTCTAGTGCTCTAGCATTAGATTCTAGCGCAGCGTACCGCAACATGGGAAGTATGAACTTCTCCATAGGGTTGCATTAGGCTGCGGTAGTGAAAGGCATGGCCAGGCTGAGGCAGGGGTGACAGAGGCTCCAGCCTCAGGGTGCAGGGTAGGAAGGGGCACGCAACTCACTCAGCTGTCATTCCCCTATTGTGTTTGAAGCAAAGAGAAATAAGGAAAGGGGATACGTGGCAGAGACTGCAAGCCAGATAACTAGAGATGAATGTGTTGGGGGCCCTGGGGCGCCTCTTATTCTAATAACAATCAGTGTGTGACGGCTGGGGTGGGAGGGATGGAGGGGCGCACTGTGGTGTCTCAACCTTTCGGTGCTGGAGGACCTTGTCCCGGCTCTGGTGAAAGGACCCAAAGGAGAAAAAGTGAACTGAATGAGGCCCGGAGAGAGAGAGCTAGCACATCGCATTTGGAAGCAGCATAGTCTCTGCTGCTGATGGTGTATTTGTTGTTATGGCGTCTCATGTTATAGCTGCAGTGCTCGGTTCCCCGCGTGCATTTTGCGGTACATCAGGACGGTTATTTGCAGGGTGCGATCTTCTAGACAGAGGTAGGCAATGCTGCGGCCTCCGGGTCTCTCTGCAATCCAGCAAGCGGCGATGACATGGAGCAGGCCAGACAAAGCGGCTGTTAACAGCTGCAAATTCATTCCGTATGTGCCACGAAAGCTCTCCAACCTGATGAAGAGGACCTGCTATAGAGAAATACGACCCAGGCACTTTCCTGCACTGATCAGGGCCTTAGCTACCCCGGCCGCATACTGGACTTAAAGCAAACCTGGGGCGAAAGAAAACCCCACATAATCTTATGATATAATGAATTGTATGTGTAGTACGAATAATTAATAGAACAAGAGCAGCAAAGAGAAGAGTCTCATGTTTTTTATTTTCAGTTATATAGCAGTTGCAGTTTTAACACCACACTCTGTCTTTTAAGCTATAAAACAAAGCAGAAATAATGACCCTTTGAACTTTCCTGCAGTAAATTTCAAGCCTGTTGCATCAGAAAACAGGACTGTATCTGACCCAGTGGGTCAGAGAGCTCAGAGAAGCTCTTTTGCATACATAACTGCTAAAGTTTTCTTAACTCTTCCTGTGCTGGAAAAAAAATATGAGACTCTTTTCCTTGCTACTAATGTTCTGTTTTTTATCTGTACTGCACATACAATTCATAATACAATACATACGTTTATTTTCGCTTCAGTGTTGCTTTAAGGCGGACCCGAACGCACAACTTCCTCTTTGCTATAAAAGATAAGCAACAGCATAATAGCCTTTAAATAGAGCCCGAGGTGAGCTTATACAATAAAAAGTAACATGCAAAGTAACATGCTTCCTGGTTGGAAAACAAGAATGGCTAAGTTAAAGATCAATCGAAAGTTCACTGAGTGCTATGATCGCTACCGGGAGAAGGAGGAGCTGCATTGGCATAAGTCTGCACTGAACTCGCAATCGTCACAATCGTCACTGGGCTCACTCAACTCGCAATCGTCACAATAGTCACTGGACTCACTCGACTCGCAATCGTCACAATAGTCACTGGACTCACTCAACTCTCAATCGTCACAATAGTCACTGGACTCACTCAACTCGCAATTGTCGCAATCGTCACTGGACTCACTCACCTCGCAATCGTCACAATCGTCACTTGACTCACTCAACTCGCAATCGTCACTGGACTCACTCAACTCGCAATCGTCGCAATCGTCACTGGACTCACTCACCTCGCAATCGTCACAATCGTCACTTGACTCACTCAACTCGCAATCGTCACAATCATCACTGGACTCACTCAACTCGCAATCATCGCTATTGTCACTGGACTCACACAACTCGCAATCGTCACAATCGTCACTGGACTCACTCAACTCGCAATCATCGCTATTGTCACTGGACTCACTCAACTCTCAATCGTCACAATAGTCACTGGACTCACTCAACTCGCAATCGTCACAAATCGTCACTGGACTCACTCAACTCGCAATCGTCACTGGACTCACTCAACTCGCAATCGTCACAATCGTCACTGGACTCACTCAACTCGCAATCATCGCTATTGTCACTGGACTCACTCAACTCGCAATCGTCACAAATCGTCACTGGACTCACAATCGTCACACTAGTCACTGGACTCATTCGACTCGCTATCGTCACAATTGTCACTGGACTCACTCGACTTGCAATTGTCACAATCGTCACTGGACTCACTCAACTCGCAATCGTCACAATAGTCACTGGACTCACTCAACTCGCAATTGTCGCAATAGTCACTGGACTCACTCACCTCGCAATCGTCACAATCGTCAATTGACTCACTCAACTCGCAATCGTCACAATAGTCACTGGACTCACTCCACTCGCAATCGTCACAATAGTCACTGGACTCACTCGACTCGCAATCGTCACAATAGTCACTGGACTCACTCCACTCGCAATCGTCACAATAGTCACTGGACTAACTCGACTCGCAATAGTTATGCTTGATGCACGCTGCTATACAAGTTATTGGAGCGTGGGAAAATTGCATACTAATCACGTCCCAAGGGATTTTTCCACTATTTGGCAATTTAAAATATCTTCCTGTTCCTTTCTTTTCTTCCCATAACATGTTGAAAATGCAATTGTGCCCGGCGTACACCAGTCAGATCATAGCAGAATCGCAGGAAAATCGCCGCAGTAGAATAAGTATTGAACGCAATCAAATTGCAGCACAATCGCGTTCTCAAGGGAAATCATCCCTTACAGAAGTCATTGCATTTTTTTTTACATTGTTCCTGAAAATGGTACACAGCAGAGCCCCTGTATCCGGCACCAACAGGGATCATCTAATGCCAAATACATGTGCTTGCTGACTGCTGGAGCAACCGGCCGAAAAAGCACAAACCTCCCCCCTCATGCAGGACAAAATACTTACCATGCCTCCAGCGACATCCTGCAGCTCCTAGCAGGCTCTGGGCGACTTTCCGGTGTCCTCTGTGTCGTGTATGGCTCGCTGTGTGTCACCTGACCCGTGCCAGGAAAGTGGCTGCGCTTGCAGTTGGCCAGTATGTATAGCTTCAGGAGGAAGAGGCTGCACATACAGCTGGCCAGTACATATAGCTGCAGGGGGAAAGTGGCTGCGCCTGCGCATACAGCTGGACAGTACATATAGCTGCAGGGGGAAGTGGCTGTGCATACAGCTGGCCAGTACATACAGCTGCAGGGGGAAAGTGACTGCCCATACAGCTGGCCAGTACATATAGCTGCAGGGGGAAAGTGGCTGCCCATACAGCTGGCCAGTACATATAGCTGCAGGGGGAAAGTGGCTGCGCATACAGCTGGCAAGTACATATAGCTGCAGGGGGAAAGTGGCTGCGCATACAGCTGGCCAGTACATATAGCTGCAGGGGGAAAGTGGCTGCGCATACAGCTGGCCAGTACATATAGCTGCAGGGGGAAAGTGGCTGTGCATACAGCTGGCCAGTACATATAGCTGCAGGGGGAAAGTGGCTGTGCATACAGTTGGCCAGTACATATAGCTGCAGGGAAAAGTGGCTGCACATACAGCTGGCCAGTACATACAGCTGCAGGGGGAAAGTGGTTGTGCATACAGCTGGCTAGTACATATAGCTGCAGGGGGAAGTGGCTGTGCATACAGCTGGCCAGTACATATAGCTGCAGGGGGAAAGTGGCTGTGCATACAGCTGGCCAGTACATACAGCTGCAGGGGGAAAGTGGCTGCGCATACAGCTGGCCAGTACATATAGCTGCAGGGGGAAGTGGCTGTGCATACAGCTGGCCAGTACATATAGCTGCAGGGGGAAAGTGGCTGTGCATACAGCTGGACAGTACATATAGCTGCAGGGGGAAAGTGGCTGTGCATACAGCTGGCCAGTACATATAGCTGCAGGGGGAAAGTGGCTGCCCATACAGCTGGCCAGTACATATAGCTGCAGGGGGAAAGTGGCTGCCCATACAGCTGGCCAGTACATACAGCTGCAGGGGGAAGTGGCTGTGCATACAGCTGGCCAGTACATACAGCTGCAGGGGGAAAGTGGCTGCCCATACAGCTGGCCAGTACATATAGCTGCAGGGGGAAAGTGGCTGCCCATACAGCTGGCCAGTACATATAGCTGCAGGGGGAAAGTGGCTGCGCATACAGCTGGCCAGTACATATAGCTGCAGGGGGAAAGTGGCTGCTCATACAGCTGGCCAGTACATAAACTGCAGGGGGAAAGTGGCTGTGCATACAGCTGGCCAGTACATACAGCTGCAGGGGGAAAGTGGCTGTGCATACAGCTGGCCAGTACATATAGTTGCAGGGGGAAAGTGGCTGTGCATACAGCTGGCCAGTACATATAGCTGCAGGGGGAAGTGGCTGAGCATACAGCTGGCCGGTACATATAGCTGCAGGGGGAAAGTGGCTGCGCATACAGCTGGCCAGTACATACAGCTGCAGGGGGAAAGTGGCTGTGCATACAGCTGGCCAGTACATATAGCTGCAGGGGGAAAGTGGCTGTGCATACAGCTGGACAGTACATATAGCTGCAGGGTGAAAGTGGCTGTGCATACAGCTGGACAGTACATATAGCTGCAGGGGGAAGTGGCTGAGCATACAGCTGGCCGGTACATACAGCTGCAGGGGGAAAGTGGCTGTGCATACAGCTGGCCAGTACATACAGCTGCAGGGGGAAAGTGGCTGTGCATACAGCTGGCCAGTACATATAGCTGCAGGGGGAAAGTGGCTGTGCATACAGCTGGCCAGTACATATAGCTGCAGGGGGAAAGTGGCTGTGCACACAGCTGGCCAGTACATATAGCTGCAGGGGGAAAGTGGCTGTGCATACAGCTGGCCAGTACATATAGCTGCAGGGGGAAAGTGGCTGCTCATACAGCTGGCCAGTACATATAGCTGCAGGGGGAAAGTGGCTGTGCACACAGCTGGCCAGTACATATAGCTGCAGGGGGAAAGTGGCTGTGCACACAGCTGGCCAGTACATATAGCTGCAGGGGGAAAGTGGCTGTGCACACAGCTGGCCAGTACATATAGCTGCAGGGGGAAAGTGGCTGTGCATACAGCTGGCCAGTACATATAGCTGCAGGGGGAAAGTGGCTGTGCATACAGCTGGCCAGTACATATAGCTGCAGGGGAAAAGTGGCTGTGCATACAGCTGGACAGTACATATAGCTGCAGGGGGAAAGTGGCTGCCCATACAGCTGGCCAGTACATATAGCTGCAGGGGGAAAGTGGCTGCGCATACAGCTGGCCGGTACATACAGCTGCAGGGGGAAAGTGGCTGTGCATACAGCTGGCCAGTACATATAGCTGCAGGGGGAAAGTGGCTGCGCATACAGCTAGCAGTACATATAGCTGCAGGGGGAAAGTGGCTGCGCATACAGCTGGCCAGTACATACAGCTGCAGGGGGAAAGTGGCTGTGCATACAGCTGGCCAGTACATATAGCTGCAGGGGGAAAGTGGCTGTGCATACAGCTGGCCAGTACATACAGCTGCAGGGGGAAAGTGGCTGTGCATACAACTGGCCAGTACATACAGCTGCAGGGGGAAAGTGGCTGTGCACACAGCTGGCCAGTACATATAGCTGCAGGGGGAAGTGGCTGAGCATACAGCTGGCCAGTACATATAGCTGCAGGGGGAAAGTGGCTGCGCATACAGCTGGCCAGTACATATAGCTGCAGGGGAAGTGGCTGTGCATACAGCTGGCCAGTACATATAGCTGCAGGGGAAGTGGCTGTGCATACAGCTGGCCAGTACATATAGCTGCAGGGGGAAAGTGGCTGTGCATACAGCTGGCCAGTACATATAGCTGCAGGGGGAAAGTGGCTGTGCATACAGCTGGCCAGTACATATAGCTGCAGGGGGAAGTGGCTGTGCATACAGCTGGACAGTACATATAGCTGCAGGGGGAAAGTGGCTGTGCATACAGCTGGCCAGTACATATAGCTGCAGGGGAAGTGGCTGTGCATACAGCTGGCCAGTACATATAGCTGCAGGGGGAAAGTGGCTGTGCATACAGCTGGCCAGTACATATAGCTGCAGGGGGAAGTGGCTGCGCATACAGCTGGCCAGTACATATAGCTGCAGGGGGAAAGTGGCTGTGCATACAGCTGGACAGTACATATAGCTGCAGGGGGAAAGTGGCTGTGCATACAGCTGGCCAGTACATACAGCTGCAGGGGGAAAGTGGCTGTGCATACAGCTGGCCAGTACATACAGCTGCAGGGGGAAAGTGGCTGTGCATACAGCTGGCCAGTACATATAGCTGCAGTGGAAAGTGGCTGCGCATACAGCTGGCCAGTACATATAGCTGCAGGGGGAAAGTGGCTGTGCATACAACTGGCCAGTACATATAGCTGCAGGGGGAAAGTGGCTGTGCATACAGCTGGCCAGTACATATAGCTGCAGGGGGAAAGTGGCTGCGCATACAGCTGGCCAGTACATATAGCTGCAGGGGGAAAGTGGCTGTGCATACAGCTGGCCAGTACATATAGCTGCAGGGGGAAAGTGGCTGCGCATACAGCTGGCCAGTACATATAGCTGCAGGGGGAAAGTGGCTGTGCATACAGCTGGCCAGTACATATAGCTGCAGGGGGAAAGTGGCTGTGCACACAGCTGGCCAGTACATATAGCTGCAGGGGGAAGTGGCTGTGCATACAGCTGGCCAGTACATATAGCTGCAGGGGGGGGATCTCTGTTGAAATGATGCGGTTTAGCACTTGCCAGAAGTAGCTGAGCTTATCTGAGGGCTACATTTACAGAATAGTGTGAGGCTGCACGCTCTTACAAACATTACAATGAATTATTGATCCCCGTTTGTTAACCTTTACCCACGACAAGCTGGATCCAGGAAAAACTATCACTTCAGCCTAATGAGGAAGCATTCCGGTGTCCGTTACCAAGACATTCAGTACATCTCCGGCAATCGGAGCGCTGGTTGTGTTCAAATAAAACCGCATAACTAAATTGGTGAGGCTTATTTACCTAACGGAGCGGAGATCGTGTTCCATCTCACTAAAGCTATCGAAAAAAGGCCTTAAAGAGGAACTGTAGTGAAAATAGCATAATGAATAACATTGCTTATTTTTTACAATATTAATTTATAGATTATTTAGTCAGTGTTTTCCAATTGTAAAATCTTTTCTCTCCCTGATTTACATTCTGAAATGTATCACTGGTGGTGACATCTTTAGTTCTGCCAGGTGATCAGTGCAGAACGTTCATTACTGAGAGTTCTATGCACAGAGGGAGATATTGCTTGCTTGGCAGTTGGAAAAGGCCATTATTTCCCACAATGTAATGGGGTTCACAGATGGGAAACTGTCAGGACCATGGTCCTGACATCACACTGTGGGAGGGGTTTCACCACAATATCAGCCATACAGACCCCACTGATGATCTATTTGTGAAAAGGTGAAGATTTCTCATGGGAAAGGGGGTATCAGCTACTAAGGCCTCGATTCATAAAGCATTACCACATGGTATGTTGTTGATAGTGGATTCATAAAATGTAACGCATGTTTTAACGCATGCAGTAATAATGCGGTAATAGTGCGGTAATGAAAACGTTGTTTGTGTTGGTAAACTGAATGAAGTGTATTCATGAAAAAAAAAGGGGGGAGTAAAGAAACGATAAATAACATGTTGTTATAGCCACCAAAAACCTGGCGAGTTTGCTCTACACCAGGGGTCTCAAACTCGCAGCCCGCGGGCCATTTGCGGCCCTCGATACAATATTTTGTGGCCCTCGCCAGCAAAAGCTTGCTTATAGTTCGCTTCAGTGCTTCCAAGTAATCCGCCGCATCCCTGCCACTAAACGAGGGCTGCAGGGCCCCCAAATCGCCCGGGGGGCAAACCGCCGGCACTTCCTGGAAGGGGCAGAGCTTTCAGCTTCAGCTCTGCCCCTCCTGACGTCAATCGCCGCACAGATCGCCGCCTCTCCCCGCCCCTCTCTGTGAAGGAAGAGTGAGAGGGGCGGGCAGAGGCGGCGATGCGCCGCGATTGTGAAATTCCTTATGCGGCCCAGCCTCATCCTGACTTTGCTTCCTGCGGCCCCCAGGTAAATTGAGTTTGAGACCCCTGCTCTACACAGTAGCATTTTAGGTGACAAGTGGAGCCCTTTGAACTTAATGTTATGGAATTTTTAAGGATACAGAGGAGGAAGGGTGGTTGTAATATCACCCAGGTTTTTAGAAACCGGATGCGGTGGATGCAGCGTCACAAGGCAGATTCCAGATCGATTTCAGCATGAAACTGATCGGGAATCGGCCTGTGTTGTATGGGCAGCTGACAGATCTCTCTCTAATCAGATTCGATCAGAGAGAGATCTGTCTCTTGGTGGAATCTGACCATCATCGCTAGACGTATGGCTAGCTTTAGAATGCGGGCACTTTATAACAGCTCATCCACACTTTACATTTTTTTCTCCCGCTTCTTCCTAAAGAGGGCACCTCTCCAACAAAACCCTCCTTTTAATTACTGGGCCTCGACTGTTCCAGCAAGGACAACACATCTTTCTACTCCTCCCCTTGCCACTGATTGGATGGGAGACATCCAATGATCTCTCCCAGTATGTTGAGCACTGTAGGTTACAGTGTTGGTGGGGTGATGCAGTGGGGTGAAGGGGCGGGGCTGGGGAGGAGGGGGAGGGGGTGTCCAAAAACCTGCCTGCCACCTTTTTGATGTAGGCAGTGCTTGTACCTTTCCTAGGGTTGTATATCCCCCCCAAAAAAAAGCTCATTCAAATTTTATTTAAAGCGGGATTTTCACAATAAAAATCAATCAAATACCAACAGTAACTGGTCTGAGTGTATTAAGTGAAAGATGCTAATCCTGTAATCAAAACTTTCAAAACTTTTTCAGCAGTTATGGTTTGGAGTTATCACATACCTTAAGAGCACTGGCCCTTTAATTGCCATTGCCAAACAGTTGCATGCTGGGGGGTCTTTTTATCTATACTATATTCCTCCTCTTCCCTTTATTGTCCCCTCCTTCTAATGACATAAGACAGTGAACTTCCTAGTATAGACCTCAATGGGAGTGTCTGAAGACTCTTGGAGGAGGGTGGGTAATGAATATGCAATTAGCAAGAGGAGAAAAAAAGAGTGAGGGAGGAAATTATGTCAGGAGGTCAAAGGTAACCAAGAAGGAAACTGTCTAGAATAGGATTCTCTGCTTTTCCTTTATAAAATTCACAGGAATCATATGTGGACAGTACAATACACCTGTTATGTAAGTAGAAATAGTATTTATCTACTTATATATGTTTTTTTTTTTTATTTCTAGGTTAGCAGGGGTGTCACTTGTTCTTTAATACCTAGTGTAAAGCACCTTACATAGTGCTAAAACGCCGCTATCCCACGGCAAAACGAGGGGTCTTTAACCCCCAAATTCCCTCTTCTAGGTCCGGGGAGCGCTTCCTGCTTGAGGTAGGGCTAATGGCTGTAGCTCTGCCTATCAGCGCGTCAATCCCTGCTGATCGCTGCCTCTCATAGGCCCTCCCCACCCCTCTCAATCTGCCTTCACTGAGAGGGGTGGGGAGAGGCGGGGAGGCGGAGATTGACGCGCATGGAGGCAGAGCTGCAGCTTTTAGCTCTGCCTCCATGAGCAGCAAAATCCACGACCAAGAAAGTCGTGGATTTTGCAGGGGGATTTGGGGGGTAAAAACCCCACATTTTGCCGTAGGATATCAGCGTTTTAGCACTATGTAAGGTGCTTTACACTAATCAAATCCTATCTCACTCGCTTCAGAGTCTCTTTAAGCAGTGCGACCCCGAATACAATATATTTAAGCAGACACAATAGCATAATTTAGCAGCATGTCCCCAAATAAAATATGTAAACAGCATGCCCCCACAACAGCATAATGTGGCATCATTTCCCCCAGGACGCCAACAAATAATACATAGGCAACATGCCCATTGCTCCTGCGCACACACAAAATAATCTCACTCAATCTAGTTATCCATTTTTTGTGACTTGTTCCAAAAGTTCCAAAAATAGTCTACAGTAAGAATAATTAGAATCCGGTGGGAGTCGAGAGGAGACTCGTACAGCAATTTCTCCTTCAAAATATCATGATATAAGCAAAACAATTAATAATAGTAATGCAAATGATGGGCTATTGGAATCCTGCCAGGCCACATGGTGACCTAACATACACTTTAAGCAAAGTTTTTGGATTTATTTTTTTTTTGTAGACAGATGCATTTTGAACACCATCTGAAATCTCTCTAGAGGCCAGATTGACTTCTGACAAAAAATTCAAGACGTTTATAATCATCTTTCCATCTCCCTCTGATCATCAGACCTCTCTCGTTTCTGTATGTCAGCATCTTTTCTTTCTCTGTTTTCTCATAATTTCCTCTAATTCTGTGTTCCAACTGAATATCTCATCTTTGCGTCTTTCAGACACAGCATAATTCTCGGAATTGTTGATTTCGGAGAGATTACGCACTACGAAAGCGGTTTGTGGGTCTCAGTCTTTGTACGGATTCCACCTGGATGCAGGACAAAAGTCCGACCAAGTTAGAGTTCATGAACTCGGCAGGTCCGTAAGGAAGTGTGTAAAATACAAAGTGCCATTGTTGGCCCGGAGCAAAGCCGAGAGGTCTTGGAGAAAGAGATTAGCTGATGAGAAATGGAATTGATTTCTTTTAGGAATTACTTTGAGGAACAAAACTTTCAAATACTAAACTGATTTAAGATAAAAAATATTGAAGAGGCACCTCAACGACATATATAATAACGTAATATATTATTAAGGAGGAAATTTTGGCTCCATGGCGCCTTTGGTATTTTCATTTTTTACGCCGGATTTCCGTCGGGGAGTGCTTAACCACCCTGGCGTTCTATTAAGATCGCCAGGGAGGCTGCGGGAGGGGTTTTTTTTTAATAAAAAAAAAACTATTTCATGCAGCCAACTGAAAGTTGGCTGCATGAAAGCCCACTAGAGGGCGCTCCGGAGGCGATCTTCCGATCGCCTCCGGCGCCCAGAATAAACAAGGAAGGCCGCAATGAGCAGCCTTCCTTGTTTCGCTTACCGCGACGAGCGGAGTGACGTCATGGACGTCAGCCGACGTCCTGACGTCAGCCGCCTCCGATCCAGCCCTTAGCGCTGGCCGGAACTTTTTGTTCCGGCTACGCTGGGCTCAGGCGGCTGGGGGGACCCTCTTTCGCCGCTGCATGCGGCGGATCGCCGCACTGCAGCGGCGATCAGGCAGCACACGCGGCTGGCAAAGTGCCGGCTGCGTGTGCTGCTTTTTATTTGAGCCAAATCGGCCCAGCAGGGCCTGAGCGGCAGGCTCCGGCGGTACTGGACGAGCTGAGCTCGTCCAGACCGCTCAGCTGGTTAAGGAAAGGTGTCAGGAAGGGGGATTGCATGGGGGAAGGGGGGGTATAGGATGGTTACATTTAGGTGCCAGGAAGGGGTTCTGCTCCAGGTGCATAGGCAAACGTAGGGGTAGGAATCCCCCCCCCCAGATCAAGACCGGTGCAGTGTCTGGCGACAGGCACAATCTGAGAAACCATAACATCAGCTCACAGCACTGCCCATTTCTTTCCTGATTATGGCTGACTTTGGATGTAGTTTGCAGAGCATGGAGCAGCTCTGGGGAACTTAACAGTGTCAGGTATGAGCACAGCCCTGTGCCCTGCTGTGTGAATGCTTCATTTTCCCCTTCATTACCAATATCGGCTGTCCTCATTATTATCTGTATCCAAACTGCTCCTGATTGATCAGGAGCAGATCGGGCATTCAGGAAATAATTGTCAGATCCTGTCAGACAGGAAATTGCATTATGTGTACCCAGCATGATGTCCTACCACTTTCAGGACCCCCCCCCCCCCCTGAAAATCCTGGGTTTGCCCCTGAGGTGAAGCATTTAAGGGTAGGTGTCATGGAAGGGGGGGTTTAAGGTTAGGTGTCAGGGGGGCGGTTAGGGGTAGGCATTGGAGGGGGGAGAGTCCTGTGTGAGAGTAGGGTTGGATTTAGCTGTAGTAAGGTATCAGTAACATCTGGCAATATTTTAGTTTTTAAAATGATCACTATAAAATAGTAGAATATCGGTAAATGTTACCGATCTTCTACAATTGTCCTATTGTGAATACACATCAGTCCGTCATAATGTCCATCAGATAGTCACAGACGTTTCCCATATGCCTCCATCTTCAGCGTACCCTCAATAAAAGAGAAATACACAATCGAACATAGTGAAGCACTGCTATTTTGAAGGACCAGTATAGCAAAAAAAGTAGGCAGTTAAAATCTGACAGAACCGACAGGTTTTGGGCCAGTCCATCTCCTCATGGGGGATTTTCAGGGTTTTCTTTGTTTTCAACAGAATTTCCTGAACAGCAGTTGCAGAGTCTAACTGACAAAATGGCATGCAAGTGAGTAGGGAGGCTGGCTGGTATCTTACTATTTTGGCAGTTAAACCGCTGTTCAGAAAATGCTGTTGAAAACAAAGAAAACCGTGAGAATCCCCCATGATGAGATGGACTGGCCCAAAACCTGTCGTTCTGTCAGATTTCAACTGCCTATTTTTTTGCGACAGTGGTCCTTTAACAGAGAGCAGTTTAATTCTCCCTTTTACTACACGTGTACCCAGTGAGCATCCGCAACACTAAGACCAAGAAAATACATTGCGCTCACCATAACGCCACTGATCTGTTTTTAACTTTTTTTAAAAATTAAACTGGTACGCTTTTACGCGATGTGGAATCCGCTTTTTGCTTACACAGACTGGGAATAGCCAAGAGAGGACTGCCAGAGAGGCTGCGGGGTGGCCAATACCCCGAATGCGAGCATTGGCCTTGGAGGCCTAGAAGTCTGGTGAGTCTCTCCCCGAAGGGGGGGCTTTTTCATTATATGACATATTTGCTGTGTCTAAGAAGGAACAGGCAGAGAAGAGCGCTTAACCATTTTTACTGAAGAGCTCACCATAATGCGTCCATGCAAAAAGGGTGTCAGGAAAAAAAGGGCGCGTGCATGGTGTAAATGATAAGTGGTAATAGCGTTTATCGTCCCCACAGAGACCAGCAACAGCACTTTCACAGAGCATCCTCACAGTGTCCATTCCTCTACACATTCAGGATACCCAACTTTACATTATTAGGGTTTCGGTATCAAAAACGCTACCTGTATCTATATACTGTTGTATATTGCTATTTAACCCCGCCCTCCCAGTGATGTTTAGCCTAGGCTATTTAGTTATGCATTTGTGCATGGCACCTGCGTTGCCTTCCATTGTACTGGGCCAATCACTGGACAATTTTACCACTTTGATATAATATGAGAGGCTACCTATACCATATACTATATCATTGTATTCAAAATCTGATGGCCCTCTCATGCTACATGGAGCTGGAGGTGGTGAAAGTGGCCAGTTATTGGCCAATCAAAATTGGATGTGTTTTTATGCAGTCTTACCACTTCGATGCAGTATGAAGGTCATCAGGTGTAGAATACTACAAAGCTTTTGTGCTCTGTTGTAATCTGTAACCTATGCATGCTTAAGTAAAGTAACTATTGGCTCGGTTGGCCAATCATAATTGAAAGTGTATATATGGCTTAAAGGGACTCCGAGCACCTCTCATGGGTATGCCTAGAGACTCCGACCAGTACTGCAAAGTACTTAAAGGGAACCAGAGACAAAGCACCCTTGTGTATTTTACCATATATATCAGTAAGAACATTAGAGAAAACACCTACCCTGCTCTCTGTTTCATCCTCACTGCTAAAAGTGTCTGTTATCAGCTGTGATAAGAATCCCAGACTGAGCATTCAGTCTGGCTTTGCCGGGAATAATTATAGCTGAGTCATTATAGCAGAGCCACAAGGGGGCAGGCTTGGGCTTGAAAAGACACCAGAGAAGACAGACTCAGCTATAATCTTTCCGTAGCAAAGCTAGACTGAGCTCAGTATGGGATTCTTATCAGAGGTGATAACAGTCAGATTAAACAGAGAACAATGAACCAAAGAGCAGATTAGGTGTTTACTGTCATGTTCCCACTGATTTATAAGGTAAAATACATGAGGGTGCTTCGTCTCTGGTTCTCTTTAAAGATGCATACCTTTCTGTAGCTTGTGCTCTCCTCTTTCATTTGATGCTTGAATCGCCATTCTTAAAAATCGCCATCTTGGCTATGTTATAACTCCCCGGTCACCCCTGTCTTCACTGTTAGAGAAATGCATCACTGAATGAAGCAGGAAGAGGAAGTGACACGCATGGCCATTGCAAGAGGCTCCACCAGAGGGGTCATAGCACGACACTGTTGGAAGTCATCTGGCTTAAAACAATACCCATGAGAGGTGCTCGGAGTCCCTTTAAAGAGAAATCATAACAAAGTATTGAACTTCATCCTAATCAGTAGCTGATACCCCCTTTCCCACGAAAATATTTTTATGTTCACAAACAGATCATCAGGGGGCTCTGTATGGCTTATATTGTGGTGAAACCCCTCCCACAGTGTGATGTCAGGACCATGGTTCTGAGTGGCATCATGCTGTGAGAGCCTTGTTGCATTGTGGGAAATAACAGCAGTTTACAGCTGTTTCCAACTGACAAAAAAGCATCTCCTTCCGCTGACATCACCTGCCAGCAGTAAAAATGTGATAAATGTCAGAATGTAAATCAGGGAGAATAAAGATTTTACAATGGGCAAACATTGACTAAATCATTTATACATAATTATTGTAAAAATGAAGCACTTTTTTATTACATTATTTTCACTGGAGTTCCTCTTTAAGGCTGGTACACACTTTCAGTTATGACTGGCCAATTACTGGCCAATTTTACCACCTCCATGTAATGTAGTATGAGGGTTTACCTAGACAACGTGCTAATAGTATTCAACATCTTTTGGGGCTCATACAACATGAATAGGACCGGATTTACCATAAGGCACTGAAGGCACGTGCCTACAGGCGCCTGATGGTGGAAAGGCGCCTGACTCCCCTCCCAGAGCACCTCCCTCTTTCCCTGATGAGAGTGCAAGTGAGAGGTTACTCACCCTGATTCCGGCATTTCACTGATGAGGCCTCGCTTCAGTCAGGGGCATTTCTAGCTACTTAATATAGAGGGAACTTCTGTCTACCTAATGCTGAGGGACACCTGTAGCTGTATCTGTAGCTACCTATGACGGGCAAGGGAAGTAAGGGAGATGTGACAGCTGGGACAGCCAGCAGACTTGTGGTTTGTAGGCTCATGGAGGGTGAAGTCTAAGGTGCCAGAACATTTGTCCCTATAGGCTCCTGTGATCTAAATCCGGGCCTGAACATGAAGGTTGCAAAATTGGTCAGTGATTGGCCAATTATAAATGAAAGAGTGCAGCAAGCTTTAGGGAAAAGCCAACAGGGTTGATGTTAGGCTAAGCAGGTTAGGTCAGGTTAAAGTCAATGTTACCCGACCTATAAAAACAAAAGTCAGATACTCACCTAAGGAGAGGGAAGGCTCAGAGTCCTAATGAGACTTCCCTCTCTTCTACCAGTGCCTGGTCCCGCTCAGGATCCCTCGTAGCAGTATTCAACCAGTTCGGTCAAATACTGCCACTTCCGCCGCCGAAGGGAGGTTTCAGAAGTCTTCGGGAGCACTCGGGCCGATCCGTACTGCGTACTATGACGCACTCGCGAGTGCGCAGTATGGAGCCGTCTGTCTTCGAAAGGACTTCGCTCCGGAAGACTTCCGAAGTCCCCCGCGGCGGGGGATTTGAACGGAGGATCCTGAGGGCACCAGGAGAGGAGAGGGAAGGCTCATTAGAACTCAGAGCCTTCCCTCTCCTTCGGTGAGTATCTGACTTTTGTTTTCATATGTCGGGTAACACTGGCTTTAAGAGCAGCCAGTCAATACTTTCTCAACCCCCAAATCACAGGATGCTGGAGGCATATTTACGCACCAAGAGATAGAAGAACCCGCTAGGTGGTCCAGCTCCCTATAATCTACCAAACCTATATAAATATATTTGTTATGAACAGACCAATCCTCTCACAGCCACACATTTCCTATTTCATCCGCGTATTTTAGTTCAGATATAATCCATTAACCGCATTTTTCCAGATAACTTTCATCCAATTTCCTACACAAAGCGAAGAGTGACCCTGAAATCTCCTCGAGAAAAGGTACTTTTATCTTGTGCCTTACAGTAGATATAAAAGCCAGCAGTCTGATTCTATAAACCTTTTATGGATGTTACATCATAGGCTGACTTTTAAGTACTAATGCAGTTAGCGTTTCCTGATAATAATATCCCTTTTATTAGAGGGCGTACATTTAAAAAAAGTGCACGTTTTTTGATTTTTTTATTTTATTTCTCTGCTTGTAAACGAAGACTTCAGTCTTACCAGATAAAACAGACCAGAACCTAGTAAAAATAATGCCGTAGTAAAAGTGTTATTCATGGACTGCTAACAGCGCTCTAAAGCATTAGCGAGGACATAAGGTAAGCAGCCCCGGCTCTTGCCGAGGTACATCTTAATGAGCAAGCGATAGGCCAACCATTTCGCTCTCTGAACTAACCAGCCGGTTATTAGAGTGCAGGAGAATAATTGGCGAGTTTGGCAATCGGCCTTGACAAGGTGACTAAAGTCCCTCAGGCTGGAGGTGGTGTTGAGAACACAAGCTCAGCCCCTGTGGTTTCTGGATCATTGTGGGGGACTTGTGTAAGGGATGTGTTGGGGGAGGGGGGGGGGTTTAGCACGTGCACGGGAGGGCGGGATCTCAAGCTCCCCCCTCCCTTTCGTGTGACCCACAAACCCTGGCCTCTTCCTCCTGGACTTCCTCCTTATAGGAATGCAAGAATAGTGGGTACAAGTCAAAAAAATTTTTTTGCAGAAAGACCTTGTAGTTTTTGAGAAACTCGATTTTAAAAATGCAAGTAAAAAATGATTTTGAAAAAGTTTAAAAAAAACATTTTTCTTTGCATTTTTAAAATCGATTTTCTTTTCAAAAACTACAAGGTCTATTCTGCTTAACATATGTAGCAATTTTGGTAACAATATGATGTATGGGGGCTTTGCTATTAACCTCTAAAGTTGGCACAAAATTAAGCGAAATTTTAAAATACTACTATTACATACAGAATTAATTACGATTTTCTCTGAAATTTCGCATTAACGGCCAACCACTGCACTGCAGTAATTCACTGCTGGGTCCCGGCGGCCTTCCCATTTACCGACATACAGGGACAGTCACGGAGCCAACACGGTGAAGGAAGGAACAACTTCCTGGTAGTGCCCACCTCCATGGCAACCGTGTGACGTCAGGCTGCCAGAGGGACAGACCACAGGAGCATGTGTGGCCAAGATTTTACAGCATGTCCAATCGAAAAATGAATCGATTCCATTAATCTGATCGAATTGGTGAATCGGGAACCTAGTCGTATTCCCGCATCACGTATTGCAATCTATGAGAGTTTTGTTTATTTGGACCAATAAAATTACAATTCTTAACCACACTGTTGAGTTGTTTTTTTTCCCCCAAGAGGAAGTAAGTTTATCTTTACCTTCACAATTTTAAGGAGTGTTTTGGTAATCCTTGTAGTGATCTTGTAGTCAAGAATAACTAGGTGTAAACAGAGAGACCAAGAACCCAACAGTGTAGTATCATTAACCATTTCCGCCCGCGGGTATTTTTCACCTTATGGACGAGAGGAATTTTACCATTTCAGCGCTCCCCCCATTCATTCCCCAATAACTTTATCACTACTTATCACAAATAAATTATCTATACCTTGTTTACTCCACCACCAATTAGGCTTTCTTTGGGTGGTACATTATGTTAAGAATTATTTTATTCTAAATGCATTTTAATGGGAATAATTAAGAAAAAAATTGAAAAAAAAACATTATTTATCAGTTTTCGGCCACTATAGTTTTAAAATACCACATGTTACCGTAATTGAAATTCACACATTTTATTTGCCCATTTGTCCCAGTTATTGCAACGTTAAAATTAGATCCCTAGTATAATGTATGATGACAATGTTTTATTTGGAAAAAAGGTAAATTTTTTTCATTCCATCGCTAATTTTTAGCCCATAAATTTATAACATGCCCTCTTGACATACATATTATTATTTTTTTAGTCAGTAGGTGTAATTTTAGTATTTGGCCACAAGATGTCCCCGCTGAGCAAAACCTAATAGCGTAGGCTACATAAGAAACAATGTGTTGCTACATTGTAACTAACTTCAATGGAAGCCTGCGATCACGAGTGGCCTGTGGGGAGATTAATGAATGGGAACTTTGTTCCCATTCATAAATCTAATGATCGGCGGTGGAAAGTGGCAGAAATCATTGGTGGAAGGAAGCACGGCGACTCTATTTAAGAATAAACACTGGTTTTGAACAAAAACAGTGTTTATTCTCGGCGGACATGTATGGGATTGGCACAGGGGACTTTTGTCCCCTGCAGCCAATCCCTCCCCCCCCCCCCCCCCCGCTACCAGCAACATTGCGATTGCGGGCATTTGCCCGCACGATTGCATGCAAACCCCCCAAACTGCAGGGACGCGACTAGCGGGTCCCTGCGGCTGTAGCAACTGCAGATGTGGATGTGAGGCTCACGTCCACGTGGCATAAATGGTTGCTAAATGGGAAGTTGTAAGTATATGCAGCTATTCTCAAAAGAGTGGTCTGCAGATCTCTGCAATCACCGTATAAGCCCTCTCGGTTTTCCAGGTCCTTCCAGAAGCTGGATGGTCGCTCTCCTGAGTGTTAGGTTTTTAGGGGAAAAACTATTACCTTCAAAGGAGGTTTATCTGGATACTCGGAAGGATGGTAACGCTCATGTGTAGAAATAGATATAACTTCTAGTTGTTAAAAATAAAAATGAGAGGTAATCTCGACTTACAGTAAGTAGTAGAAATCTGACAGAATCGACAGGTTGTGGACTAGTCCATCTCTTTATGGGGGGATTCTCAGGAATGTATTTATTTTCAAAAGCACTTAGCGAATGGCAGTTGCTCTGTCCAACTGCCAAAAAAACTGTGTAGCGAGCAGGGAAGCTGGCCAGCCTCATTGTTTAAATCATCTTTATAAGGAATAAAAGCCTTGCTGAGAATCCCCTATGAAGAGATGGACTAGTCCAAAACCTGTCGCTTCTGCCAGATTTCTACTACCTACTGTAAGTGACAGCAACATAGGGGGAAAGTAATATATGGCTCATTTTACTCTGCAAAAGACGTACTTCTTATTTGTCTATGTTTGCACATATTGTAAATTTTAAAAATTTTCGCCATAGTGCCCTTTTAAGCTGGAACTTGGCTTACTAATACCCTGACGGCGCCCCAACCGTGGGAATCCCAGTCAACAAAAGGTTGAAGCTACAAATGTTAGGCAGTAGAAGGAATTTTATGTGCTCACCTGGTTGTTTTTAATGTAGGCCCAAAACAGAAAAGTGACAGTACACTAAGCTGTCATGTACTATACCACACCTAGATACGTGAGCAGGCAGGTTCCTGAACAGGCTAAAGCCTCATCTACACGGTACAATCACGGTACAATTTTCAATCAGATCGACGGATCTATTAGATAATTTCCAACCGGTCCAATCGGAATGCGATAGATTTTGCAATAGATTTGAGGTACTTATCAATGCAAAATCTATTGCAAAATTGATCAGAAACAATTTGGACGTTTACACAGAGTGACATTTCTTATCAGATCACCTGTCGATCTGATGGACAATTGTACCGTGTAGATGAGGCTTTACACTTCTAACGGCCTCAGCAGACAGACCAAAGAGAAGACATCTTCCAAATAGCAGTCTTAGAGATCGGGTGAAGACTGTTCCCTCCCCGACACAACTCGGGCTGACAAACAGAGTCAAATTTTTGCCTGATGAAAGTAGAATGAGCTCCTGAAACACTTTGCATTTTAAATAAACAAACTATCTTTCCACTTTAAAACGGTATTGTCACCATAAAAATCAAATTTCAACAGCAACTGGTCTGAGTGTATTAAGTGATATAGATGCTAATCCTGCATTCAAAACTTTCAAAACTTTTTCTGCTGTTATGGTTTGGAGTTATCACATACTTTAGGAGCACTGGCCCTAGTGCCAAAGAGTTGAATGCTGGGAGTTATTTTTATCTATAATATATTCCTGCTCTTCCATTTATTTCCCTGCCTAGCTTTCTTATCTGAAACACCTCTGCTCACTTGTGTTTACAAGCAAGGCTGAGGTGACTCAGCAATTGGAAGATAAGACAGTGCAGTTCCTAGTATACACCTCACTGGGAGTGTCTAAAGACTCTGGGAGGAGGGCAGCTAAGGAACACACAATGAGCAAGAGAAGGGAGGGGGGAAAACAAGAGTCAGGGAGGATATGATGTCAGCATTAGCTTGGCAAGATGGCCACTGCCTAGAATAGGATTTTCTGCTTTTCCTTTATAAACTTCACAGGAATCATTACGTGGATAGCACAATACATCTGTTATGCAAGTAGAACTAGTATTTATCTACTTATATATGTGTTTTTTATTTCTAGGTTAGCATGGGTGTCGCTTGTTCTTTGACGGTAGACGCCATTGTATCATACACCCTCTACTCCAAGCCGGGGCTGGATTTGGACATTTTACTGCCCAAGGCGCACTGCCACTAACCCCATCTCTCTGTTCTTCCCTAGTCCTGTGCTCCACCCATTCTGTGCTGTGCTTGGGGGGAGCACAGTATAGGATGGGGAGAGCACAGGACCAGTGCTCCACTGCTCGTCACTGGAAGCAGGGCTGGGTTTTTGACTGCTGCGGTTTACATGTTTGGCAGTTTAATTGCATTAAAGCAGGGCCTGGAGAAGCGTAGCTGAGGAGGGCCATCCTTGATAGGGCAAGCCGTAGGTCCAGGCTAGCTAGGGGTAGTGTTGGGCGAACAGTGTTCGCCACTGTTCGGGTTCTGCAGAACATCACCCTGTTCGGGTGATGTTCGAGTTCGGCCGAACACCTGATGGTGTTCGGCCTTTTAAGTTCGGGTTCGCCCCGAACTTCTGTATGCCCCCGAACAGGGCCGAACAGGGCCCCTGTTCGGGCGAACAGGGCCCTGTTCGGCCGAACAGGCCGCAATACGGCCCCCCTATGGGGTCGCAGGCATAAGGGGGGAGCATGCCCCGATCGCGGGGGGGGTCGGAAATTCCCCCCACCCCCTCCGCTAGCGCTCCCCCCTCTGCCCGCTTCCCCATAAAAAAAGTTTAAATCAAGTTCAATAGTAGTGTACCTGGGCTGGTGGCATTGGCTGGCAGTGGAGTGAGGAGGAGGAGGAGTCCGAGTAGCAGAGTGACGTTGAGGCCGGGCAGCGGGCGGTTCAGCGCTAGTACCCTTGTGGTACTTCCGCCCTTTCTCTGACCTCACGTCCTCTGCATACGAGGGTACGCATCACGCGTACCCTCGTATGCGTCATCACGCAGAGGACGTGAGGTCAGAGAAAGGGCGGAAGTACCACAAGGGTACTAGCGCTGAACCGCCCGCTGCCCGGCCTCAACGTCACTCTGCTATTCGGACTCCTCCTCCTCCTCACTCCACTGCCAGCCAATGCCACCAGCCCAGGTACTATTGAACTTGATTTAAACTTTTTGTATGGGGAAGCGGGCAGAGGGGGGAGCGCTAGCGGAGGGGGTGGGGGGAATTTCCGACCCCCCCCGCGACCGGGGCATGCTCCCCCCTTATGCCTGCGACCCCATAGGGCCCCCAAAATGGGCATGTTCGGGGGTCCCATTGACTCCCATTGAGTTCGGCGTTCGGGCCGAACATGCGGAACATCTGGCCCATGTTCGGCCTGTTCGGCCCGAACCCGAACATCCAGGTGTTCGCCCAACACTAGCTAGGGGTTAAAAGTTTCCAGTGGATAGATTATTCCCATGGTTTCCAGGCTGGAGGGTGGAGCAGGAAAAGGTGGGTTCCTGGGCAAGATACAGGAAGGGAGGAGTCAGCAAGGCAGAGCAAAGGAGGGGTGGAACTGGCTGCAGAGAGGAGCGAGGACGGAAAAAGTGCCCACCCGTCCATGTAGGTTCGTTTTTGGGTTATAGGTCATTGCAGCTGATGGGGCAAGATTTCCGCAGGAGAGAGGAAAACTGGTTTCAGAGGATTTTCACGCAGGTGATTTTCCTCATGGTTAAAGGCGTCATAATAAGAATATCTGGTTCATGGAACGGGTATGCAGCTGTACCCAAGTCGGCGGCTGCGTCTGGGGGCCAGAGTATGGCTGCATGCCCAAAGTTTTTGGATGTTTTTTGTGATCAGTGTTTTGACCTCTGGATTCCTTGCCTTCCAACAGGTTTTTCTTGTTATACGAGTTGAAATTGTTTTACATTGTTGTTATAAGGTTAATAAAATGGGCTGCATTGGCCTAATTCATTCCAACGTCAATTGCAGTTCTGGTGTGTTTCTTGTTAGATTGCTAAGAACATTAGGGGTTTAAGAGGGGTTATTGGTTTAGAAGGACATTATTGGTTGTGCACCTATCATGTGTCTGACCGCCCCTTGCTTCCTGGTGCTCTAGGCCATTGCCTTTGTTGCCTTGTATCAAATTCAGCCATGGTCCAAGCATCATCCAACATACACTCTCGGCGTGCCAACTGTCTGCAAACTGCATAGTGCAGTCACACAGCACAGAAGGACACCTGGCACACCGCTCATTGCCTCCACCCAGACAAGCCCTGAGCACACGCTCACCCACCCATTGTGCACCCGCAGAGTGCAGGGCTAGCACACAGAATGAGGTTTACATTGCCGAGCACTGGAACAGATGGTTACATCACAGTTGAAAGGAGCGCCGAAGTGCGGTCATCAAGCCAGATCCCCGGCCAGTAAGATAAACGCTTGCATGCCGGATGCTCCCATACAGGTTTATCAGCCACTACACCAGGTAAGACCTTTCCAGTGGCCACCTGTCCAAATGAAATATCAAGTTCTCTGAGTCCGCTCTATCTTTTCGTCCTTTTCCAAATGTTTTACCGTCACCTACAGAGCTGCACCAACTTAAAATTGGCCCTCCTAACCATCACAGAACCACTCAGATCACTCCTCCCGTCCCGCATCCTAACGGAAGTCCACATATAGACAGCACCCAAATAGAGCAAGACACTTTTTCAAAACAGTTCAGGCTTTGTAGCCATCTATGGTTCAGAGTCTATAGCCACTTTAGTTGGAGGTGTTAGAGGCCCTTGCAATCCACCAGGTCCCAAAAGTCCATCACACTACATCTCTCTCCCCAATCTTAAACAGCCTCAGCGGAGAGCGGAGCGGTCAGCAGTAATCACTACAAAGTATTCCCCATCCCCTTCTTGCACCTCTGACACTGTGGTTGTCCTTGGCAGGTTTTGGTTGCCATTTCAATTGTTATGTTAGGCTGCGCAGTAAGCCGCGGACAACGCGGGCTTGATTGACATCGGCGCTTCACGCAGGCGCAGTAAGGACATCCTCTGCACCGTGCGGGGAGCCCGGGACGGCAGGTCAGAGAGCGGAGCAGTCTGCGTGGGAAAGTCGGCTGCAAGGGGCTGTAGAAAGCCCCAGGTGAGTAAAGCGGATTTTTTTTATTTTAGCTGATGATTCCTTTAAGGCGGGACTCAACTGGTCTGAGTGTATTAAGTGATAAAGATGCTAATCCTGCATTCAAAACTTTCAAAACTTTTCTGCTGTTATGATTTGGAGTTATCACATACCTTAGGAGCACTGGCCCTTTAATAGTCATTGCCAAACAGTTGTATGCTGGGGGATCTTTTTATCTATAATATATTCCTCCTCTTCCCTTTATTTCCCTGCCTAGCTGCCTAGCTAAAACATGATCCCCTGCTTACTTGTGTTTACAAGCAAGGCTGAGGTGACTCAGCGATTGGAGGAGAAAAGAAGAAAAAAGTTAAGGGAAGAAATGACATCAGCATTTAGCCTCAAACTGAGGGCAAAAAGACATGGTTCCCACCAGGAACAGAATTCTCTTCATTTACTATATAAAATTCACTGAAATCAAAACGTGGACAGTACAATACATGTGTTATGTAAGTAGATCAAGTATTTATCTATATATATAAAATCGGATGTGTGTGTGTGTGTGTATGTGCCGCGATCACTCGAAAACGGCTTGACCGATTTGAACGAAACTTGGTATACAGATCCCTTACTATCTGGGATGATATGTTCTGGGCAGGGGCGTAGCAATAGGGGTTGCAGAGGTAGCAACCGCATCGGGGCCCTTGGGCCAGAGGGGCTCCGAAGGGCCCTCCCTAAACTACAGTATTAGCTCTCTATTGTTCCTGTGCTCGTAATAATCACTTCTATAGATACTTTGAATAGTGGTAATCAATAACAAACTGTTTCCCATCCCCTTCTTGCACCTCTGACACTGTAGTTGCCATTGGCAGGTTTTGGTGCGCCACATCAATTGTTATGTATAGAGTGCTTGGGGGCCCCAATGTAAAACTTGCATCGGGGCCCACAGCTCCTTAGTTACGCCACTGGTTCTGGGGGTCTCGCGGCCCCCCTGCACACCTGGGCGGAGCTACAAACAGCAAATCAGATTTCACCCATTCAAGTCAATGGAAAAAATGTAAAAGGCTGCCATTCTCACAGTAATCAAGCCAGAGTCCCCACACTTGGCACAGTTGGTCACTTGGTGACCGAGGTTACGAATCCAGGAAAAGTGGGAGGAGCATAAAACAGCCAATCAAATTTCAGCCGTTCATCTTAAATGGGAAAATGTAAACTGCAGCCATTCTTAGACTGTTAATCGCAGGGTTCTCAAACTTGCCACACTTGGTCACTGGGTGAATGTGATTAAGATTCAAGAAAATGGGTGGAGCCTACAACAGCCAATCAAAATTCACATATTGATTTTCAAGGGGAATATTTAAACTGCTGCTATTCTTACACTTTTAATGGCAGAGGCTTCAAACTTGCTACAGTCGGTCATTGGGTGACTGGGGTCCAAATTCACTAAAGGGGCGGGGCCACATACAGCCAATCAGATTTCTTTGGTGGATAAACTGCTTCCATTCACACATTTTTGATGCCAGGAACCTGACAGCTCACAACCTTGGTCATTGAGTGACTGTGTGTCAAGGTTACAAAAAGTGGGCAGAGCCAAAACAACTTTTACTGGGAAAATATAAACTGCAGCCATTCTTACACCGTTAATGGCAGAATTCTTAAACTTTGCACAGTTGGTCATTGGGTGACAGATTAAGATTTTGGAAGGTGGGTGGAGCCTACAACAGCCAATAAAAATTCACCTGTTAATTTTCAAAGGAAATATTTCATCTGCTACCATTCTCTTATACTGGTAAAAGCAGATGCCTCAAACCTGGTACAGTGGTCACTGGGTGACTAGGGTCCAAATTCAGGAAGGGGGCGGAGCCACAAACAGCCAGATTTGTTTATTTTTCAATGGGAATATACAAAGTATTGATACCAAGGACCCCAAAGCTGATAAACTTGATAATTGAGTGACAGTATGTCAAGTTTAGAAAAAGTGGGCGGTGGCAACAACTTCATTTTTTACATTGCAGGGTTCTCAAACTTTACACAATTGGCCACTGGGTGACTGGGATGAATATTCAGAAATGTAGGTGGAGCCTAAAACAGCCAATCAAAATGTACTTATTGATTTTCAAGGGAAATATTCACATTGCTACCATTCTTACACTGTTAGTGGCAGAGGCCTCAAACCTGATACAGTCAGTCATTGGGTGACTGGGGTCCAAAATCACTAAAGGGGTGGAGCCACAAACAGCCAATCAGATTTGTTAGATTGATTTCAGCCATTCTGTTATTGGCAGGGTTCTCAAACATGACACAGTTGGCCACTGGGTGACTGGGACTAATATTCAGAAAAGTGGGTGGAGCCTACAGCAGCCAATCAAAATTCACCTTTTTTACATTGCAGGGTTTTTTACATTGCAGGGTTCCCAAACTTTACACAATTGGCCACTGGGTGACTGGGATGAATATTCAGAAATGTGGGTGGAGCCTACAACAGCCAATCAAAATGTACTTATTGATTTTCAAGGGGAATATTTACATTGCTGCCATTCATTCACTCTTAATGGCAGAGGCCTAACATCTGCTACAGTCAGTCACTGGGAGACTGGGGTTTAAATTCTAAAGGGAGCGGGCCAAAAACAGCCAATCAGATTTGTTTGATTTCAATGGTAAAATGCAACTTATTGATGCCAAAGACACCAAAGCTCATAAATGTGGTCATTAAGTGACTGTATGTCAACATTAGAAATAGTGGGCGGAGCCAAAAACAACTAACTTTTTACATGGGGAAATGTAAACTGCAGCTTTTCTTACACTGTTAATGGCAAGGTTCTCAAACTTCACACAGTTGGTCACTGGGTGACTAGGATTAATATTAGGAAAAGCAGGTGGAGCCTACGAGAGCCAATCAACATTCACCTATTGATTTTCAAGGGGAATATTGAAACTGCAGCCATTCTCACACTGTTAATAGCAGAGACCTCAAACCTGCAACAGTCGATCGTTAAAGAGAAACTCCGACCAAGAATTGAACTTTATCCCAATCAGTAGCTGATACCCACTTTTACATGAAAAATATAAAGATTTTCACAAACAGACCATCAGGGGGCGCTGTATGACTGATTTTGTCCTGAAACCCCTCCCACAAGAGGCTCAGGTACCGTACGGTACTCTGGGCAAACTGCCACAATGTAACAATGACACACACAGGAAATGGCTGTTTATAGCTGTCTGTTAAAGCCAGAACAGCTACATAATCTGCCCAGAGTAACAATGTCACCATGTAATACATGTCAGAATGTGAATCTAGGAGAGGAAAGATTTTACAATGAGCAAACTCTGACTAAATCATGTACACATAATTATTGTAAAAATTAAGCAACTTTTTATATTAAATTATTTTCACTGGAGTTCCTCTTTAAGTGTTTGGGGTTCAAATTCAGCAAAGGGCGGAGCCAGATTTCTTTGCTGCATAAACTGCTTCCATTAGCACAATTTTGATGCCAGGAACCCAAAAGCTCACAAACTTGGTCAGTGGCTGTGTGTCCAGGTTACACAAAGTAGGTGGAGTTAAAAACAGATTTTTCTGGGAAATTGTAAACTGCAGCCCTTCTTCACTGTTAATTCTCAAACTTAGCATAGCTGGTTACTGGGTGACTGGGATTAATATTCAGAAAAGTGGGTGAAGCCTAAAAATGCCAATCAAAAATCACATGTCACTTTTCAAGGAGAATATTAAAATTGCTTCCATTCTTGCACTGTTAATGGCACAAGCCTCATACCTGGTACAGTTGGTCATTGGGTCACTGAGGTTCAAATTCAGAAAAGGGGACAGAGCCACAAACAGTGAATCAGATTTGTTTCATTTCATGGGAAAATACAAATGATTGATGCCAAGGACCCCAAAACTCACAAACTTGGGCATTGAGTAGTGACTTTGTGTCCAGGTTACAAAAAGTGGGCAGAGCCAAAAACAACATTCACTGGGAAAGTGTAAACTGCAGCCTTTCTTACACTGTTTATTTCAGGGTTCCCAATCTTTGCCCAGATGGTCACTGAGTGACTGAGATTAATATTCAGGGAAGTGGGTTGAGCCTATAATAGCCAATCAAAATTCCCCTGTTGATTTTCAAGTGGAATATTTAAATTGCTGCCATTTTTACACTGTTAATAGCAGATGCCTCAAACCTGCTACAGTTGGTCATTGGGTGACTGGGGTTCAAATGCTGGAGAGGGGTGGAGCCACAAACAGCCTATCTGATTTGTTTAATTTCTATGGGAATATACAAATTATTGATGCCAAGGACCCCAAAGCTCACAAACTTGGTCATTGACTGTTTGGGTGTTAGGGTTAGAAAGTGGGCGGAGCCAACACCAGTCAAATACATACCCGGGCAACGCCGGGTCATCAGTGGGTGGAGACAAATACAAATTTCACTGGGAAAATGTAAACTGCAGCCATTCTGTTAATGGCAGGGTTTTTAAACTTTGCACAGTTGGTCACTGGGTGACTGGGATTAATATTCAAAAAAGTGGGTGGAGTCTACAAAAGTGAATCAAACTTCACCTGTTGCTTTTCAAAGGGAATATTTAATTGCTACCATTCTTGAACTGTTAATGGCACAGGCCTCAAACCTGGTACAGTTGGTTATTGGGTGACTGGGGTTCAAATTCAGAAAAGGGGGTAGAGCCACACACAGCCATTCAGATTTGTTTCATTTCAATGCAAATTATTGATACCAAAGACTGCAAAGCTCACAAACTTGGTCAGTGAGTAATTGTGTGTTAGGGTTAGAAAAAGTAGGTGGAGCCAACACCAGCCAAATACATACCCGGGCAACGCCGGGCAATCAGCTAGTCTACTTATATATGTGTTTTTCCCTGGCATAGTATGGCTAATCCTCCAGCTTTAACCACTTGAGGACCGTAGGCTTACACCTCCCTAGTGACCAGGCTATTTTTTGTTATTTAGACCACTGCAGCTTTAAGGCCTTGCTGCAGGGCCATACAAGTCAGCACACAAGTGATCTCCCCCCCCCCCCTTTTTTTCTGCCCACCAACAGAGCTTTGTGTTGGTGGGCTCTGATTGCTCCCCCAATGTTTGTTTGTTTTTTCTAAATATTTATTTCAATAATTTTTTTTAAACCCCGCACTCCTTCCCCCCCACCAGCCAATCAGCATGATTGGCTGTCATAGGCTTCCCTGCCTCCAGAGGTGACATCTGTATCACACAGCTGTCCTCAGTACATCGCAGCAGTAGGTCGCAGGTCGCCTATTGCCATGACGCGGTCATGGGGGGGGGAGGTTAAATGACAACTGAAGTGAGAGGAATATGGAGGCTGCCATATTTATTTCCTTTTACGCAATATACCAGTTGCCTGGCTGTCCCACTGATACTTTGCCCTTAAACATTTAGCCATAGACCCTGAACAAGCATGCAGCAGATCAGGTGTTCCTGACCTTATTTAGCAGATCTGACTGAATTAGCTGCATGCTTCTTGCTTTAGGTGTGTGATTCAGACACTACTGCAGCCAAAGAGATCAGCAGGACAGCCAGGCAACTGGTATTGTTTATTGTGGTACAGTATAAGTCATAGGCTCACTATACACCAGCTGTTTTGGATGTGCAGCCTGGCTTTCAGGGCAGAAAAATATGATTTGCATATTTGAGAATGATGCATCATGGGAAACCACAGTTGCTTAAAGATCAATTATTGCAAATACCTTCTGTTTTGAGATGGCAAAATTATATTTAGCAATAGCTTATACTGTACATACTGGGGGTAGCAGAGATCAGCACACACTGCAGCTACTTCACTATAAGGCACAGATTAACAGCTTATAATGTACACACTGGGGGTAGGTAGTAGAGATCAGCACACACTGCAGCTAGTTTACTATCAGGAGAGACACAGTAACAGATTATACTGTACATAATGGAGGTAAAGCGATCAGCACACATTGCACCTGGTTTACTATCAGTACACTGGGTATCTGGGTACCCAGTTTGGGTAGCGTTGAACCCCCCCCCCCCAGTTTCAGTAGTGACAGGAACACCCCACCCCAAGTTTAGGTAATGACTGGTACAGGAGAGGTTTAATGACAGGTACCTTCCAGTTTAGGTAGTGACAGCCCCCCCCCCCCCAGTTTGTAGGCAGGCCCCTTCCCCCACTCACAGTGCTGTCAGACCTCAGATCAGCGCAGCCTGCCTGCTGTGTGTCGTTCCCGAAGCTGCTGCCTAAATCATGTTACAGGCAGCATAGTCAGTCCTCTGATCAGCCAGCAACTGAAGTGTGGAGAGGGCACATGGTCCCCCGCGGACACTGAACTGCGTATGCGGAAGTGACTAATGATGTCACTTCTGCATAGGCAGTGCGGTGTCCGCGGGGAACAATGAGCCCTCTCCACACTTCAGTCGCTGGCTGATCGGAGGTCTGACTACGCTGCCTGTAACTTGATTTAGGCAGCGAAGACGGGACACAGGTTGGCGGGCATAAGTGGGCAGCAGTGGCGGCACAGGATGGGGGAGGCATAGCGCTCATGGGTGCTATGGTGCTCATGGCACAAGCCATGCGTGTACTACTCAAGATACACCTCTGGTACAGGCACAGAGTAACAGCATATACTGTGCATACTGGGGGTAGCAGAGAGCAGCACACACTGCAGCTAGTTTACTATCATTACAGGCACAGAGTAACAGCTTATACTGTACATACTGGAGGTAGCATAGATCAGTACACACTGCAGCTAGTTTACTATCAGTACAGGCACAGAGTAACAGCATATACTGTACATACTGGGGGTAGCAGAGATCAGCACACACTGCAGCTAGTTTACTATCAGTACAGGCACAGAGTAGCAGCGTATAGTGTACATACTGGAGGTAGCATAGATCAGCACACACTGCAGTTAGTTTACTATCAGTACAGGCGCAGAGTACCTGCTTATACTGTACATACTGGAGGCAGAAGAGATCAGCACACACTGCAGCTAGTTTACTATCAGTACAGGCACAGAGTAACAGTTTATACTGTACATACTGGAGGCAGCAGAGATCAGCAGCACACACTGCAGCTAGTTTACTATCAGTACAGGCACAGAGTACCAGCTTATACTGTACATACTGTAGGTAGCAGGGATCAGTGCACACTGCAGCTAGTTTACTATCAGTACAGGCACAGAGTAGCAGCTTATAGTGTACATACTGCAGGCAGTAGAGATCATCACACACTGCAGCTAGTTTACTATCAGTACATGCACAGAGTAGTAACTTATACTGTACATACTGGAGGTAGCAGAGATCAGCACACACTGCAGCTAATTTACTATCAGTACATGCACAGCGTAGCAGCTTATACTGGGGGTAGCAGAGACCAGCAGACACTGCAACAAAGAAGAACCCGGATGCCATGTTGGGGCATCAGTTATCAGCAGATCAAAGTGATTGAATCTGCCTGGGGAAATTTGTATAGTGTATGGGCACCTTAACCACTTAAGGACCGCAGTGTTAACCCCCCCCCCCCCTTCCCCTAGTGACCAGGTCATTTTAGTTAAATAGGCCACTGCAGCTTTAAGGCCAAGCTGCAGGGTCACACAACACAGCACACAAGTGATTCTCCCCCCCCCCTTTCTTCCCACCAACAGAGCTCTCTGTTGGTGGGGTCTGATCGCAACAGCCCCCCCCCCCCCCCCCCCCCCCCCCCCCCGTGTTTGTTTGTTTTTTTTATAAATATTTATTTATATTATTTTTCAATAAAATGCTGCTTTTTTTAAATTGACTTTATAACCCTTCCTCCCTAACTCCCTCCCCCCACCAGCCTATCACAGCGGATCGCTTCCCAGTGCAAAGTAATTAGGCGGTAGTTTCGCCGTCTAAAGTCTCCCGACGCTGGGAGACTGAAGGCGGGGCGGAGCCTGCACGCGATCTCCTGCTAGCCCCATAGAACACCATTCACGCCAATGGGCGTGGAGCGGTCCTCGGGCTGCCGCACTGCTCACGCCAATTGGCGTGGAGCAGTCGGCAACAGGTTAAAGTGGACCTGAATTTTTGCTCAGGGCAGAAGGAAAACACAATGCATCCTGTATGTATTTAGATTGTTTAGCCAGTCTAATGCCCCCTCATCTGTGACTAATTATGAGTGTAATTTTATCTTTTATCTGTGTCAGCTCAGACACACTGCAGATTATTGCAGGATTTGTATCAGCTGTAACAAGGAAATGTTTTTCTGTAAAAGTTATTATGCTGTTGCTTATCTTTTACAGCAGAGAGGAGGTTCTGAGTTCAGGTCCGCTGTATCACTGTACACCTTGCTAGTGCGGTGACTTTGCTACATGCTGCGCTGTCATCAGATCTCTGCAGGGCGTGAGGAAGTTAAGCTTTTCTCGCACCGTCTATAACTAATCCTGTATAATTATGCTCCATAGATAACCGGCGGAGGAAAACAAGCGGCGTCGCAGTCATGGAAGGTTACGCGGCGAGCCGGGGGCCGTGTTCAGCGCTGATTGCACGGCCGGCTCATAATAACACATATCTGCTGCCCTGTATTTTGCTTCTTGTTGTGGAAATAACAAGGAGGTCATGTGACAGTCAGCAGAGAGCCGTGTGCACAGCTGGGGCCCAGCAGGCTGAGCTATGATGCAAGCAGTCCCCGCGGACCCGCGCTGACTGTACAGTCCCTGCGGACCCGCGCTGACTGTACAGTCCCCGCGCTCTTATTCACAGCAGAGGGGAGGAGGAGAATGGCAGAGATTGCAGAGCCGAGAGGTGGACACAGTGGCGTAGCTAGAGATCCTGGGGCCCTCAGATGTAGGCACTCTTAAAGGACCACTATTGCGAAAAAAGCAGGCAGTTAAAAGCTGACAGAACCGACAGGTTTTGGGCCAGTCCATCTCCTCATGGGGGATTCTCAGGGTTTTCTTTGTTTTCAACAGTATTTCCTGAACAGCAGTTTAACCGCCTCCCTAATCACTTGCACACTATTTTGTCAATTAGACTTTGCAACTGCTTATTTGAAACTACTATTGAAAACAAATACTATTGAAAACAAAGAAAACCTTGAGAATCCCCCATGAGGAAATGGACTGGCCCAAAACCTGTCGGTTCTGTCAGATTTTAACTCCTTACTTTTTTTCGCGATAGTGGTCCTTTAAGCAATGCCACCTGCCCCTACCCTATGAATATGAGTTAATTGGGCAATTTACATTCTCATGCATTCTACACTGCACATAGTTCATAGGTACTAAGACAAAGTCAGAGGTTGGAGAATCCCCCATGAGGAGAAGGGCTAGTCCAAAACCTGTCAGTTCTGTCAGATTTCTACTACCTACTGTAAAGGTGCGTACACACATGCGACTATAGTCGTTTGAAACGATCGTTCCCTGATCATTAAGTCTAACGACGGACGAGCTAGATCGTTAAAAAAGAACGATCTAGCTTGGCGGATTTTTACCTACGACGATCGTTTGCAAAAGTAGTACATCGTTGGAAACGGTCGTTCGTACTAGGCTTGACATGCGCATTTCGCTATTTCTCCATGAAACTTCTCATTTTTATGCGCAAGCGCAATAGTTGCTTTACGTGATGTAACGTTCATTCTAACGATCAGATCGTTACACACAATTTAAAACTAACTTTACTTAGGTCGTTCTTTCATCAATTAAAAGTTCGTTCGTCGTTCTCAACGAACGATCGTTGTCGCATGTGTGTACGTAGCATTAGTGACAGCAACGTAGGGGGAAAGTAATTTATGGCTCATTTTACTCTGGAAAAAAATGTACTTGTTATTTGTATATGTTTGCACATATTTAACATTTTAAAATGTTTCACCATAGTGTCTCTTTAAGTTAAAAAATACAAATATTCAAATAGTTCTTTACTTCAGTCCCGAAAGAGGGACAAGTGAGGAAGAAAGAGGGATTTGGCTCCCAAAGAGGGACAGTTGGGAGTTCTGAGTGTTTCTGACATTATTGTCAGATTAGCTGCATGTTTGTTTCAGGTGTGTAATTCAGACACTACTGCAGCCAAATAGATCAGCAGGGCTGCCAGACAACTGGTATTGTTTAACAGGAAAAAAAATATGGCAGCCTCCATATTCATCTCACTTCAGGTGTCCTTTAAAGCACACTTGAAGTGAGAGGGATATGGAGGCTGACATATTTCACAAGTACTGTGGCTTCAGTGGTTAGTGCTCCAGTGGTTCCGATATTTCTTGACTGGCAGAACACAGAGAGTATCCCTAGGACCTGTCATGTCCAACCCTGCACCTCTAAAATTTGGAGTGTCACAAGCATGGCCGGCCTTTGGCCTGAGCGACCGGAGCGGTCGCTCAGGGCGCCGACTTCCAGGGGGGCGCATGTGATGTGTATTCAACTGACCCTGGCCGCATTTCTAACGCCTGGCGGTGACTGCGGGCTCCGAGTCCATCTGTGGCTGCTGCAAGTGGTAGCTCCGCCCCCTGGTGTCGCTGGGGGTGATGGGGGTAAAGACTCCAGGAACCTGCTGCTGCCTCTTGCTGAGTCTGTGTGAGCCGTGCGTGCCAATAGCAAGGCCCCCTCGCTCACAGGCGATGTCTGCGCTGCGCACTAATCAGAGAGAACAGAGAAACCTGCTTGTCACTCTTGACTCCTGGCCATCTTCTCCCCCCAGCTTCAAGCAGAAAAGCAAGGATCCCCAACTTCCTCCCGGTTGGGGTAGTTGGGGGGGGGGGGATGCCTATATACGCTAAAGAGGGATCTGCTTGTATACTATACACTCTTTATCTGCCTCTATACATTAAAGGGCGGGGGGTTGCCTATATACACTAATAGAGGAACTGAGTATATGGAATCTGCCTATATACACTAAAGGGGGGATCTGCCTATATACACCAGTGGCGTCGCTACCATGGGGCGGCCAGGAGCGCTCCGCTCCGGGTGTCAGCTCCAGGGGGGGTGTCATCAAGGCCTCCCCAGAAGCCTTGATGACACAGGAGGGGAAGCAGCGCTGAAGGAGGGGTGGCAGCGTCGGCGGGGAGGGGGGAAATACCCCCCCACATCTCCCTCACCGGGGTCCCCTCCTTCGGCGCTTCTTCTCCACGGGCGCCGGCAACGAGCACTGACAGGGCGGCTGATAGCGGCCCTCAGTTTACCCGAGCAGGGCTACGGGAAGATGGCCGCCGACGCCTGCACTGGAGACAAAAATAGACGGCAAGATAGCCGCCGACGCCATCTTGCCGTCTATTTTTGTCTCCAGTGCGGGCTTCGGCGGCCATCTTCGCGTAGTCCTGCACTGATGACGCAGCGGGAGACGGCGCGGGTCATTCAAGAGGAGCTGCAGAGAGAGAGGCTGCCTGGGATTCGGAAGAGAGGTTTCATCCGCAGGTAAGTGAATGTTTTTTTTTTCTTTTACAGGTGCACCGGCCCGGCCACCCACCGCTGCTGCCCACCTACCCACCGCTGCTGCCCACCTACCCACCACTGCTGCCCACCTACCCACCAGGCTACCCAGCAGGCTACCCACCACTGCTGCCCACCTACACACCACTGCTGCCCACCTACCCACCACTGCTGCCCACCCACCCACCAGGCTGCCCACCTACCCACCAGGCTACCCAGCAGGCTGCCCACCTACCCACCAGGCTACCCACCACTGCTGCCCACCTACCCACCACTGCTGCCCACCTACCCACCACTGCTACCCACCACTGCTGCCCACCTACCCACCACTGCTGCCCACCTACCCACCAGGCTACCCAGCAGGCTGGCCACCTACCCACCACTGCTGCCCCCCTACCCACCAGGCTACCCAGCAGGCTAACCACCTACCCACCACTGCTGCCCACCTACCCACCACTGCTGCCCACCTACCCACCACTGCTGCCCACCTACCCACCAGGCTACCCACCTACCCACCAGGCTACCCAGCAGGCTGGCCACCTACCCACCACTGCTGCCCCCTACCCACCAGGCTACCCAGCAGGCTACCCACCTACCCACCACTGCTGCCCACCTACCCACCACTGCTGCCCACCTACCCACCACTGCTGTCTACCTACCCACCAGGCTACCCACCTACCCACCAGGCTACCCAGCAGGCTGCCCACCTACCCACCGCTGCTACCCACCTACCCACCGCTGCTGCCCACCTACCCACCACTGCTGCCCACCTACCCACCAGGCTACCCACCTACCCACCAGGCTACCCAGCAGGCTGCCCACCTACCCACCGCTGCTGCCCACCTACCCACCGCTGCTGCCCACCTACCCACCACTGCTGCCCACCTACCCACCACTGCTACCCAGCAGGCTGGCCACCTACCCACCACTGCTGCCCCCCTACCCACCAGGCTACCCAGCAGGCTAACCACCTACCCACCACTGCTGCCCACCTACCCACCACTGCTGCCCACCTACCCACCAGGCTACCCACCTACCCACCAGGCTACCCAGCAGGCTGGCCACCTACCCACCACTGCTGCCCCCCTACCCACCAGGCTACCCAGCAGGCTACCCACCTACCCACCACTGCTGCCCACCTACCCACCACTGCTGCCCACCTACCCACCACTGCTGTCCACCTACCCACCAGGCTACCCACCTACCCACCAGGCTACCCAGCAGGCTGCCCACCTACCCACCGCTGCTACCCACTTACCCACCGCTGCTGCCCACCTACCCACCACTGCTGCCCACCTACCCACCAGGCTACCCACCTACCCACCAGGCTACCCAGCAGGCTGCCCACCTACCCACCGCTGCTGCCCACCTACCCACCGCTGCTGCCCACCTACCCACCACTGCTGCCCACCTACCCACCACGGCTACCCAGCAGGCTGCCCACCTACCCACCACTGCTGCCCACCTACCCACCACTGCTGCCCACCTACCCACCACTGCTGCCCACCTACCCACCAGGCTACCCAGCAGGCTGCCCACCTACCCACCAGGCTACCCAGCAGGCTGCCCACCTACCCACCACTGCTGTCCACCTACCCACCACTGCTACCCAGCAGGCTGCCCACCTACCCACCACTGCTGCCCACCTACCCACCACTGCTGCCCACCTACCCACCACTGCTACCCAGCAGGCTACCCACCTACCCACTAGGCAATCAGGCTGCTCACCCTTCACCACCTACCCACCAGGCTATCAGCTTGACAACACTCAAATCTGCTACCGACATTGTGTATTTTGTGGTCAGATTAACTACCGTCATTGTGTATTTTGTGGTCAGTTTAACTACCGATATTGTGTATTTTGTGGTGAAATCTGGTGCTGACATTGTGTATGTTCTGGTCACATCTACCGCAAGATTGAATGATTTTTTTCTGGTCAAATCTGCCGACATGATTGAATGTATTTTCTTGTGAAATCTGCTCACATAACGTGTAATGTCTGGTGAAATTTTCTCGCATTACGTGTATTTTATGTTGAAAGCTTCTGACATTTTGTGTATTTTCTGGAGAAAAGCTGCGCAATGATGTGAATTTTCTGAAGAAACCCAACTCACCAGACACATTAGCACCCTCTATGCTGCTATATGGTATATGATATATGCTATATGTGTCTGGGAACGTGAAGAATCACTCGCGTCCCCAGCCTGTCAGCTCCTGTCACCGAAACAGGAAGTGGCTGCCGGCGGGGCCAGGAGGATCGGAGGGAGATGGCAAGGGCACAGGACAGCTGCAGCGGGCTATTGGAAGCCCCAGGTGAGTAAAACTCATTTTTTTTGTTTGACTTAAGTGTCCCTTTAAGTTTTTCTTTCAGGTACAACATTTTGGCCAAGGAAAATCATGTGTATGGTGCACATTCCTTATCAGGGCCGGGCCGAGGCATAGGCTGGAGAGGCTCCAGCCTCAGGGCGCAGTGTAGGAGGGGGCGCACAATTATATTCAGCTGTCATTCCTAATTGTGTATGAAGCACAAAGAAATAAGACAAGGGGATACATAGCAGTGACTGCAAGCCAGATAACAAGATATTAAGGTGTTGGGGAGGTTGTGGGCCTTGTGGCCCTCTTAGTTTAATAGCAATCAGTGTGTGACAGCTGCGGTGGGAGGGATGGTGGGGCGCACTTTGGTGTCTCAGCCTTGGGTGCTGGAGGACCTTGTCCCAGCTCTGTTCCTTATTGAATGCAAAGCCATCCCCCCAAAAGAGTTTGCTGTTTTAGCATCAACATTCCACCCTCAGATTACTTCCACAGAAACACAGCAACCTATTCTGAGTTCTCTGGTTCTTCAACAGGATGTGAGTAGTCTCAGTGATGTGAAAAGGATGGTTGCAGCGTGCTTTCTACTGTGTTTGGCTGAACTAACTACTATGGAAGCTCAGGAACACCCCCTCCTGCCCCAGCCAATTGTCTTTTCCCTCTATGTTCCACTGTTCTGTCAGCCCCATTTACTCCTCCCAGTCTCCTTGAGATGTCATCTCCTAGCGTTTTCACTAGTAGCAAGGCCAAGCAGCTGTCAGGTGAGGAGAGACTTTGTTGTCAAAACAATAGTAAATTTCTCATCTTTATATGGGGTCTTGGTGCTTAGTGAGTCCACATATTTACTTCACAGAAATACTGTCCCTCTATGGTGACTACTGTCCATCAGGTCTGGTTTGTTCATCAAAGCACCACGCTAGTTTCTACAAAATCTCTTAAACATATCACCTTCAAATATTTTCTAATCAAACAGATCAGATTGATGTCAACAACAATCAGCAAGCCCAGAAAAAAAGACAATTGTTGTATCCACAGAAAAGGTAGGTTTTCCATTCCATTTGGCCTTGTTAATTGACCACATGTTGGGTAGTTGAGAACATCGGTGGAATGATAAAGAATATTTGGTCACATTTCGGAGATAAGACCCTACTCACCTCAGGGTCTTTTTCCAACTCCAGTCCTGCTTCTATTAGATTGCGCTCAAACTCCTCTCGTTGATCTTTCCTTTCCTGTTCCAAAGCATCCTGGTGGCTCATCTCCACCACCACCACCTCATGAGGGTGACACGATGAGTTCCCATTCCTCGAGTGGTGGTGGTCCTGCTTCTGTGGCTTCTGGTGATTAGGTGGTTGGAGTTTCTGTGGCTGGTTGTTTAATTCCCCGGGAAGAGGCTGTTCTGGTGGCGTTTTGCCAACCTCCTCTGGTGTTACAGAGTTCCCATTAGAAACAATAACTGCCGGAGGTCTGTTGTTGGAGGGGGAGTCATGGTGGTGGGCAGCGCGATGTCGGTAGTGGTAGGTAAGGACATAGTCCACTTTCCTCTTGCCATCCCCAAAATGCATGCTGCTCTCTTTAGCCGTCTCGTTTCCATCCACATAATTGTTAACAACCTGCAGAAGAAGAAGAAGAAGAAGAGGAAGGTATAATAATGAGTAAGCCTCTCGGGAGTGACACACACAAACAGAAAAGACATCCAGAACATTACCTGGGTGATTAAAAAGAAACCAATAAACAGAGTCCAAAACATACTTTACATTCCGAATAACATTAGAGCCAAGAGACGGAGGCGATAAAAGTATCCAGATAACATAAAAACACAAACATACTCTGGTAGCAAAAGATGGTGGAACTTTAACGTATTAGTATGTTTAGATTTATGTGCACTTCTTAAAGAGAACCCGAGGTGTGTTTAAAGAATTGTACCTGCATACAGAGGCTGAATCTGCCTATACAGCCCAGCCTCTGTTGCTATCCCAAACCCCCCTAAGGTCCCCCTGCACTCTGCAATCCCCCATAAATCACAGCCGTGCTGTGAGGCTGTGTTTACATCTGTAGTGTCAGTCTCGGCTGCTCCCCCGCCTCCTGCATAGCTCCGGTCCCTGCCCCCGTCCCTTACCTTCAATCAGCAGGGAGGGAAGGGATGCAGGCGGGGACCGGACTTCTGCAGGAGGCGGGGAGAGCAGCAGACTGACACTAGAGAGATAAACACAGCCAGCTCTGACAAGCTGTTTGTCAGCAGCGTGGCCGTGATTTATGAGGGATTGCAGAGTGCAGGGGGACCTTAGGGGGGTTTGGGATACCTACAGAGGCTGGACTGTATAGGCAGATCCAGCCTCTGTATGCAGATAACATTCTTCAAACCCACCTCGGGTTCTCTTTAAAAGCTGGATTGTCAGCCACAAAATCCAATTCCATTTACCCACTGCTCTGTGTTTGTGTAGTCTACATCCTGACTCTGCATTCCAATATAATCATAAATGTTTCTGCTGTAGTGAATCTTATCGCAAGAGTTTTCAGTAGTGGGGAGATGTGTGAGCTGCGAGGGGGCATTGGCTAGGAGTTTGGCTGCTGCATTCTGTATCAGTTGTAAGGGGCAAATGAGAGAGAACACAGAGATAGGGATGATCGCTGGATTCCGCGGAATTAAGATTTCCGCGATTCCGGCCGGAATTTGGTGATTCCGGTTCCGATGCGACGCTATGGCGGAATTTCCGTGGAAAAATGTGGAATTCCGCGGAATGCAATATTTTTTTTGCCACCAAACGGATTTCTGCTTGACAGACTTACAAATTCCACCCAAACTTTCCATCCCTCTTCCTCCCTCCTCCTGTTTTGTCTTGTCTTCCAGTAGAAGGGTGTATTGAAGTGTGTAGTGTTGGTGGTATAATGGTGAGGATAGCTGCCTTCAAAGCGATAGGCCTGGGTTCGATTCCTGGCCAATGTATGTGAGTTGGCTTTTGACATCCTACAAATCCCTAAGCAAGCTCATTTTTCTCTTGGGTATATCACAATGGTACATGCTAGCCGGGCTTCAGCATGTAGTGTTGGTGGTGGTATAGCGGTGAGGAGAGCTGCCTTCCAAGCACTAGACCTGGGTTCAATTCCTGGCCAAAATATGTGAGCTGGCTTTTGACATCCTACAAATCCCTGGAAGACAAGACAAGACAGGAGGAGGAAAAAGGACCAGGGGAACAGGTGCTATGGATAGTGTAATGGTTAAGGGCTCTGCCTCTGACACAGGAGACCTGGGTTCAAATCTAGGCTCTGCCTGTTCAGTAAGCCAGCACCTATTTCAGTACGGAGTTTCTTGGGCAAGTCTCCTTAACCCTGCTACTGCCTACTGAGTGCGCTCTAGTGGCTGCCTCGCAAGCGCTTTGAGTCCGACAGGTGAAAGGCGCTATACAAATACTGCCATTATTATTATTATTATTATTTAGCATAAACAAGGTTTCATTTGCGATTACTTTAATTTTTCTGCTGGAATGCAGAATTCCGTGGAATTTCGCAAAATTCCGGCGGAAATGTCATAGCGACGGAATTTAGCGCTGGCGGAATCCGCGAATTCCGGCCGAACCGAATTTGCTCTTTCCGATCATCCCTGCTGAGAGCCCAATATAGTGCAGTATGTACTGGATTGATGTGAGTGATGAGAGGCCAGTATGTAAAGTTATACTCACAAACATGGGTTACCACTAAAGCAACCACTGCAGATGCAGGTGGGGAGATTAGACCTGTTCCCACTCAGGATTAAAGGGACTCCGAGCTCACAATAAAAAAGAAAGTTGAACTCACCTGGGGCTTTCTCCAGCCCAGTGCTGGTCGGGAGGTCCCACGACGGCGTCCTGGCTCCTCTCCAACACCCCGATCCGGAATGGCTGACAGGCCGCAGCCCGGGCGACACTCTCCCGAGTGTCGGGCTGCTCCTTCCGCGTATGACGCGGATGACGTCACACGCCGGCCGCCTCGCGTCATTACGGCGGCCGGCGTGAAAGTACTGCGCATGCGCGATTAAAGCGCGCATGCGCAGTACTTTCACGCCGGCCGCCGTGATGACGCGAGGCGGCCGGCGTGTGACGTCATCCGCGTCATACGCGGAAGGAGCAGCCCGACACTCGGGAGAGTGTCGCCCGGGCTGCGGCCTGTCAGCCATTCCGGATCGGGGTGTTGGAGAGGAGCCAGGACGCCGTCGTGGGACCTCCCGACCAGCACTGGGCTGGAGAAAGCCCCAGGTGAGTTCAACTTTCTTTTTTATTGTGAGCTCGGAGTCCCTTTAAGAAGTCGTTCTCTGTAGATCTGGAAACAAGGGGTTAGCACCCTTCCACATGGGTGGACTCAAACAATGTGGAAATGAACAGAGGCGCCAAACGGATAAAAGTAGCTAAAAGTTTAAAAAAAAAATCAGGGCAGGCAATGGTGGACTTATCTCCTCCAAGCAGCCACAAAAACAGGTTGATAATATATCAACAAGCAAATGTCTTTATATATAAACACAAAAGGGTCAAAGCAACGTATTTCGCAGGTGTGGCCCCGCTTCATCAGGCAATAGGGGATGGAGCATACAGCAACAAGTGTCTTTGACTCAGCCTAGCGCCTTTGTCATAGTTGTAAGGTGCGCAGAACCTTATCTAGGGATCCGACGATTGTAGTAGTGCTGCACACTGAATAGGGACTGTCTACAAATCTTTGTCTACAAAACTTTCTATGATTCATTATCAGTGGCTGAGCAGATGCAGTCATTAGAACAATTGTGCAAAGACCAGAAAGCTTTTTCTCTCCATGCCCTCAGTTTTCAGTCTCTCAGGGACAGGGAAAATAAATTTCTTTCCCCACAGGGCCCCCTTCGGCTTCTGGCCCCCCCTGTGGCAGCATCCCTTGCAGGGTCTATTGTTACGCCCCTGTTTCTGATGCTGAACCAGAAAAATTACCATAAAAGTGGGTATCCTGAATAATGGACTGCATTTTACTATATGTCACTACGTAGTACGCAGAACTAGGGTTGCTCGTAATGAGCAAACTACGATTATGTTTAATTACGTGTCATTTTCCGCAATTACGCGTAGCAGAATTACGTATTTTTGACCAGCTTTCACCTACGGTTATCAAACGTAATTACGCATAAAATTCCAAAATGACGCGTATTCTGAACGTGGTTGTATACGGACGCTTATGTCAGGATGCAGAAAATTGTCCACAATTATTAACAGTACATCCGTACTATCATGTGAAGTATGCGTAACAGCCGTAAATATGCATAGTGTTAGATTTTACGCGTACATTTGTAAGCGTAATTTGCAAACTTTGCATTACAATTACGATGCGTAATTACATTTGGGCGTAGTTTCTGCACCTTCAAATGAATTTGAATTATTT
Source organism: Hyperolius riggenbachi (assembly GCF_040937935.1). Lineage (NCBI taxonomy): Eukaryota > Metazoa > Chordata > Amphibia > Anura > Hyperoliidae > Hyperolius > Hyperolius riggenbachi. The sequence goes on along the minus strand of NC_090648.1, from coordinate 484,205,839 downwards.
TTTTAGTACCATTAAATTACAACAACCGATATCCCTCGTTGATAGCAGAAGATTGGAAGAAAGTAGCGGTCAGAAACAGCACACGTTGTTATTGTCATTGTAAGTAGTGCAGGGACATAATCAGTTTAAACATGTCTGTGTAACCAGAGAACTTGGGTCTAGCCCAATCTAACAAAACTGATAAGATCTCTCCGGTCCAGATAGGCAGTCTTGTGTGTTGTGCACATCATTAGCAATGACTCTGAGAGGGTTTATTAAATGACAAGGAAACTTAATGAATAAGCCAAGAATGATCCGGAGCATTCACTACGTGCTGACAGATTAATCTGTCAATGGACGCGGCGGACGAGGTCATATTTCAAAGCGGTCTCATCCATCCATAACTTAAAGTAAGCCTTGTTGCAGGGCACAACAATACAGTTTTCAAAGTTTGTATGATCTGCCCTGAAGCGTGATCAGCTGCACGCCTTTATTTTGTCTCTGTGATGTCCCATTCCTTACATATGCCCACTTCCTGCCAGTAAAATCAATACACAGGAAGTGGGAATCATTGAGGAATGGGACTTTAACTAGTTCCCCGCCCGCGTACAGTATATCTACGCTCCTTTGGACTTCACTTCCCCGCCCGGAGCGTAGATATACGTACCCCCGCCGCTACCGCCGCTGTCCGCTCTCCCGCTCGCACTCCCGCGATCGTGCACGCCGCTGCCCGCTCGCCCGGAGATCAATGAACGGGAAAATACATTCCCGTTCGTTGATCTCTGCCCCCGCAATGATCTGCTGCTTTCGCTAAGCAGCGCGATCACTGTGAAAAAGAAAAAAAAATCCCAGCCTCTTTGTACTTCCTCCAAGCTTCCGGAAGGACGCTTGGAGGTCGCATTAAACTGTTGCCATCTTGTGGCCAAATAGTAAACTACACCCTAAACTATTTTTCACACACACATACATTACTTATACACAAAAAATTAACTCTTTACCTCCCACACTCCCCATTTTTTTTTTTGTAATTAAAAAAAAAAAAAAAATTTACAATAAAAAAAAATACATAAATAGTTACCTTAGGGACTGAACTTTTTAAATATTTATATCAGGAGGGTACAACACTGTTATTTTTTAAACTATGGGCTTGTAATTAGGGATGGACGCAAAACTGAAAAAAATGCACCTTTATTTCCAAATAAAATATTGGCGCCAAACATTGTGATAGGGACATAATTTAAATGGTTTTATAACCGGGACAAAATGGCAAATACATTTCAGGGGTTTTAATTACAGTAGCATGCATTATTTAAAAAACTATAATGGCCGAAAACTGAAAAATTATGTTTTTTTTTCCCATATGTTTTCCTATTTTCCCATTAAAACACATTTAGAATAAAATTATTCTTGGCATAATGTCCCACCTAAAGAAAGCCTAATTGGTGGCGAAAAAAACAAGATATAGTTCATTTAATTGCGATAAGTAATGATAAAGTTATAGGCGAATGAATGTAAGGAGCGCTGAAAGGAGAAAATTGCTCGGATGCTGAAGGGGTAAAACCCCTCAGTTGGGAAGTGGTTAAGATGACAAATTAAAGTTATGTAGCTAATCATGTTTTCAGCGGTGAACATACAAATATGCTTAAAGCAAACCTGAAAGAAAGAAACTGCCTTGAGGCTTGATACTTACCTTAGTAGAAGGAGGCTCTGGATAGTCTAGTTCCTGCATTCGGCCCATCGTTCCAGTGCTGTCCTCTGGGATAGCTATTTGACCCACTGGGTCACAGTGCTGGAATGACGCGCTGTTCGGAGGTATCAAGCCTGTAGGGAGTTTTCTTAGGTACATGTAGCTCTAATCCTACTAAGAAATTGTCTAAAGTCCCATTCTGTTTTCCTGTAGTGCAAGTGTTAACAAGAGTTGCTATCTATGCAAATGAGGCTGTGGGACACCTTATGGAAGTTGATCACAGCCCAATGTCCTGAAAAGTCAATAGAAGGTAAAATACTTTTATCTGGTTTAGGAAACAATGCTGATAAGAATCAACATCCCTGAGGGTGGCGGAAGGCCAAAACTGGTTGGGTTGAGAGTGGGCAATCGTTGTCTTAGCACTTTATACCTCTTTTTGTGGATGGTGTGGGGTCCTAATTGCATTAGGGCCTGGATGTGAGTACCCTACTTAATTTTATGTATGCTACAACAATTTATTATTAAAGAATTATTTATATTTGCAGGTAGTCCCCGGTTAACAAATGAGATAGGGACTGTAGGTTCGTTCTTAACCTAAATCTGTTCTTAAGTCAGAACATTGTGCCATCTCTGTCCCCTGTACCTCCTCTGTGCCCCTCTGTGCCTCCAGTGTCCCCCTCTGTGTCACCTCTGCCCTTTGTACCTGTTTATACAAGTTTAAAAGGCATTTTTTCTGTGATTTTTTTTTTACATCGATTTTCTCAAAAACTACAAGTCCAATTTGTAAAAAAAAATGTTTGACTTGTTCCCATGGAAACAGAGAATCCATGTGTGATGAACATTACGGAAAGTCATGCGTAATCGCCAAAGACTTTCGTAATGGTCCAGCCTCATTACTGTCAGTCCTGTGTAGATGTACCACAGATGTCTCTCCCCTATCTTCTGAATGAAAGCAAACCCCTCACCCACCTTCCCCCATGTCTTGCATTAGGTACAGAGAGGAATGTCACACGTGGCTGGACCTCCTGAGGAGATCATTTGCTGCCTACAGCTCATATCCAAAAACCAGGTAGAACCAGCATAGATAAGGGATTCCCTCTGAAATCTTAGAACCAAACAGAGAGAACTTTAGTGTATTTGTAATTCAAAATAGGCTTGTCACAGAAAGACAAAAAAAAAAAAAAAATTCTGATAAACCAGTTCTATCATCCACCCGAATTACAATTTTCTAACTGTTGGGGGTCAATCGGGAAACTGCTTTATTCAGCATGCGCAGACCGAATGCGGTGGACTAGGCATGTGTACCCTCATTTGATACAGGATCGCGGGCCGCTTGTGAATATAGCATTGGATTTGCGGTACGCCAATCTGGAGCGGAGTCAAGCAGATGATTAATAAATGTTACATTTTCTGCTCTGAGTCTGGGGGCTGCGACCTTGCTGACCAGGAGGTAACTCCGCCTTAACCCCACCTAGTTTGGAGGTAATCCAGCCCCAATTCTAAGATTGTATAAATCTGGGGCCAGCATTGCCCGCCTCGTCTTTCACCATTTCATCTGCTAAGGAAGAGCTTCTAGCATGCGTTCCTACAGAAGGACCGAACGCATACATTGTTCCAAGGACTCTTACCATTAATGCTTAACCACTTCACCACTGAGGGGTTTTACCCCCTGACCACCAGAGCAATTTTCACCTTTCAGCGCTCCTTCCATTCATTCGTCTATAACTTTATCATTACTTATCGCAATGACATGAACTATATCTTGTTTTTTCCGCCACCAATTAGGCTTTCTTTAGGTGGGACATTATGCCAAGAATTATTTTATTCTAAATGTGTTTTAATGGGAAAATAGGAAAAAATGTGGGAAACAATTATTATTTTTCAGTTTTCAGCCATTATAGTGTTTAAATAATGCATGCTACTGTAATTAAAACCCATGAAATGTATTTGCCCTTTTGTCCCGGTTATAAAACCGTTTAAATTATGTCCCTATCACAATGTTTGGCACCAATATTTTATTTGGAAATAAAGGTGCATTTTTTTCAGTTTTGCGTCCATCCCTAATTACAAGCCCATAGTTTATAAAGTAACAGTGTTGTACCCTCCTGACATAAATATTTAAAAAGTTCAGTCCCTAAGGTAACTATTTATGTATTTTTTTTATTGTACATTTTTTAATTTTTTTTTTAATTACAAAAAAAAAAATTGGGAGTGTGGGAGGTAATGAGTTATTTTTTTGTGTAAAAGTAATTTATTTGTATGTGAAAAATGTTTAGGGTGTAGTTTTACTATTTGGCCACAAGATGGCCACAGTAACTTTTTGTTTTAATGCGACCTCCAAGCGTCCTTCCGGACTCTTGGAGGAAGTACTAGGAGGCTGGGTAAGTGTGTTTTTTTTCACAATGATCGCGCTGCTCATCGGAGAGCAGCGGATCATTGCGGGGCTTAGATCAACGAACGGGAATGGATTTTCCCGTTCATTGATCTCCGGGCGAGCGGCGGGCGGCGTGTTTACGAGCGGGGGCGCGGGCAGCGGCGGGAGTGCGCAAAGTACGGATTTCTCCGTCCCTGGGGGTTAAAGGATGGAAAAAGGGACGGAGAAATCCGTACGGGCTCAGCCATAACTAAAGTAAGATCCTTCTAATTGTATCCTTTTTTATTTTTAGCTATGTGTCTATATGTTAATCTGTATAAATGTATGTAATGCAACTTTATTATTAAAACGTTTTAAAATCGTTATGGTTACGACCTGCTCTGAATATACACAAACGTATCTATTCTCCTGAAACCGCTACCCTGTGTTTAATAGAAGTGTACATTTATAACACATATGCTCAGATATTCAGATCTGACCCAGATTCCTGCATACTGCAAAGGGTTAACAGAGCGTTCTCGAAGTAGTAGCATAATTACAGTAGCAGGCTGTGTAACCCGCTTGGTGGCAGATCTTTGAATTGTATGTGTGTGGTGAAACCTTTGGCGTCCGAACGCTCCCTCCGCTAGTCGGTTCATCAACCTGCAAAGTCGGCTTCGTGATGAGCAAAATGACAGTGTGAGAGGATTTCTGACTCCGATCGATTGACCCGATCGCAGACCGGCCCTTGCGGTCTGTGACACCATGCCGTTCATATCGGTGAGTCGGGCATTCGTAAGTCGGGGACTACCTGTACATTATTATTATTATTATTTAGTATGTATATAGCGCCGACATATTACGCAGCGCTGTACAATGTATATATATATCTTGTCACTAACTGTCCCTCAAAGGAGCTCACAATCTAATCCCTATCATTGCCATATGTCTATATTATGTAGTGTAAGTACTGTAGTCTAGGGCCAATTTTAGGGGGAGCCAATTAACTTATCCGTATGTTTTTGGAATGTGGGAGGAAACCGGAGTGCCCGGAGGAAACCCACGCAGACACGGAGAGAACATAAAAACTCTTTGCAGATAGTGCCCTGGCTGGGATTTGAACCAGGGGCCCAGCGCTGCAAGGCGAGTGAGCTAACCACTACGCCACCGTGCTGCCCCACCACACATGAGAAAATCCCCTCATTTCCTGCACTCTTTCTGAGTAGTTATCCAAGGGACTCTTCTGTAAAGGATCAACATCCAAGATTCCATGTATGGAGAGGCAAATGGGGCGGATAGCACCACGGGTTTTGTGAGAATTCCTCTAGGCACATGCCTATTGTGCCTAATGGGAAATCCAGGCTTGACCACAAGGTTTAGTTTGGGATCTTAGCTATGTATTTTGCTCATAAAGGATATTGACGATGAGATTAAAATGACAGTCTCTGTATTTGAAGATGACACAAAGCATTGTCGTGTCATACACTTATATTGGGTGAATCCAGGTCATAAAAAGAACTGGGTGACTTTGTAGATCAGAACAACAATTAACTTCTAATGCCAGTCTGCAGCACATAAAGCTAGCAAAACTGTACATGTATTAGAAGAGGTACAAATGCCAGGGATAGAGATACGAGTCTGCCACTTTGGAGCGCTTATTCCTATATTATGATACTAGAAAGGGTTGAACGTGTGTTTTTCTCCAACTGAATTAACAACTACATAACTGTGTAATTATAGTGGAACTCTGTCTCTGAGACAGTATAATAGCATATTTTCCTCCAGTGATGTATGCATTGAAAAATCACTGTCTCTCAGAGGGGCTCACAATCTAATCCCTACCATAGTCATATGTCTATGTGTGTATCGTGTAGTGCATTTATCGTGGTCCAGAGACAATTGAGGGGAAGCCAATTAATTTAACTGTATGTTTTTGGGATGTGGGAGTAAACCGGAGTGTCCGAAGGAAACCCACACAGACACAGGGAGAACATACAAGAAGTTTTGAATCCGGATGATACATGCAGATAGCCTTGCTGTGTGTGTGTTGTGCATCCTTACCTGTCCTATGGGAGGCTATGAGAGCTTGTCCGTGGCATCCTGCTGGCTCCTGTGTATGTGAGGAAGTGATGGCAGCAGAGTTGTTGTATAATTACAAGCTTTGAATGCCAGGGCCGCGTACATTTGAATTAGCCGCTTGTTGAATTGGGCGCGATTATCGTGCTTGTTATGTAGCGGCTATAGCCGCTATATGTATCGGTTATGTGCTGTAATGGAGAAAGGAGCCTGAGCAGCAGCCGCAGGGAGGGCAGCCGACCTCTCCCTTCCTATATTGCGGCTATATGTGTATATTTAGCGTCGGAAACATTAATAGGTTATCTCGCTGTAATGGAGGGGGTGAGCCACAGAGAGGGCAGCCCGATCTCTCCCTCCCCTTCTCTCCCCGCGCCGCCCTCCCTGCTCCGTTCTAGGACTCCCAGTAATGCGCACCGACACAGGGAAGCGAAGTAAATACCTACCTCACCTCCAATTGCCGCTCACTCGCCGCCGGTCTGCTCCTCTCTGCATAGCCGCTGCTGTGTACAGCGGCTATGCAGAGAGGAGCAGACCGGCGGCGAGTGAGCGGCAATTGGAGGTGAGGTAGGTATTTACTTCGCTTCCCTGTGTCGGTGCGCATTACTGGGAGTCCTAGAACGGAGCAGGGAGGGCGGCGCGGGGAGAGAAGGGGAGGGAGAGATCGGGCTGCCCTCTCTGTGGCTCACCCCCTCCATTACAGCGAGATAACCTATTAATGTTTCCGACGCTAAATATACACATATAGCCGCAATATAGGAAGGGAGAGGTCGGCTGCCCTCCCTGCGGCCCCTCCCCCTCTATTACGATGGTGCACCTACCTATCTATATACCTCACATGCCGACTCTGCTGAGGAAACGGGCAATATCAGGAGACAATCCCTACATCTGTCCCGCAGGCTTTGATGATAATGTACAGGACAGCAGTGTCTACAAGCCTGCATATACAGTAGATCTGTATATATTATATGGAAAAGTAATGTATACAGGTCTGTGTTCACGTTGTATATCTGAGTGATGAGAACATAATTATACACGGGATATTCGTGTAGGGTTAAATGTAAATATATATCAATGTGAATCATGCAGGAAGATCAGAGATGATTAAAAGATCACACTTTTACAAACCCCTATATAAGTTCTGGATCCTGTATGTTGCTGTATTCCACCGGTGTCTGACTATTGGACGGTATCAGACATTCATTCTAAGAACTACTGCATGTTATTAAACTCGGATTCTCAGCCATAAAATGCAATTGTATACACTGATGTTTATTTATTTAGCCCCCCCCCCCCCCCTTTAGTCTTTACAGGCTAACTAATTAACAGGCCTCTAATAGGGGTTGTAAATTCTGTCACAGGCCCCCTCTACATAACAATTTCCCCCTCCATGAATCCCACCATATAAAGTGCAGGGGTTTGCCTGGCCTTGTGGAGAGCTGAGAGCTGAGCTTAGCTGCTGAGAGCTTCCGTGAGCACATTAACTCGCTACATTTTATGTTGATTTCAATACAAACCTGTTTTCAAAAGCCACACAGTTGCTTTGTAGTTGTATATGCTGGTTATCTTATGGTAGTTTACATTAAAAAAACAAAAACAAATAGCCCATTAAGGCTTGTTTGCATAAAGCTTTGTGATGATCCTGAAGACAGCCGTTATCTTGTGATGTAAAAGTGACATGCTGCAATAAGGTGAGGGTACTCTGCTCTCACCCCTCTGTACACTGTGTGTGTTTTCCAGCCAGGGGATAATCAGGGCTTCTACCTACAGAGTCGGGATTATATAGCGGCAGAGGAAAGGCAGAATACTGCAAAAAGGAATGTGGATAGTGCTGGAGGAAGAACGTTGAATAGTGTCCTGTACATTAATTATATACTGTATATAGTGTGCTTTATAATTGCCGGTAATGAATGATTTAGAATTAAAGTTAATAATTAAGGATTTGCCACTAAGGATTTTGTAGTGTACCACATGGGGAAGCAATAAGTGGCCACCATAAATAGTGTGCTATATTTTTACAATGTTACCAGTTGTGTACAATCACCTGTAATTAAATGTAATATGTTTGCTGCAGGTGTCACTTGGCATACTTTGTCCAAAGCAGTGTAACAGTGTAACTTATGAGCAAGCAGCAGTATGGTATGCATAATGTATGCACAATAAATAGGATGCTGTAGTTCCATCCCATATATTTGCCGCAATAGTGGGAATTTATGGCTATTTAAGGATCTTGTAATGTGGATGATGATCAGTAACAATTGCCGGTAATTAAGGATTTCAGGGTTCTAGTCTAGTCGCTAATGAAATACTTGTGCTGTGTGTTCAGTGACTATTCTTGGCACTAATTAAGGATTGTGAAATGTGAAATATGGGTATGCCGTATATGCTTAAAGCAGTAACTATAAATAGTGCGCAGTGTATATTGTTCAGAAATTATTTCCAATATTTCCAATAATTAATAGCGGTTATACGAATAACTGGAATAGTATTATAGGAATGGCTGGAATAGTATTATAATAATGGCAGGAATAGTATTATAGGAATGGCAGGAATAGTAAGTGATATATACTTGTGTGTTGTAACAGTGGGCATTAGAAATAGAGGTGGATACTAGCGGTTAGGACAATAATATCTGTTATTACTGTGCTTTTGGTAATAGAGAAGATTAATAATGGTTATCACAATGTTGTAAGGGAAAAGTTAGCCAGACAGTCAATTTAGTGTGCTTTTAAAATTAGAGGAGAATAATAGCGGTTACAGCAGGCACCAAAAGGCTGGCTGGTTCAAGCGGAGTGAGTTCGGTGGGCTGCTGATAGCCGAGCCCGTCAGGGTCTAGCTATCACTCCTGCTTGAAGTTGTAGCTAATAGTAAACACATAAGTGATATACACACTACATAATGTGCTTAACGAGCTGCAAGCAGGAGTGATAGCGGACACTACGGCTCAGCTATCAGCAGCCCTCCGAGGCTCAGCTTGAACCAGCCAGCCTTTGAACTGTTGTTTAACCTGAAGTGCAGGGCTGAGCTTTTGTGTTCCCCAGGCAGCTAATTGGAGTGGGCTGGTGCATAGCATTGTTATTTTACGATTATTATATAGCCGCTTGCATAATAGCTATACATCCTTATGATAGTGGAGAATAGCATCAGCCGCATAATAGTCACTACTTATAGCCGCTTTCTTTATATAGCTGTTTTTTTTAGTCTGATGACAGCGGAGAATATAGCCGCTAAATGCCCTGCTGCAGGAGAGAAGTTCCTTTGAGTTTGAGCGGCATACGCACAGCATAGCCGTTTACTGCGCCCATATCATGCAGTCTGCGCCATGAGAGAGAGATGTAGCCGATAAATACATTGGCGGAATAGCGGCGCCCATTTCAACTTGCGCTTCAATTAACTGCTCCGGCCAGGGCCACCCTGTCACCTCGTGTAACTTTACTTGTACTGTACATGGAAGTGACAGAACCACACAACTATTTACAAGTTATTATGGTTGGATCATGGTGCAGCTTGTAGTTAGAAGGTGCTAACAGCATTTCCTCACAAGAGAGCTGTCACTCGTAGGTCTGTTTATTAATTACACAGAAGTGTGATTTACGAAGCTGCAAATGTATCCTGTCCATCAGCAACCGCAAGAGGCCATGATGCGTAGAAACCACTGATCATGTGACCCCTGACCAATGAGACAACCAGGCCAAGAAAACAAAACCTCAGTAAAAAAAGAAAAAAAAAAAACACAGGTTTTTGAAAGTATGTTAACCCCTTGAGGACAAGAGGGTTATACGCCCCCTAGTGACCAGGCCCTTTTTTACAAGTCAGCACTGCGCAGCTTTCACAGTTTATTGCTTGGTCATACAACTTAGCACCCAAATGAATTTTACCCCCTTTACTTCTCACCAGAGCTGCTCAAATCCAGAACCGGGAGACATCCGGATAGTACTATCCGGATATCTCCCAGTTACCTGTGGGCGGGAGTCAATCTTACCTGTCTGACTTCTTCTTCGGTCCGTCCCTCGGCACCTCCCACGATGCGGTCCAAGCAGCGGTCACGTGATTACAAACACTTCCTCCTTCCGGGTTGAAGAAGGAAGTGTTTGTAATCACGTGACGCGCGTGTGGTGCGCATTGTGGGAGGCGCTGAGGGACGGACGAAGAAGAACAGCTAAGATTGACCCCCGCCCACCCCGCAAAGGTAACTGGGAGATATCCGGATAGCAACTATCCAGATGTCACCCGGTTCCGGATTTGAGCAGCACTACTTCTCACTAATAGAGCTTTCTTTTGCTGCTATTTGATTGCTGCTGCAATTTTTTAGTTTTTCTTTAAATAAATGAAAAAGTTGCATTTTTTTAAATATATTTTTTCTTATTTCCCCCTTCCCCTTTAATTTGGCCCTAGACTACGTTACACACACAACATTATACATACATAGACATACGACTATGGTAGGGATCAGGTTGTGAGCCCCTCTGAGGGAAAGTTCAGTGACAAGGCAATTCTTTGTACAGCTCTGCACAAGATCGCAGTGCTATATAAATGGTTTATTTATATATATATATATATATATATATATATATATGTAAAGAACAGCCTGCCAGCGCCGGTTGTGGGCTGGCAGGCTGATCACTGCGGCCTGCTTTGTTTACAGACGGGAGCTCGTGCAGCTGCCGTCTAATCTCACTCCGCACAAGATGACGCCATATGGCGACGTGGAGGAACAATGGAGCCACTCTGCGGCTGCCAATCTACGTTAGGCGCTCACAGAGTGGTTAAAGAGGCCCTGTAGTGACATATTGTAGAATGCAGAAAATTATTCATGATACCCACTTTTCATATTAATTATCCTGGATTCAACATTAGAAACACTTCCTACAGCTATATATTGTTGTATACTGATATGTAGCCTCGTCCTCCCAGTGATGTCACACCCTAGGCTGTTTAGTTATGTGGAATTCTACTCCCACAGCATTCTGGGAGATCAGGTATATTTTGTACTGGCTTCAGGATTCTCAGAAACATTCTGCAGAGATCACCTGACAGGACTAAAGATGTCACCACTTTGACACATTTGAGAATGTAAATCAGGGTGAAAGATTTTACAATGGGGAAAAACGATTATAGATCAATATTGTAAAAAAAAATAAAAATAAGCAGTTGTATTCATTATGTTATTTTTCACTGCAGTTGTTCTTCAATAAAATCCAGGTCTATTTTCCAGTTGTTGTTGCTGATTAATCTCAGAATGCTGCCTCTGCCATTCTCACTCTTTGTTTACCCAACTAACCAGTGGCATAGCTAGAGATCATTGGGTCCCATAGCCAGGGGCGTTGCTAGGATCCTAAGAGATCCAGGGCACTTTTAGGCCAACTGAAAAATGGGCGGGACTACGCACCAGAATGTGGGTGTGGCCATGGGTGGAGCCAAATGTACGTGAACTTAACAGCGGTCTAAGTAGGCCTGCTCGGCAAAATGTTGGATAAAGCCCCCCATCTACATTAATACAATAAATAAATGCAACATATCACATAAATAAGCAGTGTCACTTAAACATAACTTGGTAGAATTAACAGGCTTCTGTGCTGGCTGGTCCGGCTTTCTGCTAGGCAGGCTGGCCTGCTGCCAGGTTATCTGGAAGTTCCCCCATAGCATTGCCGGACCTTCTTGTGGACCCCTTCCCATGCTCCCACAGGCCTCCCAATGAGGCACCGCAACTCCCAGCATGCCCCCATAGAAGAACTACAGTTCCCTGCATGCCCCCATAAGGGCGCCACAGCACCAAACATGCCCCCATAGAGGCTCCACGGCTTTGACTCTGCCTGGGCGACATTCAGGGCACCCCAGAATAGATCCGTGGCACGTGCCACTGATCTTTGATGATAATGACGCCCCTGCCCATAGCAAAACTTTCATGGGGCCCTCAGATGTAGGCACTCTTAAGCAATGCCCCCTGCCCCTACCCTATGGATATGAGTTACTTGGGAAATTTACATTCTCATGCAGTCAACATGGGCACTGAGACAAAGTCAGAGGGTGGAGAAACACAAGAAAGTTATTGGTGAATATATTAAGTACCACCTAGGCCCCTTATGCTCCAGGGCCCCATAGCAGATGCTATGACTATTGCTACATCCCTGCAACTAACCTTAATTGGGAGCCAGGAGCCCTGGCACTAGCATAACAACATTTCTTACCAACAGGGCTTCTCATTGGTCTACTGGTATATTGGTCTAAGTCAGTGATGGCTAACCTTGGCACTCCAGCTGTGGTGGAACTACAAGTCCCATGAGGCATTGCAATTAATTGATAAGAAAAAAAAAGTTTATAGTCAGATTAATACATTTTTCAGAAGAAAAATACATATATTTACACAGATCTATAAATGAGTAATAAAGAGGGACAGAGGGTTTTGGTTCCCATCAGAGGGACAGTTGGGAGCTATGATTTACGGTACCTATGTGATATAAGCCTAAAGCTGAGTATACACTTGAGATTATAGTCGCACGGCAGATATTGAGACATGATCCCTCAGGTGACAGTTTATGGTTGAGGCTGTACAGACATGTTGCTAGCCTATAGACTAGCAAGGCCTTATGTTACTATGGAGAGGGAGGAAGCTGTGGGACGATATACATAGAACAACAGAGGGGTAAGGGGGAGGACAGCAGCGTCAGGCATTCTCTCAATGGCGTAACAACAATTCATGGGGCCCTCCCAGCAAAACTATGATGCCCCCCCCCCCCATGTTCACACCCTTTCCCTTGCCTACCCCTTGGTGACCCTCACAGCCTTGGGGCCCATCTCACAAGGGTCATAAAACAAGTGTGGCCATCATGATCTTCACACCCGTAACAAGTGTAGCCACAAAACACCTGATCTGAGTATAGTCTTCTGTATTGGAAGAAGGGAAGGTTAGTAGTTAGGGGCCCCCCACCTCTGGGCCCCCTTGCAATCGCAGGGGCTACTCCCTTATAGTTAGGCCTCTGCATGCACTGGAGGGGGCCAGACAGACAGCCTGTACACTAACTGTTCAAAAACTGCGTCCTAAAATGATCAAGAGCTATCATTTTTGGGAATCCAAAGTTTAAAGTCTTTTACGAGGCATTACAGAACAAGGCCAAAATACAAGCATGATCATCATGGTTTAGGGGAAGGATACAGAAAGCTGTCTCAGAGATTTCAGCTGTCTGTTTCCACAGTTAGGAACATATCGAGGAAATGGAAGACCACAAGCTCAGTTGAAGTTAAGGCTCGAAGTGGCAGACCAAGAAAAATCTTGGAAAGACAGAAGCGACGAATGGTGGGAACAGTCAGTCAACCCACAGACCAGCACCGAAGACCTACATCATCATCTTGCTGCATATGGAGTGACTGTGCATCGTTCAAACATTCGGCTGTATGCAGAGGAAGCCTGTTCTCTACCCACAGCACAAACAGAGCCGCTTGAGGTATGCTAAAGCACATTTGGACAAGCCAGCTTCATTTTGGAATAAAGGGATCAAGTGCTATCATTTTTGGGAAACCAATGTTTAAAGTCTTTACGAGGCATTACAGAACAAGGCCAAAATACAAGCATGACTTTAACCCTCCTGTGAATGATGTCAGGTTGGAGCGGTCTTATGTTGCATGGTGTAATGTATGCAGCTGTTATAGCTGTGACTGGAAGCTTCTGCTCAGTGACCAGAGTTCAGGGAAACCCTGCTGGCCTATTAAAGCGTCCAAGGGGCTTCCTAACAAATGGACCGAAGCAAAATGAAAACACAAATAAAGGAGCGGCGGAGAGACCAAATGGTGCAGTATGTTATCATAGGGGAAATGAGAATAAATGTCTCAAGCTAGGGATGGTCAGGAATGACCATTTACGATTCCGCAGAAATTCCAATTTTGTCAATGCCAATTTCCGTTTTTTCAGAGAATACAAAAATGACAAAAAAAAAATTAAAAAAATTGGAAAAAATCAGAAAAACAGAAAATTAGTCTTGTTATTGGTCTAATATTACTGAACTAGCCGCCCCGCGTCGTAGCATACGCCGCATCTTCTATCTATCTAATAGAGTACGTGCCTCAACCTTGAAGCAAGAAGAATAAAGGTGGGTACACACATCAGATAAAAGTCTTTGGAAAAATGAAAGATCACAGACCAATTTTACCCCCTTCCATGTAGTATCAGAGCCACACCTACACAGTCTATTCTATTGAGCTGCACTCCCCATTAGATAGAAATATTTGCATGATGCTGCACACAAAGTTGCTGTACACATTCAAAAGATCATTATCTGCAAAAGATCCGTTCCTGCAAAAGATCAGTACCTACAAAATACATTCATAGTCTATATTTCCATGCGGATTATTGTGGACATTTTTCCGCATAAGGGCATAAGCATCCGCATACAATGAATTTTCGATGCTGGTCGAAAACACAAATATTTCTGAAGATTTTCGTGAAAATTCGCCAAAAAACGAAAACAGGATTTTCGATGCGAAAATGACTTAGGCGAAAATTCGCAAGGAACACTGCTACATGCTACATTAGCACTATCCAGGAGCGCCACAGGGAGGATTCCCAATGCCCCCTTTTTATACAACCGGAGGGACCGCTGGAACCACAGCGGCACCCCGGAGGGGGAGGCTAGGTGCCGCAGGCGACCCCCCCCCAAGCGTGGCCAGCGCCAGGGAGAGCCGTCTGCACCCACCTCCCAATATTAAAAACAGGCACTTACCGTAACGTCTATTGCGTTCTGCTACATGCGCATTAATTTTCTCATGGAAAGCATTTTTTGCAGTTTGTATCCTTTGGAGGCAGGTGGTGGATGGCTTGCTCCGGTGGTGTGAGCCCTGGAGTGAGTTGTCTGCACCTGTCCTCCCCCCCCCCCCCCCTCTGGAGTGCTGTATGTGAGCCAGCCCTGAGCTCTAAAGCTCGGGGTGACCCATGCTTCACTCCTTTCTCATGTGGTGCCCCCAAGTTAATGCGCATGTAGCAGAACGCAATGGACGTTAAGGTAAGTGCCTGTTTTTAATATTTTGAGGTGGGTGTGGACGGCTCTCCCCGACGCTGGCCACGCTTGGGGGGATCGCCTGGGCCTCCCCCTCCGGGGTGTCGCTGTGGTTCCCAGGCAGTGAGAGAGCCTGGGACCCTGTGGTCCCCCCGGTTGTATAAAAGGGGGGCATTGGGAATCCTCCCCGTGGCGCTCCTGGATAGTGCTAATGTAGCATGTAGCAGTGTTGCTTGCGAATTTTCGCCTCGAAAATCCCGTTTTCGTTTTTTGGCGAATTTTCACAAAAATCTTCTCTGAATGCGGGCGCTAATGCCCTTATGTGGAAAATGTCCGCAATCATACGCAAGTAATGCGAAAATGACTGGCCTTAGGCGAAAATTAACGTGAAAAAATTAGATGGAAAATTTGCCTGTCAAAACGAAATTAGGGGAAAATTCGGTAAAAATGTATCGAAACAAATTTTTGCATTTTCGCTCATCACTGGCATGTAGCAGGGCGACCGCTTTGCAGTATTGGTTTTTTGACCCTGCATAGTTTGGCATGCAAAAGCAAATGCATATTTGCATGAGCATTGCCTCATGAATAGCCAATTAGGCCAGATTTGCAAAGCCAGACTTGCTAGGGTAGGCCTCTTTTCCACGGACAGTTGATAGGCAGTAACATGCCTCTCAAACTCTTACAACTGCTCACTACTGCCTGGTAACAGCTTGTTGCTGCCTGGTAACTGCTTGCTGCTGCCTGGTATCTGCTTGCTGCTGCCTGGTAACTGCTTGCTGCTGCCTGGTAACTGCTTGCTGCTGCCTGGTAACTGCTTGCTGCTGCCTGGTGCCTGGTAACTGCTTGCTGCTGCCTGGTAACTGCTTGCTGCTGCCTGGTAACTGCTTGCTGCTGCCTGGTAACTGCTTGCTGAGCACACAGCTCAACAGTCCGTGGAAAAGAAGCCTAAAACTTGGTGATTGAGCACGCATACATTTTCTCATGCAAAGTACTTCTTCTTCTTGCTCGAAGGTTGAGGCACTTACTCTATTATATATATAGATTCTCTGATTGGTACAATGCTTCTGAGTTCTGCCATTGGGCTAAAATTACTGAGTTGTGGTAAATCTGATTTCCACGGAATTTCGATTTCCGTTTTTTGAGTACCAATCAGAAATGCTGATTTCCGATCAGAAATGTGGAAATCGGGATCAGAATGTGCATCCCAATGTCAAATGATACTCACAAATGTGGGTCACCCCAAAGGCAACCACTGTGTAGGCGGATGGGGATCACAGACTCGTCCCCACAAAGTCGCTTTCTGTAGTAGGAGGATATTGGAGAGATACATCCTTCCGTCAAGGATAGACAATTATAAAAATTGAGATTGATGATACAGAATCGCCAATTAGAATAAAAAGATTAAAACGTGTTTAAAAAGGAGGTAGTGGTGAACTTACCACCAAGAAGCAAGTATTGTCATTTCAATAAGCAGTTTTTGATTCCTCAGGGTAATTTGCGGAGCATCCGTTTGCCCCAACTATGAAAGCCTGATGCCTATAAAGCAAAAAGAGGTCCAACATTTGTTGTGATTTCCACCGGGCAGATGGTAAGTTATCTGCTTGATGAGAGAGAAGCTGGCGGAGTAAAACTCCTGACTACTGCGCACTGCTGATTATTACAACAGTTACTTTGTCCGACTCCCAATCTACTGCTGGGAACAGACGATGCAATTTCCCGTTCGATGGACGGGTAATCAGATGGGAAGTTACATCACGTGTGCATGTCCAAACTTCTCCTGATCAATAAAGGTAACGATTTTCCAATGATAAGTTCACAAAATCCATCCCTTTATCGATCAAGAACAGATAGGACAGGTCAGAAATAATTGTTCAATTCCTGTCAATCGAAACGAAAGTTGCATGGTGTGTTCCCAGCACACAATGGGGTTGATTCACTATACCGCGTTAACACACAGCACAGTCGCGCTATGCGTTTAATGCGCATTGTGACGCGCGCACATGTTTACGCGCGTAAAGGTTTGCGCTCGCGTGCTGACAAAGGTCTTTGCTTGTTAAAGCGGCAGTTAACACGTGAAGCCCGTTGTTAGCGAGCGAGCGCAAACCTTTACACGCGAAAACATGTGTGCGCGTCACATTGCGCGCTAAACGCATACTGCGCAATGTGCTAGCACGGTATAGTGAATCAGGCCCAATACCTTGAAAAATCTTTTTTTTTTATTTGCAAAGGCAATAGGCATAGTATATTTATCTGCCAATAAAAAACCCTTCCACCAAGCATATACTCTACAAGCATTGCAGACTGGTATCTACCAAAACAGCAAAACATCTGAAGGATCATTTAGCCATCGATGGCAAAAGTCCCTTCCATGCAGTTGCATAGCAATAAGGAATGCAGAGGTTGCAAATGCACTGTGGCCCTTGCACCAGAAGGGCCAACTAGGGACCCTCCTTCATCTATTTTCTAAGCTTTTCATAGGTGCTGTGCTGGTAATGAACACCTCTATACTTGTGTTGCATAGTGCCAATCCTTAACAAACTGTTTCCTTACTCTGATTACACCTCTCGATCACTGCAGTTGTCCTTGGTAGGATTTGGGGTTTCTTGGGGCCCCGTGTAAAACTTGCACTGGAGCCCCAAGCTCCTTAGTTACACCACTGCTTCAACATTGGTCAGAATTTCCAAGATAACACTAATCCAACACTTTGTAAAAAACAAAAACAAAAACTAAAAAAACACAATAAACTAATATGGTCAATAATGTCACATTCATCCAGCCAACCAGAAATCTATATTTATGACCCGTCTTAATTTATTTTGTGGCAAATGTTTGATAATCAGCCTTATACATCTGCGTAATAACATACATACAAGATGGTTGCTACATCCGTTCAGTTTATCTTCATGTGTTTCCAAAACACTCCCTCCCCTCCCTGTTCCCCTCCACTTACGGGAAGTCCTTGTAGGCTCTCTGACTCCATCTTTGAAATTGTATCCAAACTAGCCGACCTTCCTTCCCACCTGCCTCCAAACCAGAATCAGCAATGTCACTGGACAGGGAGTTCAGCCTGTGTCATCTTCTTGGTTTTACAAGTGACAGAGCCCGTGAAATGCGATCCATTGTCAGGTGAAACGAGATCCTGCCAGTTTCAGCTTGCTGCGGGCGCAGGTGGCAGTCGACAGGCGAGCGTTGGGCAGGATGTGCGCCTCAGTAACTGATCAGCAGCAGGCTTTTTTTCTCTTCTGCTCCGGATGAGTGTAAATCCGGGTGCTGTTCACTCATTGCCTTGGCACCTAATCTTCCCAGGTAGAGAGGTCTCCATAGAGACACTTAGAAGAAGAAGCAGCTCAGCTCCCGGGGGAACGAGGCCTGGGAATGGAGGCAATTTTACCTGTGAAGTGATTATTAAGCTAGAGGAAGGAGCCAGTTTCTCTAAGTCACCGAGGTTTTGTAACTCCACAACACAACAGAGATAAACACTGGAGAAATGCGTAATGATACGTTTACAGAAAACCAACTCGGTGTGGTAGTCTGTTCACACGCCAGTGTGACTTATTTCAGTACCGCATGCAATAATGGAAAATAGGAAGAGGAAACCTCTTATTTACAGACGGGCAACCCAAGCTGCAGTCCAAAGCATGCCTTAGACGGCTTGTGGCTTTACGGTTGAGACACATGAAGTTGAAGCGGTCTTTCAGTTTTGGTTGGAAAAGCCTTTCTGATGGTGGCCATTGAGTAGTCATGTGGTTTTTGAAAAGTTAGTGGCTCATATTAAAATCCTGTTGGAGCCCTGAAATTCTAAATGTAAACATCCACCTGACCCTCAAGGCTCAGGACCACAGCAAGATGGACATAAACCTCAGAAGATTCACCTATATCTGTCCAATGATAGCAACATTCCGAATAGGGCTTAACACCTGGACCAGGATTCTGGAAGTGGCTTGGGACAATCCCACAATTTCGCCAGCTACGGCTTGATAGGAGCCTTTTTCTGAAAAAATGTAGTGCAGCTAGCAATTTAGGTAACCCTGGTACTGCCTGTGTTCTCTTACAAGATGATTCAAGAGAAATACAGATGTCCTGGTATAGCAAATAAATCCATTCTCTTGCAAATTGATATGGTTCTAGACCTTATGTTATTCTTGCCTTTCTGCACCTTTGAGGCTAGATTCACAGTGGGACGTTGCGTTTTGATGCCACGTTAAAGTCGCACCGCAAGCTTACAACGCAACGCGCCCAAAAAGTGGCAACGCAGCGTTACCGTCGCATACAGCAGATACAGTAAAAAATACAGGCAATGAAAAGTATGCTTCCAAGTTATTACTGAGCATGTGCAAACAGTCCAACGCAGCTAATAACGTGTATAACGCACTGCATGCAGTACTTTTACTTAACGTGCAGCGTTAGGCACCAACGCAACGTGTGCACTGTGAACAGGGCATTGATTTTTCATTGCAGTGAGTTATTCTGCGTTAAATGCTGTTTTAACGCGCGACTTTAACGTCCCACTGTGAACTTAGCCTCAATCACTCTCAGCTGATACATAACCACTTCAAATGGCTCCATCTTCTCTGTCAGCAATGATCTGACTGGAATAACGACAGAGCAGTGAAGGAGATAACTAATTCTAAATTTAACGCTAAACCACGCCCACTTTCATTTTCATGAATTGCACTTTCTTCCGTTTTCCGTCAGCTGTAGATAACTTTGATGAATCCTGAAATCAACTTATCGAGTTCGGTATTTTACCGAGCTGTCGGTAATTGATTAGATAAGTCTTGGTGAATTGAGGCCTAAGTCTTCTTCACCACTGTCCTTTGGGAAAGTGTCATAGACATGAAATGGCTGTTGCCAAGCCTACCTACAGCACCAATAGATCCAACAAAGTTGGATAGTGTAGTGATTAAGGGCTCTGCCTCTGACACAGGAGACCTGGGTTCAAATCTCGGCTCTGCCTGTTCAGTAAGCCAGCACCTATTCAGTAAGGAGTTCTTTGAGCGAGACTCCCTAACACTGCCTACTGAGTGCGCTCTAGTGGCTGCCTCGCAGGCGCTTTAAGTCCGACAGGAGAAAAGCGCTATAGAAAAAAGGAATTATTATTATAAAATACCATATGTTAGGTGATCCCTGACTCACTTAAAGGGACACTGTAGGGGGGTCAGGGGAAAATGAGTTGAAGTTACCCTGGGCTTCTAATGGTCCCCCAAAGACATCCTGTGCCCGCGCAGCCACTCCCCAATGCTCCGGCCCCGCCTCTGGTTCACTTCTGGAATTTCAGACTTTAAAGTCTGAAAACCACTGCACCTGCATTGGCGTGTCCTCACTCCGACTGATGGCACCAGGAGCGTACTGCGCAAGCCCAGTATGGTCTGTGCTTGCGCCATGCGCTCCTGGTGACATCAGGGGAAGCAAGGACACGGCAACGCAGGTGCAGTGGTTTTCAGACTTTAAAGTCTGAAATTCCAGAAGTGAACCAGAGGCGGGGCGGGAGCATCGGTGAGTGGCTGCACGGGCACAGGATACCTGCGGGGGACCATTAGAAGCCCCGGGTAACTTCAACTCATTTTCCCCCGACCCCTCTACAGTGTCCCTTTAATTGCCTCAAAATGCCTAGTATCATCTGAAACATCAGACTGCACCATCCAGAGCCTTGGAAAGTATTTTTCCCAGAAGATCTATGTACCTAATCCTCAGAGCTTTGTCTCCTGTGGTGCCCTCACAGAGGTCCCCACCATCTGACTATTATAGCTTCAGTGGCGTAGCTAAGGAGCGGTGGGCCCCGATGCAAGTCTTACATTGGCGCCCAAACACTCTACACATAACAATTGATACAGCGCACCAAAACCTGCCAGTGGCAACTACAGTGTCAGAGGTGCAAGAAGGGAATGGGGAACAGTTTGTTGATGATTACCACTATTCAAAGTATCTATAGAAGTGATTATTATGAGCACAGGACCAATAGAGAGCTAATACTGTAGCTGAGGGGGGGCCCTTCGGCGCTATTGCACATGTGCCGCACAGACAGCCGTTGAGACAGGAGCAGGAAAGGCCAGGGAACCGGGCGGGCGGGATGACAGACTTAGAGCCCGTTTTTACCGGGCTAAGGTCACTAGTTTAACATAAAAGGTGAAACTAATATATGAAATAGACTCATTACATGCAAAGCGAGATACTTCAAGCCTTTATCTATATATATAATAGAGTAAGTGCCTCAACCTTCGAGCAAGATGAAGAAGTACTTTGCATGAGAAAATGTATGCGTGCTCAAACACCAAGTTTAAGGCCTCTTTTCCATGGACTGTTGAGCTGTGTGCTCAGCAAGCAGTTACCAGGCAGCAGTAAGCAGTTACCAGGCAGCAGCAAGCAGCAAGCAGTTACCAGGCAGCAGCAAGCAGTTACCAGGCAGCAGCAAGCAGTTACCAGGCAGCAGCAAGCAATTACCAGGCAGCAGCAAGCAGTTACCAGGCAGCAACAAGCTGTTACCGGGCAGTAGTGAGCAGTGCCTATGAACTGTCCGTGGTAAAGAGGCCTACCCTAGCAAGTCTGGCTTTGCAAATCTGGCTTAATTGGCTATTCATGAGGCAATGCTCATGCAAATTTGCTTTTGCGTGCCAAACTATGCAGGGTCAAAAAACCAATACCCCAAAGCGGTCGCCCTGCTACATGCCAGTGATGAGCGAAAATGCAAAAATTTGTTTCGACAATTTTTTGCCGAATTTTCGCCTAATTTCGTTTTGACAGGCAAATTTTCCATCTAATTTTTTCGCGTTAATTTTCGCCTAATGCCAGTCATTTTCACGTTACTTGCGTATTATTGCTGACATTTTCCACATAAGGGCATTAGCGTCCGCATTCAGAGAAGTTTCTTGCGCATTATTGCGGACATTTTCCGCATAAGGGCATTAGCGTCCGCATTCAGAGAAGTTTCTTGCGCATTATTGCGGACATTTTTCCGTATAAACGTCCGCATAGACTGAATTTCCATGCGGATTATTGTGGACATTTTTCCGCATAAGGGCATAAGCATCCGCATACAATGAATTTTCGATGCTGGTCGAAAACGCAAATATTTCGGAAGATTTTCGTGAAAATTCGCCAAAAATGAAAATGGGATTTTTGATGCGAAACTGCTACATGCTACATTAGCACTATCCAGGAGCGCCACAGGGAGGATTCCCAATGCCCCCCTTTTTATACAACCGGGGGGACCGCGGGTCCCAGGCTCTCTCACTGCCTGGGAACCACAGCGGCACCCCGGAGGGGGAGGCTAGGTGGTGCAGGCAACCCCCCCCCCTCAAGCGTGGCCAGCGCCGGGAGAGCCGTCTGCACCCACCTCCCAATATTAGAAACAGGCACTTACCTTAACGTCCATTGCGTTCTGCTACATGCGCATTAACTTGGGGGCACCACATGAGAAAGGAGTGAAGCATGGGTCACCCCGAGCTTTAGAGCTCAGGGCTGGCTCACATACAACACTCTGGGGGGGGGGGGGGGGGGGGAGGACAAGCACAGACAACTAACTCCAGGGCTCACACCGCCGGAGCAAGCCATCCACCACCTGCCTCCAAAGGATACAAACTGCAAAAAATGCTTTCCATGAGAAAATTAATGCGCATGTAGCAGAACGCAATGGACGTTAACCGGTTCAGCACCGCAGTCCGAAAATCTCATGCATCCGAGCAACGTTCACCTCCCATTCATTCGCCTATAACTTTATTGCTACTTATCACAATGAATTGATCTATATTTTGTTTTTTCCGCCACTAATTAGGCTTTCTTTGGGTGCTACATTTTGCTTAGAATAATTTTTTTCTAAATCTATTTTAACAGGAAGATTAAGAAAGAAATGAAAAAAATTCATTATTTCTCAGTTTTTGGCCATTATAGTTTGAAATTAATATACGCTAGCGTAATTAAAACTCATGTATTTTATTTGCCCATCTGTCCCGCTTATTACACCATTTAAACGATGTCCCTATCACAATTTATGGTGCCGATATTTCATTTAGAAATAAAGGTGCATTTTTTCAATTTGTGTCCATCACTATTTATAAGCTTATAATTTTAAATAATATAATAACATATTCTCTTGACATGCATATTTAAAAAGTTCAGACCCTTGGGTAACTATTTATGTTGTTTTTGTTTTTTTTAATTGTATTTTTTATTTTTATTTTTAATTAAAAAAAAGTGTATGTGGGTAATTTTTGGTGTGGGAGGGAAACTGTTAATTTTAAATGTAAAATATATTATTTTTTTTTATTAAAAATGAATTGTGGTGCAGTTTACTATTCGGCCACAAGATGGCCACAGTGAAAAAAGTCCTAGATGCGAACGATTTCGCATCTAGGAACTTAAAAGCAGGGGAAATGTTTCCTGGGGGCAGAAATACCGCGCTCTCTGGAGAGAAAGCGTCAGTATTTCTGCGGGGAAGATAGATCGGTGAATGGGAATTATATTCCCATTCACTGATCGGAGGGCTAGCGGCGGGCAGCGGGGGCGCGCCCGATCGCGCGCATGAGGCGGCGGCAGCAGCAGAGCCTATCTGGACGAGGAAGCTCGTCCAGATAGGCCAAACTGGTTAAGGTAAGTGCCTGTTTTCAATATTGGGAGGTGGGTGCGGACGGCTCTCCCTGGCGCTGGCCACACTTGGGGGGGGCGGCTGCGGCACCCAGCCTAGGCAGTGAGAGAGCCTGGGACCCTGCGGTCCCCCCGGTTGTATAAAAAGGGGGGCATTGGGAATCCTCCCCGTGGCGCTCCTGGATAGTGCTAATGTAGCATGAACTTATTCCCGCAGGGCGACCGCTTTGCAGTATTGGTTTTTTGACCCTGCATAGTTTGGCATGCGAAAGCAAATGCATATTTGCATGAGCATTGCCTCATGAATAGCCAATTAGGCCAGATTTGGAAAGACAGACTTGCTAGAGTTAAACTTGGTGTTTGAGCACGCATACATTTTCTAATGGAAAGCCTAAAGGTGGGTACACACATCAGATAAATGTCTTTGGAAAATGAAAGATCACAGACCAATGTTACCCCCTTCCATGAAGTATGAGAGCCATACCTTCACAGTCTTTTCTATGGAGCTGAACTCCCCATCAGATAAAATTTTTTGCAAGATGCTGCACACAAAGATGCTGTACACATGCAACAGATCAGTATCTGCAAAAGATCTGTTCCTGCAAAAAATCAGTTTCTGCAAAATGCATTCATAGTCTATGATATCTGCAGATCTCATGCTGGGTATACACGGTATGTTTTCTACCATGTAATCGAGCCGCTGATGGCTCGATTGATAATTTCCGACGTGCCCAATACCCCGCCGGATCGATTCTGCGCTCGATACCGGCGGGCAGGACAAAAGAAGAAATGAGGGTAAAATAAGAAAGTGCTCGCGGGGACGAGCGGGAATCGATCCGGGTGCCCGCGAGGACGAGCGGGAATCGAGCCAGCGGCTCGATTACATGGTAGAAAACGTACCATGTATGCCCAGCATAATACACACCTTGTTTAACAGACATTCATCTACAGATCAGACAATCATCTGCAGATCCAAAGATCCATCCTGGTTGATCTGATCTGCAGATGATTGTCCGTTAAACAAGGTGTGTATGAGATCTGCAGATATAGACTATGAATGTATTTTGTAGGTACTGATATTTTGTAGATACTGATCTGTTGCATGTGTACAGCATCTTTGTGTGCAGCATCTTGCAAAGATTTCTGTCTGATGGGGAGTGCAGCTCCATAGAATAGACTGTGTAGATATGGCTCTCATACTACATGGAAGGGGGTAAAATTGGTCTGTGATCTTTGATTTTCCAAAGACTTTTATCTGATGTGTGTACCCACCTTTATTCTTCTTGCTTCAAGGTTGAGGCACGTACTCTGTTAGATAGATAGAAGATGCGGCGTATGCTAAGACGCGGGTCGACTAGTTCATTATAATGTTGATAATTATGGCTCACAGCTTATGAGAACCCCAAAATCAAAATCTCAGATCATTCGAACATTGTGAAAATGCTCAATATTCTAGGCTCAAAGTTTAAGACGCTAATCAGCTACTTAATACAAAACACCTGCAAATGGCTCCTATTTCATATATTAGTTTCACCTTTTAAAGGGGAACTGAAGTAAGAGGTATATGGAGGCTGCCATATTTATGTCCTTTTAATCAATACCAGTTGCCTGGCAGCCCTGCTGGTCTATTTCTCTGCAGTAGTATCTGAATAACACAGAAACAAGCACGCAGCTAGTCTTGTCAGATCTGACTTTAAAGTCTGAAACACCTGATCTGCTGCATGCTTGTTCAGGGGCTATGGCTAATAGTATTAGAGGCAGAGGATCAGCAGGGCTGCCAGGCAACTAGTATTGATTAAAAGGAAATAAATATGGCAGCGCAGTGTAGGACAGTAGGAGGGGGGAGCACAACTCACTCAACTATGATTCCCCTATTGTGTTTGAGGTAGAGAGAAATAAAAAAAGAGGATGCATGGAAGTGACTGCTAGCCAGATAGCTAGAGATAAAGGTGTTAGGGGCCCTGGGGCGCCTCTTAGTAATAGCAATCAGTGTGTGATGACTGGGGTGGGAAGGATGGAGGGGCGCACTTTGGTGTCTCAGCCTTGGGTGCTAGAGGACCTTGTCCTGGCTCTGAAACCACATACAGCAAGGAGCAACTTTAAAATTAGGTTCTGGTCAAAAACTTAAAAATAACACAATATTGACCACACTTATATGAAATTACAGCAAAACCTCATCATTGCCACAAAGCTACAACTCAAAGACTTTTCAGTAGTTAAACAAAAATGGAAACTGTCCACATGTTTTACATCCCTAGATCATGTCATGTCTTTGTCTCCATGGCAACAGTACTCTCGATGTGCTCAAATTCCCATTTCCCTGCATGAGTAATAATAAGACTCCCTTTCCAGCACTGCATTGCCCGCAAGCTAAATGGCTCCTTAGCCCACCACTTAACTTGCATGCAGTATAGTTAGACTGGCACCTACAGAACTGTCCCATCCACCTCTCCTCCCGCTCCTCTGATGCAGCCCCATCTGCCAATCCATGCTGAACTCTGCAGCCCGTCCACCTCTCCTCCCACTCCTCTGATGCTGCTCCTCTCTGCCAATCTATGCTGAACTCTGCTGTCCCTTTCATCCACCTCTCCTCCCTCTCCTCTTATGCTGCCCCTCTATGACAATCCCTACTGACCTCTGCTGCCCTCCTCATCCCCCTCTCCTCCCACTCCTCTGATGCTGCCCCTCTCTGCCAATCCCTACTGACCTTTGCTGCCCGCCTCATCCATCTCTCCTCCTGCTCCTCTGATGCAGCCCCTCTCTGCCATTCCCTACTGAACTCTGCTGTCTACCTCATCCACCTCTGCTCTCGCTCCTCTGATGCTGCCCCTCTCTGCCAATCCCTACTGAACTCTGCTGCCCATCTCATCCACCTCTCCTTCCTCTCCTCTGATGCTGCCTGCCTCTGCCAATCCCGACTGAACTCTGCTGCCTGCCTCATCCACCTCTCCTCCCACTCCTCTGATGTTGCTCCTCTCTGCCAATCCCTACTGAACTCTACTGCCTGTCCCAGACCACCTCTCCTTCCTCTCCTCTGATGCTGCCCCTCTCTGCCAATCCCTACTGAACTCTGCTGCCCATCTCATCCACCTCTCCTTCCTCTCCTCTGATGCTGCCTCTCTCTGCCAATCCCTACTGAACTCTGCTGCCAGTCTCATCCACCTCTCCTCCCACTCCTCTGATGCAGCCCATCTCTGCCAATCCCTACTGAACTCTACTGCCTGTCCCAGACCACCTCTCCTTCCTCTCCTCTGATGCTGCCCCTCTCTGCCAATCCCTACTGAACTCTACTGTCTGTCCCAGACCACCTCTCCTCCCACTCCTCTGATGCAGCTCCTCTCTGCCAATCCCTACTGAACTCTACTGCCTGTCCCAGACCACCTCTTCTTCCTCTCCTCTGATGCTGCCCCTCTCTGCCAATCCCTACTGAACTCTGCTGCCAGTCTCAGCCACCTCTCCTCCCGCTCCTCTGATGCAGCCCCTCTCTGCCAATCCCTACTGAACTCTGTTGTCTGTTTCACCCACCTCTCCTCCGGCTCCTCTGATGCTGCCCCTCTCTGCAAATTCCTACTGACCTCTGCTGCCTGTCCCATCCACTTCTCCTCCCGCTCCTCTGATGCTGCTCCTCTCTGCCAATCCCTACTGAACTCTGCTGCCTGTCCGATACACCTCTCCTTCCTTTCCTCTGATGCTGCCTCTCTGCCAATCCCTACTGAACTCTGCTGCCAGTCTCATCCACCTCTCCTCCCACTCCTCTGATGCAGCCCCTCTCTGCCAATCCCTACTGAACTCTACTGCCTATCCCAGACCACCTTTTCTTCCACTCCTCTGATGCAGCCCCTCTCTGCCAATCCCTACTGAACTCTACTGCCTGTCCCAGACCACCTCTTCTCCCACTCCTCTGATGCAGCCCCTCTCTGCCAATCCCTACTGAACTCTACTGCCTATCCCAGACCACCTTTCCTTCCACTTCTCTGATGCAGCCCCTCTCTGCCAATCCCTACTGAACTCTACTGCCTGTCCCAGACCACCTCTTCTCCCACTCCTCTGATGCAGCCCCTCTCTGCCAATCCCTACTGAACTCTACTGCCTGTCCCAGACCACCTCTTCTCCCACTCCTCTGATGCAGCCCCTCTCTGCCAATCCCTACTGAACTCTACTGCCTGTCCCATCCACCTCTCCTCCCGCTCCTCTGATGCTGCCCCTCTCTGCCAATCCCTACTGAACTCTACTGCCTGTCCCAGACCACCTCTCCTTCCTCTCCTCTGATGCAGCCCCTTTCTGACAACCCCTACTGAACTCTGTTGTCTGTCTCACCCACCTCTCCTTCCTCTCCTCTGATGCTGCCCCTCTCTGCAAATTCCTACTGACCTCTGCTGCCTGTCCCATCCACCTCTCCTCCCGCTCCTCTGATGCTGCTCCTCTCTGCCAATCCCTACTGACCTCTGCTGCCTGTCCCATCCACCTCTCCTCCCGCTCCTCTGATGCTGCCCCTCTCTGCCAATCCCTACTGAACTCTGTTGTACATCCCATCCACCTCTCCTCCCACCCCCCTCTCTGCCAATCTCTCCTCTGGCTACCAAGTACTTAATGGATCCAGATTAAGCTCCGTAACCTATCATACAAAGCTTTATGTAAGTTGTCACCTCCATATATCATACCTCCCAACTTTTTGAAATAAGAAAGAGGGACTTTTTAAGACACGCCCCTGCCACACCTATAACCACGGCACCACCACACCCTCTCTCCAGGCATACCACAAATTATTCAGAACCAAAAGATGTAGTTTTATCATTCAAACCACACTGGTCCATTCTATCATCATTAGTTTCCCTTCATTGTAACATTTAAAAAATAGTAATAGATCAGCTTAATTGAAGTGAATAAAGTTTAGAGTCAGTAAAAAAACATTTTTAAAGTCAAGGTTCAAGCAGAAAAAAAAATAAAAGATTCACTTACCTGGGGCTTCCTCCAGCCCCTTGCAGCCATCCTGTGCCCTCGCCACAGCTCCAGTGGCTCCCGGTCTCCTTCGCTGGCAAAGCCGACCTCGCCAGGTCGGATTCCGGGTCGGCTGCCGCTGCGTTCCACGGCGCGGGTCACGTGGGCTCTCTGACGTCAATAGGATGGTACTGTGCAGGCGCAGTTGCCTGCACAGTACCGTCCTATTGACATCAGCGTTACAACGTGACCCGCGGCGTGGAATGCAGCAGCAGCCGACCTGGAACCCAACCTATCATTTGGCACTGCTATTGGCCTGATGAAGCGGGCTGAGACCCGCAAAACGTGTTGCCTGTGCTAAATAAAAATCTTTTGTATCAATTACAGAGATTTCGTCATTGAGATAAGCTACCTCACATTATTTTTCGTTTTTAAGCTGTTTTTAGATGCTTTTATCATACCAGGGCACCTCTTTCCCCCATTTTGCTAAGTATATACCCCCGTACATATCTTGTCCGAGGGGTGGTGACAGACCACTGGTGGATTCTTGCACAGTGGATTTCTGTCTCTTGTTTTCTTCTAAGAGAGCGACCATCATCTGGTCCTGGCTAGGACTACCCAGAGTGGAGTCGGGTTTATTGTCTCCACCTGCTTCCTGTGGTTGGTTGCCCCCAGCAACCCCCCTTTGTGAGTAGTAGTTCTTATTGACTACTTCCATTGTGATTACTGATGTATTGCACTACTTAGCTCACATTCTTTTGTCTCCTGTGCCTTTTTTACAGGGTACTGAGCCACCCCCACCACAGTTCCTGATTAAGTTTATGTAGGAAATTAATTATGATTTTCCCCCAAATTTTGCATTACGATTTTGCATCGTAATTGCAAATTACCATGTGAATTTATGATTATGCAAAATGTTGTGCTTATCACTAGCTATTATCAGATTTAGGCAGGCATGCTGGAATGTACCCAAATTCGATTCGAGTACATTCGAATTCGGGTCCGGGGCAAATTCAGATTCAAATTCGATCATGACCATCGAATTTGATTCGTGATCGGTAACTGAATTCGGGAAATATTCATGTTCGCAAATTCGGATGGCCTTTTTTTTTTTTTTTTTTTTTAAGGGAAATCACATTTAAATAGATGTAAATTACAAAAAAAAAATTTGATGGAAAACTTTTTTTCTACATTTCTTGTTTATTCTTCTTCACCGTCTTCTTTTTCTGTTTTACCCTCTTCTTTCTCGCCATCAATCATTACTATCAAAAAATAGATAACATGCGCTAATTAAAAGCAAAATTGTTTTGCTATTTATTCAAAATTGTTAAAAAGTCTTAAAACACAGTACACCAAAATTACAGTTATCTATGCGGATAGATCACACTTCCACACACTCACACACACACCATAGAAGGGCCATTCTATCTAGTCCTCTCTCCCCAGTAATATAAGCTTCTTACGGAATGTTCCTTCCCAAAGAGTTAATACTACATATGATTCCTCCGTTATAATGTATGATGTAATCAATTCCTGAAAGTTTCTTTCAATATGGGCATATTATCATATGGAGTATTA
Source organism: Hyperolius riggenbachi (assembly GCF_040937935.1). NCBI lineage: Eukaryota > Metazoa > Chordata > Amphibia > Anura > Hyperoliidae > Hyperolius > Hyperolius riggenbachi. The sequence goes on along the minus strand of NC_090648.1, from coordinate 484,175,664 downwards.
ACTCTTTGGGAAGGAACATTCCGTAAGAAGCTTATATTACTGGGGAGAGAGGACTAGATACAATGGCCCTTCTATGGTGTGTGTGTGTGAGTGTGTGGAAGTGTGATCTATCCGCATAGATAACTGTAATTTTGGTGTACTGTGTTTTAAGACTTTTTAACAATTTTGAATAAATAGCAAAACAATTTTGCTTTTGAATTAGCGCATGTTATCTATTTTTTGATTTTCTATATATAATTTTGAGGGTTGGAGGGATTCCCTCATATAACGTGCAGCTTATTAGGTGGACTACCTAGCGCCAATTGTGACAGATATTTAATTACTCAATCTTTACTATCATCTTCATCATCTTCTTCTTCACAGGCATCTGGTTCTTCAAGTTCTTCTTTTTCACCTGGTTCTTATTCTTCTTCTTCTGGTTCATCTTCAATTGGTTTTTCATCTTCTTCTTCACCTGGTTCTTCTTTGTCTTCTTCTTCTCCTTCTTCATCATCATCTGGTTCTTCTTCTTCATCATCTGGTTCTTCTTCTTCTTCAATCATCTGGTTCTTCTTCTTCATCATCATCATCATCATCATCATCTGGTTCTTCTTCTTCACCTGGTTCTTCTTCCTCACCTGGTTCTTCTTCTTCTTCTTCACCTGGTTCTTCTTCTTCTTCACCTGGTTCTTCTGTGTCTGTGCAGTGACTGTCTGGCTCTGACCACTGCCTGCGCCACTGTCCTTCAGCTTCAGAAACTTACTGTACTCATCAAAATGTTTGTCTCTAAGTGGGTCTGCAGGCACGAGGTACTCAACTTGTTGAGATCGCGACCTCTGCTCAGACTGACACCGCAACTGTGGCAAATTGCACGGGTCTTGTCGACTTTGCACTTAGTGAAGAACCGCCAGACTGGGGATTTCAACTTGCCCTTCACCTTCAAGCTTGAGGGCTGGGGATTTTGTTTTCCTTTGGAGGGTTGGGTTTTTTCAATGTGCTTGGAGGAGGTTTGCTGTGGGTGGTGGTAGCGGTTGAAGCAGCCGGCTGTGTCTCCTGCCTTCCACGCCCTATGCTGGCCGCCTTGCTGCTGCCGTGCCTCTGCGCCAGAGATGCCTCCTCCTCCGATGACGAGCTGCCTTCAACCAACTGTGCTGGTGGTAGTGGTGGCACATAGGGAGGATCCAGCACGTCATCTTCATTATCCCCAAACATCTCCTCTGAGCCCGCCTTAACCAACTCCTCTACCCCAACATCCCCTGCTCCTCAGCGCCAACAAACTGCTTCACGTCAAACTCCTCCTCCTCCTTGCATGTCGCCATCATCTCCGCCTCAAACTGCTCCACAACATCCCTGTAAACGCTCACAGTCCCTGGGGTGAAGAAAGAGCTCAGTGAGGGCAGGCTGGTCGCTGGGGTCGACATGACCTCAAGCGGTGGTGGAGGCCTGCTGCGGACCGGAGTGCTGGTGGTGGTGGCACTGGTCTCGCTGGTGCTGGAGGTCTGGCTGGAAACGGTGGCTTGCTGCTGCGGCATCATTTCCACCACAGCCGGCACCTGACTCTCCGCAATGGGCTGGGGGCGATGACCCATCTCAAAGATGGGCGCAACACGCTGCTGTTGCACCTCTGCTCCCTCCTCTACAACTCTGCGGTCAGTGGCTGGCGGCGGACCAGTCACAGACCTGCTGCTGCTGGCAGTGGCTGCTGCAATGGTGCTGCCTCTCCTGCTGGTGCCTCGCCCTCTAGCTCTGCCAGTCATTGTACAATTATACAAATACAATAAGAAAAAAAATATATGTAGAAAAGGGCGGGAAATGGTGTAAACTTAAATAAAGAGTCTGGGTTGGTGGTGACTGGTGGTGACTAGTGACAACAAAAAATGAAAGTATTTTTTTATTTTATTTAAGTAGTAGTCTACAGTAGTCACTAACTAACTCGTGTGACAGACAGTGACTATCAAAGTCGGTCACACACGGATGCAATCAATAGGGTCTGGCAGATGACAGTCACAGATCACAACAGATGCTGCTGGCCTGTGAAGTAACTATTACATAGTACAGAAGCTAATAAACTCACAGACTAACAGTAGAAATTAAGTAAACTAGTGGTAGTAGTAGTGGTAGTTGTAGTACGCAACTAACTTTAATCCCTAGTGTAGTACACGATAACTAAGTCATGTGGCAGACAGTGAGTTACAATTAAAGTCGGTCACACACAGACGCAATCAATAGGGTCGGCCAGATGACAGTCGCAGATCACAACAAATGCTGGCCTGTGAAGTAACTATTACACAGTACAGAAGCTAATAAACTCACAGACTAACAGTAGAAATAAAGTAAACTAGTAGTAGTAGAAGTTGTAGTAGTAGTACGCAACTAACTATAATCCCTAGTGTAGTACACGATAACTAAGTCGTGTGGCAAACAGTGAGTGACAAAGTCGGTCACACACAGACGCAATCAATAGGGTCGGGCAGATGACAGTCACAGATCACAACAGATGCTTGCTGGCCTGTACACAGTCAGTAACTAACACAGTACTGAAGCTAATAAACTCACAGACTACAGCAGTACAAATTAACTAAACTAGTACTAGTACACAACTAACTATAATCCCTAACCTACGTAAGCTAGTAGTAGGCTAAGGCTGCCCTAGGCTAGCAGGCCTAGCGTGCACACAGACTAACACTAGCCTAACACAGTATACACTAGCTGACTAAAAACAATCAAATTACTAGCTAACTATAAATGAGTATAAAAGAAGTGCTCAAGAGGTGTTTAGGAAGCAAAACGCTAGGTTTAGCACAAGAAGCACTTGCTCAGACACGCAGCAGCACTGGAGATACTCTCAGTACCGCTCAGTCACACAGCAAGGACGGGCTCCGCAACATGGCCGCCGCCTTATATAGAGGAGGGGAGGGCCAGGCTCCCCTCCTCTGATTGGTTGTTAGGGTTGCCAGGACCTCGGCTGGAGGCCTTCTGATTGGCCCAATGACGTCCTCCCCTGAATACCGAAGGCGATCCTCATGATCACCGCGTCATCCGGCCGAATTCGAGAGCGACTATTCGGGGTACCTTCGAATTCGGCACAGCATCGGGCTTCGACTTCGGCAACCATGAAAAATCTACCCGATTATTCGGGTATATTCAAATTCGAGAGCCCCGATGAGCACCCCTGGATTTAGGAAGGCAAACACAACCACCTTGCCAAACTCCACCTGTAGGCTTCAGGTAAGAGTTAAATGCCTGTAGACATCACAAATTTACAAAGCGGATGAATGATAACTGGCCACTTACTTGATTGTTGTGGCCGTCCACGCAACAAGATGAGTCAAATGCCCCGTTGATCTGGCCCTGCTGCGGGAAAGCATTGGGGAGGTACTGGGTGACTGTGAGATATTTGGATTTCTGTTGAGTAGTGGGACTGCCCGTTGCTGTGCTTTGTTGATGCCCATTGTTCAGTCGACTGGCGGACAGTGGAATCTCTGCAAAACACAACGGTATTAGTTGTATATACGGATCCTAACACCTAAAAACCCCTAATGGTGACCACACACAATACAATAAAATGATCAGATTTTACAACAATTCAATAAAAACCATTTGATGTACACAGATGTTTTCACAGATGACAGCAAGCAGGTAGGATAAATACACAGGCAAGAAGGAGTTGGCAGACAGGTGTTCAAATTTTGATTATACCAGACTGTAACACATTGCTCCCTACTGTCCTTCTTTCAGGGGGAGAGTTGCTCATTTGGAAGCAGATCCCACTGTCCCTCTTTCTTCTTCATTTATACCTCTTTCAGGACTGATTTTCAGCTCCGTGTTATATTTGTATTTTTCTACTGAAAATTTGTTATAAACTTTATTCCCATTATTTATATAGATATATTTCTTATTTTCCAATGTTAAAATGAAGAAAAACTAGCTATGACCGAGAGGACCAGTGTGGTTTGAATGATAAAACTACAACATTTTATTGTGTAGTATGGATATAGAGGCACCAAAAGGATAAAAGAATCTAAAAAGTTTAAAACATGAGGAGGCAGTGGTGGACTTACCTCCTCCAAGCAGACACAAAACTTGCCAATGTGTTTGTCAAATACAACAGGTTTATTTACATACTCCGGGGGACAATGCAACGCGTTTCGCAGGCTTGATCCCGCTTCATCAGGCAATAACAACGGAGCAATAGCATATGTGGTCAGTAGAAAAGCTAGGCACCTCTGTATGCGAGAGGTAGAGGTGAGAGAGGCTCCAGCCTCAGGGCGCAGTGTAGGAGGGGGGGGGGGAGAGACTCAACTCACTCAGCTATCATTCCCCTAATGTGTTTGAAGCTGAGAGAAATAAGAAAAGGGGCTACATGGCAGTGACTGCAAGCCAGATAACTAGAGATTAAGGTGTTGGGGGACCTGGGGCATCTCAGTCAAATAGCAATCAGTGTGTGATGGCTGGGGTGGGAGTGATGGCTGGGGTGGGAGTGACGGCTGAGGTGGGAGGGATGGGGGGGGCGCACTTTGGTGTCTTAGCCTTGGGTGCTGAAGGACCTTGTCCCAGCTCTGGCACACGGATATTTGTAGGCATAGATTTCCCATTCAAGAATTTGAAACCGGGAACGGAGAAATGGTGCTACAGGAAAAAGTAGGATAGAGTACTGAGCTGTTGTTTTCCAAGGACAAAACCATTTCCTGACTGTGAAGTACCTACTAGAATCCAATATGAGGAGGTCATGGCAAAGTGGGGTATTTGCCAAAAGTTCTTTTGTTGTTTATTGATGGTTCTCTGTAATAGAATATGTTTTGTTATTCCCTCCAGAAAACAGTTCTCTATGCTGGCCTGATCTTCACTGTGTCTCTGACATTGAGGCCAGTTTCACAGTTAACCAGTGTTTTTTTATGTGATGCAATTCGATGAAAAAATGATATGAAAATTAATCTAAAAAAAAAAGTATTTTTTACTACTGAACTTAGTAAATACATTTTAAAAACTGCCAATAATTTTAAATTGTTTAAAACAATTAAAAATCCAAATCCTTTAACCCACTGGCAGCTTCAAAGGAATTATCTTATTTGAGATAGTGAATGCCTTTGAGCTCAGCTGTCAGAACTTGTTGTGTTGTAATTGTAAATTCTTGGAATGCTTTGATGTCTGGTCCAGGGAAAAATAGCTGAAAATGGAATGGACGAGACAGGCTCGTCCAACTGGTTGATTGTACATTAATTTTCACTTGCTCTGGATACCTGGACACAAACGCACAAACATAAATTTGAATTTTGGCCAAAAAGTTAAAGAGTGGGAAAAGTGTTGCCTGACAGAGAGGGAAAATTAAATGTAATTACATCTTTTTTTACATGATTTTGTGTTTGAAACTTTAATTATACTCAAAATGTATACTAGGCCCTTGCTTGTTACATTTTGGTAAGTTACAAGCAAAGATTTCATGAAAATTAATTAAAGGACACCTGAAGTGAGAGGGATAAGGAGGCTGCCATATTTAACCACTTAACGACCAACGTCAGCCGATAGGCGGATGCAGGTCGCAGTAGTGTTTCCATGGCGGCCGTTCCATGGCAGTTCACGGAGGGTGTCTCCGTGAACAGCCTGCGAGCCTCTGATCGCGGCTCGCAGGCTAAATTTAAACACGCGGGGAAGAAATCCCCGCTGTTTACATCATACGGCGTTGCTGCGCAGCAGCGCTGTAAAGGAGATCGGAGATCCCCGGCCTCTGATTGGCCGGGGATCGCCGGCATCTGATAGGCTGAAGCCTATCAGAGGCGGCGCAGGACGGATTGCCGTCCTGTGCCGCCCATAGGAAGGAGGGGAGGAAGGGAAGGGGAAGGAGGCGGAAAATCGCTGCGGAGAGGGGGCTTTGAACGAAAATAGCCAGCGGTGATCAGACCCCCCCCAGCAGGACATTCCCCTAGTGGGGAAAAAAGGGGGGGGGGGAAGTCTGGTCGCCCTGGCTGCTTGCTGATCTGTGCTGTGGGCTGGAGAGCCCACGCTGCACAGATCAGCGCAAACAAGCCCGGTCCTTAAAGAGACTCTGAAGCGAGAATAAAGCTCGCTTCAGAGCTCACAGTTAGCAAGGGCATGTGCTATCCCGCGGCTAAACGGGGTTCCCTTCACCCCCAAACCTCCCCCCCCCCTGCAAAATCAACTACCAACTTGGTCGTAAATTTTGCTCTTCCTGGAGGCAGGGCTAATGTCTATCAGACGCGCATCGCCGGCTCTCCCCCGCCCCTCTCAGTGAAGGAAGACTGAGAGGGGCGGGGGAGAGGCGGAGGTACGCGTCTGATAGACGCGCGGGAGGCAGGGCTGCGGCGGTTAGCCCTGCCCCAATGCGGAAGCGCTCCCCCGCTGCACGGAGGGGATTTGGGGGATCAGGGACCCCCGTTAAGCCGCGGGATAGCGGCGTTTTAGCAGGGGCACACATGCCCCTGCTATCTATGATGTCTGAAGCGAGATTTATTCTCGCTTCAGACTCTCTTTAAGTGGTTAATTGCTTTTAACTAATACCAGTTTCCTGGCAGCCTTGGTGATTTATTTTGCTGCAGTAGTGAGTAAATCACACCTGAAACAAGCATGCAGCCAGGGCCGGATTTGTACTCTTTACCGCCCAAGGCCACTGTCACCAGCCGCCCCCCTTCAGTATAGGTAGCGAGATGGCCCCTCCCCCGTTTCCTCCAGTATAGGTAGCCAGATGACTCCTCCCCCTTTCCCTCCAGTATAGGTAGCCAGATGACTCCTCCCCCTTTCCCTTCAGTATAGATAGCGAGATGGCCCCTCCCCGTTTCCTCCAGTATAGGTAGCCAGATGACTCCCTATTGCCTCCTTTTCCCACCCTCACACCTTTCAGTATAGGTAGCCAGCTCGCCTTCACTCATTTCTCTGCTCTAGTGCAGAAGTTTCCTCTTCCTTTCTGTCTCCAATGCTGCCCAAGTCCATAGCCATTGGCCACAATGCAAATGTGCACAGAGAGTAAGGTGGCTGCTGCACAGGCGGCTAGCAGCAGAGTACTGCAATCAGGCACTAACCTGATCTCACTGCATTGCAGCATTTGCAAGGTTGAACAAGTTTAGCCTGCTGCTTTGGTGCCCTTGCTCCTGTGGTGCCCTAGGCCATGGCCTAGGAGGCCTTGTCCTAAATCCGGCCCTGCATGCAGCTAATCTTGTCAGATCTGACAATAATGTCAGAAACACCTGATCTGTCACATGCTTGTTCAGGGTCGGTGGCTAAAAGTATAAGATGTAGAGGATGAGCAGGAAAGCCAGGCAACTGGCAGACCTGAACTCAGATTGTCCTCTCTGCTCTAAAACATACACAACAGCATACTGACCTTTAAATGAAAAAATGTATTTGTTACAGCTGATACAAATCCTAAAATAAATCTTCAATGTTTCTACTTCCTGATTCATGGAAGCAGACATATTGTTAATCTTCTGTGCTTTCAAATGGCCTTATCTGCCATCTCTGCCATAGGCAATCATGTGACACAGGGAGAGATCAGATTACAATTTGTGATTAGATACAAATGAGGGGGAATTAAACAGGCTAAACTCTCTAAATATACAGAGGGTGCATTTCTCTATGTATTTCTTCAGTGCTGTGCAAGAGTTCAGGTCCAATGTAAAAAGGAAATAAATATGGCAGCCTCCATATACCTTTCACTTCAGTTGTCCTTTAACTACCTAACGACCGCATCATGCTGATGGGCGTGAAATCGGCGGCAGCCCCAGGATGCCTAACGCCAATTGGCATTAAGCCCTGGGGCGGGGTTTTGCAGGAGATTGCGTCCATCTCCGCTTGAATGACGGAGCTTCTCGCGACTGACGCTAGGAAACTGTTAGATGGCGAAACCACCGTCTATTTACAGTGTACATCACTGCGATCTATGACAGCGCTGTACTGTGTCACACAGCTGTCCCCCTGAGAGGCAGGAGAGCCATCGATTCTAATAAGCTGGTGTCTATGAGAGCCAATCGCTAGGATTGGCTAGCGGGGAGGGCGGAGTTTTAAATAAATAAATAGATAGTAAAATGTACTAATAAAAAAAGGAAATACATTTTTGTAAAAATATAAACATCCCTGCAGGGATCACGACCCACCAACAGAAAGCTCTGTTGGTGGGCAGAAAAGGGGGGGGGGATCACTTGTGTGCTGAGTTGTACGGCCCTGCAGCAAGGACTTAAAGCTGCAGTGGCCTAAATAGTCTGGTCACTAGGGGGGTGTAAGCCTGTAGTCCTCAAGTGGTTAAACCACTAAACTGAACAACAGGAAGGCTACATATAACAATTGTTTTCTGACTTATTAACAACAAGAGAAAAATAATTTTGAACTCTATTGTTTTAAATTTCAGAATGAATAGAAGTTTTGTGTTTTTTTGTTTCTTGTTTTTTTTTTTACAATTACTCCCCAGTGACTTCTTTCATTTTACTAGGAGACTTGAGGTCAGGAAACACAATCAACAGCAATAACATTATCCTTGGCCATTGTAAGCCCACACAAGCCCATCAATTATGGAAGAAACAGCCTTTTATTAACCACCTGCTGAAGAAAACATCTCATTCTAAATGTTTCTCACATGCCTCACCCTTCACTCATTTCAATTATAAATCAACCCTGACCGACACTATACAGTATATTTATTTAAAACAAAACAAAAAAATATATATCACCCTAATCTAAAATCTGTATTAATTTAAATAAATATACATGTATGATTTTTGAATTACAAAAATACATTTTCACAAAATGTGCTAACCAACCAGTCTAGCAAACTGACACAAATGTACGTAACTTATCTTCACAATTCAAAAACATTGGCCAGAATCGTAGCAGAGGTTATATTTATCCTTCATATAAATGTAGAGTTAGATCTAAGTCCTGGTCATTTTTTTTTATTCATACAAAAAAGAAGTGAATAAAAGGAAAAAAAATCCAGAGGAAATAAAAATGATAAGAACACTTAAATAATAAAAAAAATTGTAAAAAGAAAATGTTGATATATAATTAACAAAAGAAATGTCAAAGGATAAAACCCTAAAGAGCAAGGCTGATAAAGTAATCGTCTCATCTAGTCTGATAGCCTTTAGTAAACCAGGAATATAGTATATCTTTCTGGCACCTGCTACACAATTCCAAAGAGAAATAATTTGCTTGACGACCTCATGCAACAGTTAATGAACCTCTGTGACAATCTCTATGGATTTCTTCCACGAGGGGGGGGGGGGGGGGGGGGGTTAAAAAATAAATAAAAAAATAAGCAGACATAACAAATACTTTGGAAGGATAAACTCACCGGTCAGTTGTGCAGGGGAAGCTTCCATATTGTATGAAGGGATTTGCTTGTTGGAAGTTGAGACGCAGCTAATAGGATGATGTGGACGTGCTGCCACTGTGTACAATCTGCTCCTGCTCCTAACCCGTCTTAGTTTGCCAATGGTGCTTGCTGCTAATTCCATCCCAGCTCCAATCTCCTACAGGCGAGCGTCTACTCGAGTTAATTAGCCAGGCCAGCTACGTAATAACCAGCAAGGAACAATAATAGTTAAAACGGAAAGAAAAAGGAATCTCGTGCAGCACCAAAAAATAAATAAAAAATAATTTAAAAAAGTAGCACTTATGGCACCTATTAATAATCACAAGTGGAATACACTTTGAAGACCGCTCATAAAGGAAAACAATGGTCAGATATCACATAAATAGCCATTGTCATGGCAAAACAAACAAAAAGTGCAATAAAATGGAAAATCCAGGTAAGTAATCCAATAAACATAAAAGCAGCGATCCCGTTGCCTGGGGTATTGTGGAGGGTGGAAGAACAATGCCCTTTGTAATTCATAAGAAGGCTTCTGCTATTGACGATGGAGAGCGGAGTCTTTTTAAAGGATGATTTTTTTTCCCTTACTCAAGTTACACTTAGTATATGAAGACGCATACCTATTTTAAAAATTAATGGGCTTACCTTGTATACCTTGTAATCACCTGTTCATTCAGATCCCAAGGGAACATTGTTTTTTTATACAAAAGAAAAAACATGTTATCGGTCCAACTAATGTGTTCATGGTAAATGGGGACGGTCGGTATTTCCGATTTCTGCAGAATGTCAATTTTTTTATGATTTTGTCAATAGTTAATTGTGAAAAAAGAAAAAAATTCTTTTGGGGGGGGAGGAATCCACTATTTTTGCGGATGTACGCTATTATGCGTAATCTGCATTTCCGATTGGAAACCGCGACACACTTCCACATTCTCTGATTGGTCAAGTTTTGCGATTGGTCAAAACACTCTGAAGTGTTCCAATTTCTGCAGTAAAACACTGATTCTATGAGTGGTCCAATAATTCCGAGTCTTATGATTGGCCTAAAATTTCCAAGTCTCTGTAATGCGGTGTTTCCCCGGAATTCCGATTTCCGCACTCCTAATTTTCTATTTCCAAACGGAAACTTGAAAATCGGAATTTTACAGAATTATGACGCACACACCTAATAATAGACGCCGGGCCGAGGCAGAGGTTAGATAGGCTCCAGCCTTGGGGCGCAGTGTAGGAGGGGCACACAACTCACTCACATATCATTCCCCTATTGTGTTTGAAGCAGAGAAATGTAAGAAAAGGGGTTACATGGCAGTTACTGCAAGCCAGATAACTAGAGATTAGCGTGTTGGGGGGCTCTTAATCTAATAGCAATTAGTGTGTGACGGCTGGGGTGGGAGGGATGGAGGGATGCACTTTGGTGTCTCAGCCTTGGGTGCTGGAGGACCTTGTCCCGGCTCTGATGGTAGACTTTCTGACTTATACCTTTTGGGGCGACGCCTACGTGTGTAGAAGATTAGTTGTTACAATAAAAGTGTTAAAAAAAACCTGTAACGAGAAAAAAATCCCGGGGCTGGTACTCACCTCGGGTGGGGGAAGCCTCCGAAACCTATCAAGGCTTTCCCTGTCCTCCTGTGTCCCACGGCGGTGGCAGAAATAGGCGATCGCTGTCGGGCCGCTCTACAGTACAGGCGCAGGTCTCCTGCGCCTGCGTAGTAGAGCGGACCCGACTGAGATCGGCTATTTCCACCTAGCTCCGTGCGGAGAGCCGATACTGCATCTGTGCTGGAGTCGGGAAGGTAAATAAATGTAGCTTTTCAGGCTTGTTGAGCGAGGATTCCCGGACACTTCGGGGGAGCCAGCGCTGGACTGGTTGCAGCTACAGGGGAGGGAGAAGTCTCATTGGGACCCTGAGGCTTCCCCCTCCCGAGGTGAGTACCCTCCAGGGGAACTTTTTTTTGTTACAGAGTCTCTTTAAGTTGGCAACACACAATACAATTTTTTTAATTCTTTTCAATTCAAATATTTACAATCAATTTTCTGATGGATTATAACATTTGAAAAATCTGACCAATGTGCCACACGTGTTCAATTTTTCCCCGATTATGAAAACAATGATTGAAAATGCTGAAGTAATTACTTGGGGCTCTACATAACGAAATCGTCAATCTACCACACACCATACAATTTGATCAGATATTTCCACCACTCTTGATCAAGAGAATAAAAAAAGAACAGGAAATCCAATCAGAATTTTTATTCAAATAAAGAAAAGCTTTTCGATTTTGCCTGTAGAAACAATCGTTTTTATCAAATTTCTGTAAAATCGGATAATTTTATTGCATTGTGTATGGCCACTAGCCACTTTTAGGCCTTGTTCACATCATAAATCGCAATCGCTGTCACCAGCATTTTGTGATTTTTTTTGGTGCGTGATATTTTTTTTTAGTGCTTACCTGCATGGTAGCAAATTTTTTAAAGCACTTTTCTAAGCTCTTTTGAAGAGCAATTCGATTTTTCACTTCTTGACTTCAGTCAGGAAGTGAACTCTTTGACCCAGAGAAAAATAAATACAATGTATTTATTCTTAAAGTGAACCTCGGGATTTAAAAATTTACTCAGCAGAACTGAAAAGGCTTGGTGTTTCTTTAACAGTTTCACAGCATCAGAACTTTGTTTTTCTTACCAAAGCATCATTTTTAGCTGCATTTTTAGCTAAGCTCCACCCATCAAAGAAAACTGTCTTTTTTTTACCCTGATGCTGTGCAAAGCATGATGGGATTTTCTATGTTGTTATTCACGTTGCCTAGCAACTGGGAGGGGTGATCAGCACACAGGACAGTTGGAACTGTGTCTCATGCTCCCTGTCACCTCCTTTCAACCAAAAAGATGGCTGCCCTCAAGAAATCACAAACATTGGAGGCGGCCTGGTGTTGCGCTGATCCACCTTTTGCACAATTTTCAGTTTTCGATTTTATCTGATTAGCCGCACCCAGGCTATGCATATACATAGGTTAGGATTTAGTTAGTGTTAGGCCCCTCCCATGGAGGATTGACTTCTTCGCAGTGGGAGGGACAAGTACTTAATAGGTTGCATGCAAGCTGTTAATGGAAACCAACATCCTCCTCTAGTGGTAGACAGGTCATGTGTATGCTCGGTGTGTATTCGACCCCACAAGTGGGGCTTGCACTCTTTTGCAGGTAGGCACTAGTCTGTTTTTAAGTAGCGCTGCTCATTTCCTTGCTATGTACAAACATTTGCCTGTTTTTAAAACAGGGTGGGTAAGAGATTATATTACCTATCTATTTTAATTAACATAACTAATGTAACTCAATGACAGTATGTTTGTTTAGGCTGAAGTTCCTCTTTAAAAGTGCTCGGAAATCGCTATATAAAGCGCTTTGCAATTTCCCCTATATCTTCCATTGAGCCAAAACGCTCAGAATATGGTACAGGCAGTGTTTTGGTGAGCGGATTGGAATCAAACTGCTCATATGTGAACACTCTCATTGCACAAGTGCTTTTAGGGCGATTTTGAAAATCGCTGGCGTTAAAAAAAAAACCCTGAAAGCGCCCTTACATCCCCAAGAAAATATATTCAAATCAGTATTCGATTTGAATGTCGTTTTTGTTTCTAGTTTGCATTTTAAATTTGAACAATTACAATTACAAGTGATCCTTTGTGACAATAGCAATATTCCACATACAGTCGCCTGTCGGCAGACAGAGCTGGGAGTGGCTTAGATACATGTCTATAGTTGTTAAAGCGGTATCGTCACTATAAAAATCAAATTTCAACAGCAACTGGTCTGAGTGTATTAAGTGATAAAGATGCTAATCCTGCATTCAAAACTTTTTCTGCTGTTATGATTTGGAGTTATCACATACTTAAGGAACACTGGGCCTTTAGTAGTCGTGCCAAAGAATTGCATGCTGGGGGTTCTTTTTATCTATAATATATTCCTCCTCTTCCCTTTATTTCCCTGCCAGCGTCTTATCTGAAACTCTAATCCCCTACTCACTTGTGTTTACAAGCAAGGCTGAGGCGACTCAGCCATTGGAGGAGACAAGAAAAAAAGTAAAGGGCAGAAATGACATCACGAGTTAGCCTTAACTGTGGGCAAAAGACATGGCCCCCACCAGGAACAGAATTCTCGTAATTTACTATATAACATTCACTGAAATCAAAACGTGGACAGTATAATACATGTGTTATGTAAGTATATCAAGTATTTATCTACTTATATATGTGTTTTTTTCCCCTGGCATAGTATGGCTGATCCTACTGCCTTAAGATGCCGAGGACAATCATTGGAGCATACAAGTGGGCGGGGTGAGACTGCACTCTCCTGGCAAATAGGACTTAAAGGCAAATGCAGTCTCAGTGAGAGGACACAAAGGCAGTAGCAGTTTAAGAGTACCTATATGTGATGTATGGTATTTATTATTCTTGCTAAATGTATTTTTTCCTGCTGTGATCTGTATATTGTTGTTGGTTTTAGCTTGCTGGAGTTTCTATTGTTCTGTCTGCTAGCAGACATGCCCTTATCTTCTCTGTTTACCAAATAGACAATGATCTGACTGCTTTCTGCTGGACCACACAGCTCCTGGAGGAGGGAATTGTCTGTATCTACTGAATGGTCTGGGAGCAAAGTGCCTCCAGGTAGATGGGATCCTGGATCTGCCATATAAGGTCAGGGACTTGGGGCTTTTGGGGTGAGTCAGTGAAGGGGACAGCAAGCTACTGCGTTTCTCCAATTCCCTGGATCCAATAATCACAGCAGTGAATAAATCCAATTGCCTGTATATGGAATAATGGATTAATTGCCTGGACTTTACCTTTGGACTGTTTTTGGAGTTCTCTCTCTGTGGACACTACAGATGATGGTAGCTCTGCTTATGCTGCTGTTATTTAAGTCTTGTTTTGCTGGAATAGTAGTGTTGGTGGAATAATAAACACCTGGATCCTTTCCATAATAGCCTTTGCCAGTGTCCTATGTTATATATAATCACACCATACACTACTCGATATTGCGGGCTAAAAGTCCTTTTCAATAATTTTAACAAATCGGAAGACAATCAGTGGCCCAACATGGCCAACCAATTGATCTATCAAAATTGGTCAAAAGGATTGATCAAGAATGCTGGAAAATCTTGGGCTCGATTGGGTGCATGGGGGAGTAACAGAGTTCAATATCATAACAACCATCAAAGCCCTAGCTGGTGTCCCCCCAAGTGAACATGTCCCCCGGCATGCTCCGGTGTCACCGCACATGATGCGTCTGTGGCACGTGACACCAGGCACATGTAGTGACGTCACAACATGTGCCAGCATCATGTGGTACAGATACTTGCTGTGACATCGGACGCCAGAGGAGGCCTGGGGTCGCACTAGTAAACAGGTGAGCTATCAACACTGCACACAGGGGAGACATATACAGTGGTGTGAAAAACTATTTGCCCCTTCCTGATTTCTTATTCTTTTGCATGTTTGTCACACTTAAATGTTTCTGCTCATCAAAAACCGTTAACTATTAGTCAAAGATAACATAATTGAACATAAAATGCAGTTTTAAATGATGATTTTTATTATTTAGTGAGAAAAAAAACTCAAAACCTACATGGCCCGCGTACATCAAAAAAGGGCGTCGGGAAAAAAGGGCGCGTGGTGTAAACGATAAACAGTATTATCGTTTATTGAAATATTGTGTAGAATTTCGTTTACAAATAGTGTTTTAAGAATTTATAAATCACTAAATAATGTGTATGAGATCGGCAATTCTTAAAACGTTAATCTTCCCTATTTGTAAACTGAAACCCTCCCTGTGCCTATCCCTAACCCCTAGACCCCCTGTTGGTGCCTAAACCTAAGACCCCCCTGTTGGTGCCTAAACCTAAGACCCCCTGTTGGTGCCTAAACCTAAGACCCCCCTGTTGGTGCCTAAACCTAAGACCCCCCTGTTGGTGCCTAAACCTAAGACCCCCCTGTTGGTGCCTAAACCTAAGACCCCCCTGTTGGTGCCTAAACCTAAGACCCCCCTGGTGGTGCCTAAACCTAAAACCCCCCTGTTGGTGCCTAAACCTAAGACCCCCCTGGTGGTGCCTAAACATAAGACCCCCCTATTGGTGCCTAAACCTAAGACCCCCTATGGATAATAATGTTTTACAGACATTAATAAATAAAAAATGTAAATAAAAAAATGTAATTAATTTTTTTGGGTGGATAATAATGTTTTAGAAATGTTTTAGAAATAGTGATTTAGTATCTTTATAAACGTTATTCGTCACGGGCTCATTTTGTAAAGTTAAATCATCACAAGCACAGTTATAAATCCTTAAAAATCTCCGGGCGCCGTTTGTTAAAACGTTAATAATCTCCGGCGCCTTTTTTTCCCTGTTCGGAGCCCATTAAACAATATTTATAATGGGAGTGAATGGGGCGCCCTTTTTGTCCACTTGTCTCATGCGCCCAAATCTCCTGCTTCCACATGGCCCTGTGTGAAAAACAAATTGCCCCCTGAACCTAATAACTGGTAGGGCCACCCTTAGCAGCAATAACTGCAATCAAGCGTTTGCGATAACTTGCAACAAGTCTTTTACAGCCTTCTGGAGGAATTTTGGCCCACTCATCTTTGCAGAATTGTTGTAATTCAGCTTTATTTGAGGGTTTTCTAGCATGAACCGCCTTTTGAAGGTCATGCCACAACATCTCAATAAGATTCAGGTCAGGGCTTTGACTAGGCCACTCCAAAGTCTTCATTTTGTTTTTCTTCAGCCATTTAGAGGTGGATTTGCTGGTGTGTTTTGGGTCATTGTGCTGCTGCAGCACCTAAGATCGCTTCAGCTTGAGTTGACGAACAGATGGCCGGACATTCTCCTTCAGGATTTTTTGGTAGACAGTAGAATTCATGGTTCCATTTATCACAGCAAAACCTTCCAGGTCCTGAAGCAGCAAAACAACCCCAGACCATCACACTACCACCACCATATTTTACTGTTGGTATGATGTTCTTTTGCTGAAATGCTGTGTTACTTCTACGCCAGATGTAACGGGACACGCACCTTCCAAAAAGTTAAACTTTTGACTCGTCGGTCCACAAGGTATTTTCCCAAAAGTCTTGGCAATCATTGAGATGTTTTTTTAGCAAAATTGAGACGAGCTAATGTTTTTTTTGCTTAAAAGTGGTTTGTGCCTTGGATATCTGCCATGCAGGCCGTTTTTGCCCAGTCTCTTTCTTATGGTGGAGTCGTGAACACTGACCTTAATTGAGGCAAGTGAGGCCTGCAGTTCTTTAGATGTTGTCCTGGAGTCTTTCGTGGCCTCTTGGATGAGTTTTCTCTGTGCTCTTGGGGTAATTTTGGTCGACCGGCCACTCCTGGGAAGGTTCATCACTGTTCCATGTTTTTGCCATTTGTGGATAATGGTTCGCTGGAGTCCCGAAGCTTTAGAAGTGGCTTTATAACCTTTACCAGACTGATAGAGCTCAATTACAGTACTTTTGTTCTCATTTGTTCCTGAATTTCTTTGGATCTTGACATGATGTCTAGCTTTTGAGGTGCTTTTGGTCTACTTCTCTGTGTCAGATAGCTTCTATTTAAGTGATTTCTTGATTGAAACAGGTGTGGCAGTAATCAGGCCTTGGGGTGACTACAGAAATTGAACTCAGGTGTGATAAACCACAGTTAAGTTATTTTTTAACAAGGGGGGCAATCACTTTTTCACACAGGGCCATGTAGATTTGGAGTTTTTTTTTTCTCACTAAATAATAAAAACCATTATTTAAAACTGCATTTTGTGTTCAATTATGTCATCTTTGACTAATAGTTAACGGTTTTTGATGAGCATTTAAGTGTGACAAACATGCAAAATAATTAGAAATCAGGAAGGGGGCAAATAGTTATTCACACCACTGTATACACTGCCTCTGGGGGGAAGGCAGCAGGACGATTTCCAATCGTTTTCATGCTAAAATCCATTGGAAATCGCTGTGCAGTGTGTAGTCAGGCAATAGATCCCCCACTGTTCTGTTCAGACTCAACATCGAGTAGTGTGTGGCCAGCTTTAGGGATTTGTTTCCGTTGTTACAAAAGTTCTGATGCTGTCAGATTACTCATATATCACTAGGTGAAGAAGAGGCAATATCCACGCAGCAGAGCTGGTTCAACCACAAGGCAAACCTAGGCAGTTAGAGAGAGTCTAGGGGCCTGGCGGATGCTACCCTTCACCAAGTCTTTCTATAAAAAAAGCCAGGTGATCATCAGCAGTGGGAAAAAAACTGCTATCTTGCCTAGGGCCCAGGGAAGGGGGGGGGGGGGGGGTAACAATAGCCCCTGCAAGGGGCCACAGGGGGACCCAGAAGCTGCAGAGGGCCCTGTTGGGGAGAAGTTTCTTTCCCCTGTCCTGAGAGATTGACAACTAAGGACACAGAGAGAAAAAGCTTTCTGCTCTCTGAACAATTGTTCTAATGACTGCATCTGATCAGCCACTGATAAGGAATCATACAAAGTTTTGTAGACAGTCCCTATTCAGTGTGCAGCAGGCTCTTGTGTACAGCTTCTAGCCCCCAACCTCTCTACCCCTCCCAGGCCCAGATTTATATCACAGGAGCCTATAGGCACAATAGCTCAAATCAATGTAAGTTCAGCTAAAAAAAGTCACCATCCAGTAGTTGTATTCAGATCATCCAACTGAATGTCCCAGAACTTCAATCAACTTCCTCATTGATCAGCCAACATGTCATGTAAAAAATAAGAAGAGGGGGGACATAGCATAATCCAGTTATCACAAGATTGCCCGTCACCACTCTAGAGTGAGTATAAACCTCTGAGGAGTGAGGGAGGCACTAAGGGAGGGAAGTGTGTCGCCTTTCCATCATCAGGCGCCTGTAGGCATGTGCCTACAGTGTCTTATGGTAAATCCAGCCCTGACCCCTCCCCCAAGTGCTGTGTACTGTAGTGATGCTGGAGAAGTCTGCAGAGCCAGAGATGGACAGAGTGAGTGTAATAAGATGAGGCTGGGAGCACACTTGTCTGTCGGTTTTCAGTATGCGTTTCCTGCACACCATGTGTGTCTGTATGTGTGAAAACATGCACGTTGTATCACAGAAGCTAATGTAATTGATAAGAGAAAATGCCTGCAGCGCTTCACTGCTGTCTGTTTTTATCTGCATGGGGAATACACATACAAGTGCGCACTAGCCAATTGAAAAACATTGGTTCTCAGTTTACCTGTGCAGAAAGTGAGAGGGGGGGAGGGGGCCCCATCCAGAGTTTTGCAGGGGGGGGGGGGGGGGCAAGTGATTTCTAGTTGTGCCTTTGCTAGGGCCCTCCTACTTTTCTGCCAGCCAACCAGCTCCCTCGGCCAAGAGCACTCTAGTGTGTTTGCCTTGCCGGCCTTTGAAGATGTTGTCAGGTAGACGTAGAACCTGTGGACTTTGCAAAGCAAACCTTTACCTATAGTGTGCTGGTATTAAACTGCTATTATCAGCATCTTGGAGGAGCAGGCCTGCATTCCACAGCCGATTCCTGCTACTCGCTTTATTGCCTACATGGGAGCTGCCATTTTGCTAATGATGTCAGCACTATGTACAGAACAGAGAGAATTCACAGTACTTTTAGCCTGAACTGCTTTCTGGCACTACAAGCATGTCAAAAGAGAGAATTAGGCCTCGGTCACATTAGGGGCTTGATTCAATAAAACCGTGATAACTCATACGGTCGCACTAGCGTTTTTGCGCGCAATTGCGAATAAAATTTGCTGCACGTGAAAATTCGCAATTACACGCAAAAACGCTAGCACGGTCGTGATAGAAGTTATCACGGTTTCGTGAAACAAGCCCTAGGTGCGCTGAGAAACGTGTAAAAGCACATGATAAAAACGCATGCGCTTGTGCGCATTTTAGTGCACGTTTCTGTGCAGTGCGGTGCGCTTTTTTTAAGCATGTTTTGCTTATTGTAGCAGTAGCAGTTGTCAATAAAGCTTTGTTTTCATATGTAAATGTATTTTTTTTTCCAATTAGGGGCAAAAAACGCATGCGCTTCTACGTGCTTGTATGCGTTAAAAATGCGCACCCATTCACTTGCATTGATGTTCACTTTACAGCTGAACGCACAGAAATGCATGGAACATTACGTTTTTGTAACGCAGCTCAGCGCAGCGCATAGATGTGAACGAGACACATTTAATTACAGGGGAAAATCAATACCTTGCAGAGTGCGCAGGGCAATGCATTGTGAAAAGTGCACAGAAACATCCCTAGTGTGAACAAGGCCTCCAGCTGGCCATACATCCCTCAATGATGGGCAGATTGATCAGATTCGATCACAGAGAGATCTGTTTCATGGTCGGAGAGTGATCTGTTGACTGCTCATTAACCCCAGACCGTTTTCTGATGGATTGCAGCATGAAATAAACATGCAGCCTCCACATCCAAAACAACCTTTTGTGAATATTTGCCTAAAGCTGAACTGCCTACTCAATGTGTACAGTGATATATTTCTCCATTACATCCATACATCTTTCTTCACAAGCTAGAATGTATTTGGCTTTACAGGCTGCATATTGGCATTTATCATTGTACAAATATAGGGATTTGGTGGAGATAAGGGGAGAAGTCTCTTGTTACTGAGGAGGTAGGAGTATTGTTTAATTTCATATTTAGCTAGGTGGGAATTCTTGTACGTTATGATATGGGTAGGATTTGATAATGAAAGTAAGTAACCTGAATGGGTGAGGGAGAAGGGAGGGGGTTGGTTTTTGGGTGGATTTGTTTTGTCTGTATTTTGGAAAACTGTGTAAGAATGAAGGAAAGAATATGTTACTCTGTGGAAGTTAATTGTTGTTTAGGAAATATTCTTTTTTTCTTCAATAAATTATATATATAAAAAAACACAGAGGCGTTTAGCAATGAAAAAGTAAAGAATTTTATTCACTCTAATAGACATTTGTAATATAGATGTAATAAATGCATATGTAATACATTTTCAGAAAACAATTGCAATGTTTTCAATGCTTTTCTCCCCTGACCCTTTCAGTGCACTTATAAGTTAAACAGCATCATCTTAACTACAGCGAAATGCCTAAACCATCTCAGCTACAGTGAAATGCGTAAAACCACAGCGTACATCCGTAATGGATATATGACATTACCCGTTATAAGCCAAAAGTACAATGTGCTGTCATATTTCCGTAAATTGGACAGTTCAATAGATTGTTTTTCTCACTAATGACATACTCCGCAAGAACTGAAACTCTCAAATGTTTTAATCGTCACAGAAAACAATCTTCAGGACCTGAAGATCTACCTCTGTGAGCTATACTGTGCAGTCTCCCGACTTCCTTTGTGACAGGAAGTGAGGTCATTTAGTGATCTAACTTCTTGTGTTTTTTTACCCTATGATGGTGCTGTTCCTTTCATGTTTAACTTCAGATATCAGCAACACTTTTACAATATGGCAGCTCCATCTAAGATATAAAGAAAACTTTGCAAATGTGGATAAATGATATTTTATTATGCAATATTAATGATACATTTGGACTTGTTATTCAGACGATTCCTCCCTATCGGCAAAATCATGATCGCAACCAATGTGACCAGCATACACCTTTTCTGTGTTATGGTCCAGCAGGACCTACTGTGCAAATTACAAGAAGGTGCAAAAGAGATTGTGTACAGCTGGCCACAGCTACCCGTAGCAAATCAAAGTTCATGGTTGTAGAGTCGTGAGCGGAGAAAAAGGTGCGTTTTGATTGGCTGCAATGTGTAGAGTTGTATGAGGAGAAGAAGATGATTTCTGATTGGCTGCTATGTCACACAGCCACTTCAGGTGACGACAGTCTAGTAGGTGAAATGGGTTATTGCTGGCGTTATTTTGTGCAGTGGCTAGATTGGCATTCACAGTTTGTGGCCTGTAAGACTTCATGCTCCACCATGGACCCGTTGGCGCACCGCAGGGGCACTTTCATGGGCTCTGTCTGTGTGGCCGAGCAGCAGACGCACTGATCCTCCATTCTATGTGTCTCTATGGCGTAGACCGACTTACTGGTACATTTGCCCTGAAAAAAATAAAAATATTTAGAATGACTAACGTTCGGTCAAAGCTCAATTCCAAGAAGTCTTTTTTTTTTTTTTTTAATCCCAACTCATGGTATCCACCACACATTAGCCACGGTCAATGAGATGGTAATAATTCTGGCTTGCATTCTAACTTTATGCATCCAGCATGTAGCTTGAAATTCAGCAAATCAAATGCACCTCCTGTTGACGTTGATGGAAAATGTGAATTCCTTTGGAATTTTTAGCATCTGGTTGGGCATGTCTACTCCACATCAAGCAGACCAATCTGCTTCTCCAAACACCTTCACTTTCGTCTCCGCTGTCCGGACTCTGCTCCACCTCTGGCCACACCTCCCTTCCACAGGGAATAAACAGGAAGTTGAGCCACAGGATGGCCCTACCCCCTTCCGTGCTGCATCCTAGAAACCTCAACCTTGCATGATTATCCTTCCCTACCGCTTCCTAGCTATGGCCCCTCAATAAAAACAGGAGCTTGAAGACCCAGGGAGGGAGTTATATATGTTATGGGGAAGGAGATGTATACATACAAATGGGAGGAGGAAGCTCGGGGAGATGCCCAGGAATAAAGGACTCCAAATGAATTACGAATTTCATGGATTCCAAAATTTCATTGCAAAATGGTGAGATTTTAATTTATTGAGAATATATTTCTGCACTTAACACAATATTGAAAAAATTGTGCTTTACACAATAGTAAATTTGCATAGCTTTGGGAATTTAGATGTCAGAACTCCATAAATTCTGACTTTCAATTCAATATTGCGAAAAGTCAGAATTTGAATTGGAATACCCAGAAAACTGTGCGCTCACCCCTAGTACTGTATTTGCCCAATTTTATTCAGGGAATAAAACTTTTAAAACATACATATTTTTTCATAAGCATTTGCCCAAGTCGCACAATTTTCTCAGAGGAGGGAGGAGCTTCATTTTACCCTTCCTTATTATCTTGGAACCATCCCAGCAACTAAAGATGGTTGAAAATGCAGATTTCTGATTCTAATGGAATCCCGACAAGGACAAGGTTCCGTGGAAATCTGATTGTCCAATCTCCTTCTTCCTGATTTCCGCAGAATGTTTTAAATAATTTTTGCCATTTTTTGTTAATAAAGTCAGGTAATTTAAAAATCATTTTTGGGCAGATTCCACTATATTTTGCAGATTGCCATTATGCATACACCTGTGGTACAACTCTCTGATACTTCCGAGTCTCGCGATTGGCCTAAAATTTAAAAACTCGGTCATGCGGAATTCTGATTTCCACATACCAATTTCCTCATACTGATTAACGCAGTGGAAAGCCGATTTCTAATCGGAAATCGGAGTTCTGAAACTCATACCTACGAACAACTTTAATCAAGCAGATTTCATAACCCTTTTGTGGCAGATTTTCCTCAGGTACTTTCAGAGATGGTTATATTTTTCGGTGCTCTACCTGAACCTTTCCTCTTACCTCACAGTAGTGTATGGTGAGTTGTCTCTCCGTCACACAGTCATCCACCCGGACGTACTTCAGGACCCCAGAGATCTGCTTACATTCGGGTTCCTCACCTGGAACATCACAAGACACAATATAACCACACGTAACATCTGTGATCCCACAAAGAAACAAAGCTTCAGCTGACCAAAAACCTTAACACCATGATAAGTGTTCGAAGAGAAGAGACCCAGCACCGTCTTCAGTAATTTAAGCTCTTATGTTAAGGTATCAGGATACAGCAAATAGGGCAAGTAGCGACAACAGTCATGTTGACTTGATAAAGAGAGGACTGGAGCCCTCTTGAAACGTCGTCGCTACTTGCCCTATTTGCTGTATCCTGATGCCTTAACATAAGAGCTTAAAGAAAACCTGAATTGAAAATTAAAAAGACAAAATAACCATACACAGGTCATACTTACCTCCTGTGTAATCTACTCCTCAATCTATTTTTCCTCTCCTGCGTCCTGTTTGTCCACTGTGATCAATGGAATTCTCCGTCCTCCATTTTGAAAATGGCTATTACCCCATAACAGCTTTCTGGTCAGCACACTGTTAAACTGTAACATCGCCCACTTGAGCCATAGGGAAACATGGACACATCAGTTCTCCTCTCAGCTGTAACTGACAGCAACTGATATATAACTGACAGCAACTAGTATATTTCAGTTCTTACAAAATGTTGTCAGAACTGGAAGGGATCACTGTAAGAAGAAAATGGTGAGCTTCTGAGAGGAACTGATGGCAAGGTAACTATGTAATGTTCATTTTAAGTTACCTCATGTGTTTATTTTAAATAATTTTACTCAGTACAGGTTCTCTTTAAATTACTGAGGACGGTTCTGGGTCTCTTCTCTTTGAATCCTTACGGCTGTTCCTGGGACAGAGGGACAACAATCATAGCATGTTGCTCTTGGATGGTTGGGTGCAGCCTAATACTCTTCTGCTGAACCATGATAAGTGGGCTGTGAGATGGTCCTTCTAGAATCTCCAGTCTAAGTGACCATCTCAAGAATCCTTTGATGGCAACATCTGCAAGCGGTTAAAAACGTGATATCCTCACTCAATCCAACGTTTTCTGGTGTCCATAGTTTGCTTTGGTAATAAGAGTATAGTGCAAAAAGGTTTATTCATAAAAGTTATCTCATGAATTATCTCACTTTACTTATTTCTAACTATATAGGGAGGGAAATGAATGAGGTAAACAGATCAGGAGAAGTGATTAAAGGGAACCTGAGATAGTGAAAAAAAATTGTTCATATCTGGGGCTTCCTCCAGCCCCCTTCAGGCTCATCAGTCCCTTGCCATCTTCCCGGGACGCCTGGATTCTGTGCTAGTTGGCTCGGTACTTCATCCAGTCGGGGAGACTGCGCATGCGTGGCTTGGCCTTGCTTGCATGCCCCATTGCCGTGGGGGAAAGTTTAACCCTCGAGGACGCCGCCCTGCATGATCGCATCTGTTGCTTATTTGCTGTTTGCCTGTTTGGACTTTCATTGCCCGTGATCAAGAGGCTCAAATTGCCTCGAAACAGCGTTGCTGTTGGGTAACTTAAGCTGGCCACTAACGGTCCAATTTCTAGCAAAAAATCGTTCGAGCGATCAGAAATTCTGATCGGACGAAAAATCGTTCACTACACCATCAACTAACCAATCATTGCTTCCTATCTATCACGACCACCAAGAAAATCCAAATTTTCATTCGACGAAAATTCATTCGGGCGACATTTTTTTCACTCGTTCATAATCGATTGTGTCCACCAATGGAGATTATTTACAACCAATCCGATCCGAATTTCTGATCGCTCTAATGATTTTTCGCTAGAAATTGGACCATTAGTGGCCAGCTTTAGACTTTCCTCCATCTCTGTATTGTCAGGATATTGTAACATTGTTTCACTGCTTGCTGTACAGTTAAAAGGTTGCTATGATGTACATGTTTGTATCCTGCCCGTTTATCGGGGTCTATGTAAAAGTTGTTTTCACTTTAATAATAAGCATTGCATTTAAAAACATTTATTGTCTGGTGTGCATGTTCATTTTTGTATTATTGAGGAAAGTTTAACCCTCCCGGCGACAGGAGCACGACGGAGGTCACCTAGTGGAGGATCTAGATGGCCCAGGAGGACAGGGAGGAACTGATGACCCTGAAGGGGGATGGAGGAAGCCCCAGGTATGAATATATAAATTACCGTACACTTAAAAGGACCACTTGCTCTCAGCTATCAGTGGCTTGGTTCCTGTGTCTTCTCTCCCTATCGGCTGCTCCTTTCTGGCGGTTCAATCTGGAGTCCTGGCGTGCCTGTGTGACTTAACAAATGCCATACAGGCCAAACACTAGAGGAACCGTTGGCAGGTACATGATCACTAGAAGTCCTCTAGTGTTTGGCATCAATAGAATTTACTACGTCACACAGGCGGCCCGAGACCCAGAAGTGAAGAAACAGGAAGGAGCAGCCAGTGGGGAGAGAAGACACAGGAATCACGGGGCAGACAGGTGAGAGTAAGCTTCGCTATTTATGTCGCTCGTTGCAAAATCAAATGCCACCCGCAACACGCTCCCGACCTGCCACCAAAATGAACAAAATATTCTGTCCAGCGCAATCAAACAAATCAGCTGATTGTGGCTGATTTGATTGGCAATCGTTTCCAGCATACATTTCTAGCAGATTTTGAATATTTAGCAGTGTGAAATGTAAGCTTACATGTCTCACAGCAGGTATCCCCATGTTGTACAATTTTACCCTACAAAGAGAAAAAAAAAACAGAATTATAAATGATGTAAAAATATAAGCCAATCTTCAAATAATTTACACTTAAACACTTCTTTTTAAAGAGATTTCCTTTTTATGAAACAATTCAGATTTCATAGCATTGTCACGATTATTTGCTATACCAGGAAAATGGGGCTGTCACCAAATTAACCAGTAGGTTCTGTCACCACATAGGAGTAGTAATGGCTGCAGGAAATTCGGTGCCGGAGGTGGTGCAAAAGTTTCAGCACCACTATACATGCCCATACATGGAAGGCCATAGTGAGAGGATGGAACGCAGGCCTCCTGGTGATTTTTTTGTGGCTGGACAATTTGGACTGATGGGCTTGTGGTGTACATATGTGATTTTTATATATGTATAGGTATGGGGTATATATATATATATATATATATATATATATATATATATATATATATATACACATATATATATATACCGTATTTTTTGGACTATAAGACGCTCCTGACCATAAGACGCACCTAGGTTTAGAGGACAAAAACCAGGGGGAACAAATTTTATATACTAAACCTGGTGCATTCATGGTGATGGGGTATCTTGTAAATTATGCCCCCTTTGTACCTCATGCCCCCTTAAACCTCTTGTGACTCCCTGAGTCCTCCTCTGTCCCCCATGTGTCCCCCTCTGTCCTCTTTGTGTCCCCCTCTATGCCCCTTTGTGTCCCCGTGTCCTCCTCTGCATGGGCACAGTACAGGGAGTCACCGACATTGCAGCAGGTTGGAGGTTCGTATTGGCAGACGTTCACAAGTCAGGAACTCCCTGCATTTGGACTATAAGATGCATTGACTTTTTCCCCCACTTTTGGGGGAGAAAAAAGTGAGTCTTATTGTCCAAAAAATACAGTATATATATATATATATGTACTAATATAAGTGTATATAGGTGTGTGTCTTTTCTTCCTGATACTGCTTTGTTTTTTCTTTTCTTTCAGGTATCTGGGCTGTCCCTGGGCTCTGTGAGGAGATGTCCCTGGGTGCTGTGCAGAGGTCAAGAGGTTCTCTCGCCTGATTGGCAGCTGTCAGTTGGAGCCAAGTTTCAGGCAGCCAATCACAGAAGAGATCACCTCAAACCTCAGGATGCTCTGCTTAAGTTTGCTCAGTTTCCAGTCAGACGAGCTGGGAGCACCCCCGCCCCCTATTTTTTCTTCTCTCTCTCTCTGTCGTAGGCGGATTGAGTTTATTGGCGGTTAAAGTCACCCACGATGGTGGGTTGACTAGTTGTTTGGACTATTTGAGACTGACTTAAATACCAGTCTACAGACTGTATTGTTTAAATAAAGTTTTGCTACAAATTTTGATATTGTTAATTGGTAAGTTATGGTTTCAAGTTTTAATATATTTTAAAAATAAAATAAATAAATAAATAATAAACCGCAATAAACAGTGCCTACGTCCAATTTTTATCCAACTTGGTTGTCTGTGTATTATTGGTTATTCTGTAAGATTTTCAATGTTTATGCCACATAAATTACCAAGCATCGTTTACAGGGGGAAATTGGTCGATAAACAGTGCTATATGCAAACTACAACTACAACAGTGGTTCAGCCAACAGGCGCTGGGGCAAAAGTACATTAATAGGGCTGCCATTCTATCTTTTAGCATTTTCAGAATCGCTTAGAGTGACGGAACCTACAAGGTGATATTATAGATAAGGAAAGGTGGGGGGAAAGGCTGCGTGTCCCTAAACACATGTTGCAATTGAATGGTTAATCGCACAGGCATACACCGCCTCTGCCAGACTGAAAAATGCATGCCCTGCATCCAAAACAATGCTAACATTCTCCTCGCTGTTCAGCCAAATGATATTATAGATAATTTTTTTTCCATGGACGGTCATATTGTCATATTGACTGGATGCAGCACTCACCCCATCTGCTAGACATTTCTGATGATCGAATGGTGGACATGACGTGGTTGTGGTCTCCAGAGTCAGTTCTCCCACCTCATTGGACTTGCAGGTGTATGCACTGCAGCCTTCCCGGACAGTTTTACCCACCTGGAAGAGAAATAGGAGATAATCTTCAGCCACAAAGGACGACAGACCACCTGTTTCACCTGTTTTCGGTCCACGTAGCTAATCAGCCTAAGCTAAGCACCACTGGGAGGGCGGGGCTAAGTACCAATATACAGCAATCTTACTAATATTAGAAATGTGAAAGTTTGGATGTTTGTTACTCAATCCCGCAACAATGGCTGATCGGATTTGAATGAAATTTGGCACACACATAGTACATTCCCTGGAATAACATATAGGATACTTTTTATCTCCACAACCAGAAAGTGGGTGGAGACAAATGGAAATCTCCCTGGGAAAATTTAAACTGCAGCCATTCTTACACTGTTAATGGCAGGGTTCTCACACTTTGTACAGTAGGTCACTGGGCAATTGGGATTAATAAGTGGGTGGAGCCTACAAAAGCCAAACAAAATTCACCTATTGATTTTGAAGGGAACATGCAATTGCTGCCATTCTTGCACTGTTAATGGCACAAGCCTCAACCCTGGCACAGGTGGTCATTGGGTGACTGAGATGAATATTCATAAAAGTGGGTGGAGCCACAAACAGCCAATCAGATTTGTTTCATTTCAATGCAAATGAATGAGGCCAAAGACCGCAAAGTTCACAAACTCCGGGTCATAAGCTAGTATATAGATATAGGAAGTGTTCCTGATGCTGAAGCAAGGAAAATTACCATAAAAGTGGCTGTCCCCAAAAATTTACTGCATTCTACTGTATGTCACTACAGGGCCTCTTTTAAGTTCACCGCACTCCTCATCCATGTAGACTTGGCAGGAGCTTCTGCCAGTAGCTGCTCGCTATGCTTACGCAACCTGAGACAGACTTGTAGTTCACAGGAAGTGGAATTTTAAGACCCCAGTTTCTGTACAGGAAGTCTGACAGAGCTGAGGTCTTATATCTGTGATATGTACATCTGATGTGTACACAGCTGCCAACAAGCAGAGCTATAAAAAAAAATGAAAATGCGGCGCCAAAATGAATATTTGTCATTTCTACTTGAGGTTATGCATGCTTTCAGATGTTAACATTTGTGGATTTAGTGAAGTTTTGGAGGATGGCATATTTTGGGGTTCTTTACTGGGACCACTACAGGTTGCACCACTGAAAAGAGATGCAATTTCTCTGGAGTGCTGTCCATATGAGTAAAGAATTTAAAGAATTGATATGCCCTGGGCAACCACTGGCCGCTGCTCAGATATCACTGGAGACCTGCGGAGCTCTGGCATGAATATCAAGTGAACATTTTCTCAGTTTAGTTGTTGTTAGCCATGTATTACTGGTACTGCGTACATTTCAACACGATTAATTAGGTGTGAACAAAAAAAAAGGTAAGGGAGCATATTAGAACGGTAGAAGAATATTGGTAAATGTACAACTTAATTGATAAAGTGAAATATCGGTAATATTTGCCGATATTTCACTATGACCTAACCTCTCCCTACTCTCACAAAGAACCCTTCCCCAGCTAATAATTCTCCTCCCCCCGACAACGAATTACCTCCCCCTGGCAACTAATAACTCTCCCCGGGCAACGAATAACCACCCTGGGAAACTAATACCCCCCCCCCATGACTAATAACTTCCCCAAGGACAACTTATAACCATCCCCCCTCCTCCCCCCGTTGGCACCTAACCTTAAACCACCCACACCAAAAATGGTCGCCCGCTATGCAAACTGTGCTACTAATAGTGGGCGGTTTACACCCAATATTAGTATCTGAAGTTTACATATTAGCTGGCCCGCCGGTATTCCCATACATTAAAGGAGGTCCAGACATTGGCAAAGTTATCTTTTAATTTGTGCGTGAATACCATGTACTTCTGTTAAAGTATGGTAACTGAGCCCACTGCTTTGTCAACATTTTTTTATACATGTTCTTGTTGAAGAGTAACAGGCCCCACCTTCAGGCTTCCAAGCATAATAGTCTCCACCCCTGAGGAACTTACAATCTGCAGACCTCACCAGAGTCATAAAGAGGAAAAGAGCCTCATTCTAATTATGGGTGAAATGTGATGTATGGGTATATTTTGGGGTTACTGGCTAAATTCTATTTAAAAATAGGGACGTCAGTAAATCTGTCTAGAACCTTCTTACCCAGTCCAAAACCTTGCTCCCTTATAGGCTGTCAGTCTTCAGGTAGGTGTGGTTTCACCTGACAGAGCACTCACTCTCTCCTTTACCCCACTATCCACATACCCAAGTGACTAAACTGAAAGTGAATAATATGATTGGAAATGAGCAGGCGGCTGTAGGTCTCTAAGGAGCAGATAGAATGTTACCGACAATATTTTATTTTTTTGTTTAACAAGAACAACTGTTTTTTTCTTATTTACAGAACTTTCTTATGCCTCATTCACATCGGAGGAGAATGTTGGATGTATTTTTATTCTGCGCCGTTCCATACTGGCGACTCACATCTATATGAATCAGGTTCCCGTTCCTCATAGCGCTGCAGGAGGTTAGCATGCATTTCCCGCAGCAGGAGCCTTCCTCTGTCTCCAAAACCGAATTCTGGAATACATACAGCAAAGCACTCATGTGAAGGATTATAAAGAATTATTAGAAATAAACCAACTTCTTATTGACCAAACAAAATAATGGTCCAAGCAGTGTTATCGTCATTTTTGGGAAGGGCTTAAAGCAGCAAACAATACCCCCACTCTGCAGTGGCGTAGCTAATGAGCTGTGGGCCCCGATGCAAGTTTTACAATGGGGCCCCCCAAGCACACTATACATAACAATTGATACGGAGCACCAAAACCTGCCAATGGCAACTACAGTGTCAAAGGTGCAAGAAGGGGGTGGGGAACAGTTTGTTAATCTATAGAAGTAATTATTATGAGCACAGGACCAATAGAGAGCTAATACTGTAGTTGAGGGAGGGCCCTTCGGGGCCCCTCTGGCCCAAGGGCCCCGATGCGGTCGCAACCTCTGCAACCCCTATTGCTACGCCCCTGCCACTCTGCACTTAGTTTACTCTCAGTACAGGAACAGAGTAACAGCTTATACTGTACACACTAGGGGTAAAAGAGATCAGCACACACTGCAGCTAGTTTACTATCAGTACATGCATAGAGTGACAGCTTATACTGTACATACTGGAGGTAGCAGAGATCAGCACACACTGCAGCTTGTTTACTATCAGTACAGGCATAGAGTGACAGCTTATACTGCACATACTGGAGGTAGCAGAGATCAGCACACACTGCAGCTAGTTTACTATCAGTACATGCATAGAGTGACAGCTTATACTGCACATGCTGGAGGTAGCAGAGATCAGCACACACTGCAGCTAGATTACTATCAGTACAGGCACAGAGTAACATCAGTTTCTCCCCTATATTTGGCAGATAAGTCTCACCGGTGGGCAGGGCTCACATCTGGTGCGCCGGCACGTCAGTTTGTTGTAGAGGCTGCACTGGCAGGAGGAGCATTCGTCTATCCATAGCGTCTTCCCTGGCTGGAAATAAAACATGCAGAAAATGAGGGACAACTATTGAGAATAAAACATTCATTTATTTCTGTTACTGCCGCCACTTGTATTAAATACGCACTTTTTGTTTTGAATCCAATGTGCCCAGATGCAGTTTTCATAAACATTTAATACCATAATATTTTATATCAGATAGGAATCCAAAAAATGTTTAAAAAAAGTTGTGGTTTTCCCAAAAAGAGGAGACCTCGTTTCTGGGCTTTCCAATTGGTCCATTTGGGCTGGTGATATTGCTTGAGCAGAAGAATAAATAACACAATTGATAGAGCACACCAAAACCAATCAAGGACAACCACAGCGTCAGAGGTGCAACAAGGGGATGGGAAACTGTGTGTTAATGATGATCACTACTACTCAAATCAACTATAGAAGTTAATATTATCAGCACACAGGACCAGTAAAAAGCTAATACTATGTTTGAGGGGTGGGCCCCTCGGGCCCCTCTAGCTCAAGGGCCCCGATGCAGTCGCTACTTCTGCACCCCCTATTGCTATGCTACTGCCAACGGCCCCAGTCAGCATTGAAGTGCTGTTTTTGCTAAATGGAACTAAATGCACAGAAAGCACTCTGAATCTCACATAGTCTTAAAGAGGAGCTGTAACCAAGGATGGAACTTCATCCTAATCAGTAGCTGATACCCCCTTTTCTACAGGGAATCTTTACCTTTTCTCTAATAGATGTGTGTGTGTGTGTGTGTGTGTGTGTGTGTGTGCGTGCGTGCGTGCGTGCGTGCGTGCGTGCGTGCGTGTGTGTGTGTGTGTGTGTGTGTGGTGTGGTGTGGTGTGGTGTGTGTGTGTGTTTTTGTGTATTTGTGTGTGTGTGTGTGTGTGTGTTTTTGTGTTTGTGTGCAGAGCCGGATTAAGGCTAAATGGGGCCCTAAGCAAAGTAACTGATTTGGGCCCCCCCATCATGTCGTAATAGAATCAGAAGATGCAGCTGCACAGCAATATGCCGCACACACCGGGCAGCCGAGCTACTGGTTGCTATGGGCAACAGCCTGCTTTCCTCTGTGGGTGCACAATGCAGGGAATAGCAGTGGCAAAATGCAGAGTGAGAGATGAATGGCTGGGACATTTGCACTCAGGGGCTGGGGCACCCCTGTGAAGAGGGCGCCAGATATCACAGCAGCAGCACTTTCCCCCTGCATCTCCAGCCTGGCAATAGCAGAAAGTTCTGGACACCGCCAAACCAGAAGCCGTTCCCCAGACAGAATTACATAACCACCCCCACCACCAAACAACCAATTTCCTCCCAAACTAGACAGCCACCATGCAGCCTCCATCCCAGTGAATACGATAGTCCAGCAGAGAAGGCAGCCGCAGTGGGGGAGAATGACAGCACCAGATGAATCACATTCACCTATTGCGATCCAAGCAATAGAGGTCCCGTCATCCGGAGCCCATCTGTCTCCTCTAGAGTGCTGCCGCTCTGTTACTACTACTATTACT